>NW_020954576.1:49884069-50016850 GCF_900497805.2 Vombatus ursinus
TGTGTGTGTGTGTGTGTGTGTGTGTGTGTGTGTGTGTGTGTGTGTGTTCCCATAGGGAATATGCAGAGCAGGAGAGGCTGGGGGATAACTCGGGGACAGAGGAAACTGGCCCTAAGTTCCTCTTTTGTGCTGCAAGGATGTAGAGCCTGGCTTCCAGAGAGCCACTGCTATCATGGACCCTCCTTTTTGGAGGTGGGGGGAGAAACAAGGAGAAGTCGTTCATGGTGGGGTGATTCTTGGGACAGAGGATGCCTGTGAGTGTTTAGACAGCTTTGGTTATAGGGTACTCTGTGTTGATAGAATTTGGGAAAGACCCCTTGCTAGATTCAGGAGGGGAGGGGTTGAGGAATAGGGGACTCCTAAAATGGATCCTGGACCATGAGGCCACACCCTGTATCCATCGCAGTGGGTGTTGGCCAGATCTGGCCTCCTGGTTGCCAATTTCCCCAGTTTGGACTGGGAAGTCAATTAGGTTTCCTTATTGATCGGTGAGGCCAGGCTGGTTATGGTTATCACCTCAGAGAATTCCCATATTTCTTCTGAAGTCTTTGATCCAGGTCAACACCCTCCCTCCCCCTTACTTACCTTTCTGTTTTTGAAGTTGGGCCCAGCTTTGGCTCCTTAAAGATAAATGAATTGGAGTAAGAATAACAGATGTTCCAGGGCCCGTTGAGGGCTTCCAGAACTCAGCTAATTTGTATTAACCCACCTGTCTTGCCAGCTAAACTGAGGTCTGTGAGGTTGAGATGGGATGGGTGGGATCTTGGCCGAGTTAGGATACTATTCTTGGACACCTTTACATACGTCACCTTCTTGGGAGATGAAGGTGCCAAAGCTAGAAGTGCTTTAGTCAGAGGACCTGAGTTTAATGTCTTTAGTGCATTCTACCTGGGTGACCTTGGGTCTTAAACTCTCTAGGTTTCAGTTTCCTCATCCGTGAAGAGAAAGACTCGGACTACTTGGTACTTGGCCTTTGAGGTCTCTTCCAACTATAAATCTATATTCCTGTGACCTTGCTCTCTTCTGGTGCTAATTGCCACGTAGCTTTTAAAAAATAATAATTTTTATTAATGGTTTTTGTTTTTACCTACATTTCCAAATGTATCCCTTCCTCCTCACAGACAGTCATCCCTTAGCAATAAAAAAGAGGGAAAAAACAGTTTAGTAAAACTAGTACACTGGAAAATGCCTGATGTTAAGTGCAGTGTTCCGTATCCATTGTCCACCACCTCTGCAAAGAGTCCCCCACCTCTGCAAAGAATCCCCCAGCAGGTGCCTTTTCATCTGCTTTCTTTGGCACCGGAGCTTGGTCCCTATAATTTCATAATATTTTTGTTTTGTAATTGTTTTTCTTTCCATTTATACGTTGTAGTCATTGTCTATGGGCAGCTGAATGGCTAGGTGGGTAGAGTGCTGGGCTTGGAATCAGGAAGACTCATCTTTCTGAGTCAAGTCTGGCCTCAGACACTTACTAGCTGTGTGACGCTGGATAAGTCACCCTGCTTGCCTCAGTTTCCCCATCTGTAAAATGAGCTGGGAAAGGAAATGGCAAACCACTCCAGTATCTTGGCGAAGAAAACCCCAAATGGGGTTGTGAAGAGTTGGACATAACTGAAATGACTGAACAGCAAGATAGTAGCCACTGTGTATATGGTTTTCCTGGTTCTGCTGACTTCACTTTACATGAGCTCATATCTCTTCCCATCATCCTCTGTATCATCATATTCATCATTTCTTGTAGCACAGTTATATTGCATTAGCTTTATGTACCACATTTTGTTTAGCTATCTCCAGTTGATTGCCCTATAGCTTGTTAAGTAAAACAGTGGGCACCTTTCTACGGGTACAGGTAGAGAAGAATAATAGGAGGGGAGTGGGACCAAGAGTCCACTGATCAACCACGCCAGACCATCTCCCTAAGCCAGAGTGAAGTGGATCTTGCCCTGTTTGTCTGGGCTGCTCAGAGGCCTACATTACACAGTATGGCCCAAGCCCTCATCTCTTAAGGAATGTCGTTACCCTTCTCCCCTCCACTTTTACCTGGTACCCAGCAGTACTTCACTTTTAGGCACATCCGTTTATGACATTTACTTGGTCAGGGGAGCCCAGACAGGGGCCTCCCAGAATAGTAACTGTGATGTTGCCATCCCATCTGTCTCTGCAAAGACCCAGTGCCTAGTTAATCACCTTTCCTGTCTCCTTCCTGGCAGCCTTTCCCCCCAACACCCCTATGCCTCCCTATCCACAGCATCCCTTAATTAGATCTGTCTGTTATGCTGTCACTCTACCCCGGGGCTTGACAGTTCCCAGGCTTTCAGGCCTTATTGAGCAGTCCTTGGTCAGGGAGAATTTTTTTTTTCTTTTTTTGTAATGAGCTTTGGATTTGGGGTATGAGTGAGTCCTTGCTCAATACTAAAAGGGGAATTAGATGATTCCATAACCCATTTAAAGAGGGGAGACTGAGGCATGGTGGAGTTGCTGACAGCACAAGTTTGTTTATTCATTCCTCAGATGCTTATTGAATGCCTCCTGAGTTCAAGGCACCATATTGGCAAGAATTGTCCCTGGAAACAGAAGACTCGTATCCTGACATTCAGTTCCATCTATAACCTTAATTTGTTTTAGATTGGCTCTTGGAAACAATTCTGTTCTCCTCCCCACTACATTGTCTGAGTAGTAGTGAAGGGGTCAAGTATGGCCATTTTAGTCCCATCATCGGGGGTATCTGTCAAAGGCCAACATTGACATGGGGAAACTCCCCTGAGTTCTGGATCAGGAAGAAGAGTTCCTAGGACTGGAGGGGCTCGGAGTCTCATTCAGACTCCAGCTCACCTGCTCACTCCATCAGGAGTTTATAGGATCATAGATTTAGAGCTGGAAAGGGCCTTAGATACCACCGAGTCCAACCTTTTTATTTTAGATGAGAAAATTGAGGCACAGAATGGTTAAATGACTTGCCCAGGGTCACAAAGCAAGTTAAGTGTCTGAGGATTTGAACCTAAGTCTTCCTGACTGCAGATCCAATGATCTATCCACTGTGCCATATTGCCTCTCAGTTGAGGAAGGGAGGGAAGCTCTTGGCCTCCTAACTAGTCCCCGAACTTGTGTTCCACCATCTGTGTTTTCGTTTATTTACCCTTCCTACTCCACTCACCTTCATATGTCTATCTCTCTTCCTCCTACAGCCACAATGAAAGACGGAACACATTTCTGCACCCAGTAACCGGCCAGATCCCGGAAGAAAACAAAAGATTTGACTTGAAAAAGTAAGCTTGCCCTCTCCTCTGCTGCCTGTTAGACTGTCGGTCACATCTGCACCTTCTTCCTTTAATATGTTGTCTATGCATCAGATGGGGAAGGGAAGACAGGTATTTAGGGTGTTCCTAAATACGGAAGTGTTGGGGAACATCTCCAGTGTAACACCTTCTACCACTTTTCCCAGAACTTCCAAAGATCAGGCCAGTTTACCAGAGTGTAAGCCCCATGCCTTACTTACCATGGCATCCCCCTCAGTTCTGAGCATAGAAGTCAACAGATGTTAGGCAATTAATGTTTGTTAAGTAAAGTTTTGTTGAATGTATCTATTGGATTTAGTTCTGATGGTATGGACTGAGAAGGAGGTCTGATGTGGGTCTTGGTGACCAGAAAGGGGCTCAATGTGTAATCAGAGAGGGATCACTTCTTGAGTAAGTGATCAAGGCTAAAATCACTGATGGAGTGAATGGGGAGCTCTTTTGGAGCTCCATTTCTTAATAATGGAGGACCATCTCTAGCTGTCCTTTTATCTCTCCACTGGACCCAGATGGCACCAGAGAAGAGAGTGAGGCTGGTGACTTTGCACAGCCTTCCCTCACTTAAATCCAATTCACTTGCATGTCATGGCATCACGTCCCTGATGTCAGGGTCCTCTTCGAGAACAAAGGACAAATAACAACAAAAGTCCTAATGATGAGAACTGAGTCCTCATTATTCCCTCCCACCTTTGGCTTTGGCTCCCCAAATTAAGAACTCAAACAGGAAAATCAGGTATAAATCATAGACAATTAAAAGACACAGTTCTCATTATCTACCCAGACTTTTTAGACTAGAGGAGAGAAAGGAGGGGGAGTTTTTGGAGCATCTTTGCATGCTCTGAAGCACCTTGTGGGGGCTGAGCCAATAGGAGCTGCTGCTAATTTTTCAGAAAAGGAGAGAATAGAATTCTGAGGATAATTGTAAAGTAGTCTTCCCCAGCACAAGATGATTTCTTGATCACCAGGAAGCACTGATTTTACTTTCATTTTTTAAAAGATAACATTTTGTTGATATCTTTTGTTTTTATTCACCTACATTTCCCAACATTCTCTTTCCCTCCCTGAGCACTTTGCCGTATAACAGAGGCTAAAGTGTAAAAAAGAGGAGAAAAATAGTTCAGCAAAATTAACCAACTTATACAATTTTGGGGGATATTACATACAGTGTTCTATACCCATAATTCCCTACTTCTGCAAAGAAATGGGGGGAGGTTCAAAGTACCAGTTTTCTACTGATGCTGGCCCAAGGACCAGGAATTAAGAGAAGAAGACAGGGAGATGGAGAAAGGAAGAAACGGGGAAAGTGGCTGCTTCTTAACTATAACAGTTTCCCTCTTCTCTTCCTATCTAACTTGGGACTCAGATCTGCCTCGGACATGTCCAGTAAAACTGGTGGAAAGCGCCCGACAACCACCCCCAGTGGCACAGCCAACAACAACAACATGGTGTCTGAGGTCCCCCCAGAGCGGCCCAATGTCAGGGTAAGTCTTTCTCCCGAGAGTTGCAGTCAGAGTCTGGGGAGACTCTGGTTAAGCCTAGGACACTAGTCAATCTAACTAGACAATTAACCCCAGCCCTGAGCTATCAGAAGAATTCAGAGGGCACTCTCTTCCACTTCCTTTACCTGAGAAGTCCTTCCAGTGTTCTAAAATCCCTGAAAGTTCTGAATATTGTGTAATGTAAAAAGAAAAAAAATTCTAAGCACTTTTTTTTCTATTATTTCCTTTAATCCTCATAATAACCCTGTGAGGTATCATAGGTATACTTATTCCCATTTTAAGGATGAGAAAACTAGGCCTGATAAAGTTTTCACTCAAGGGTTTTGCACTCCATTGGACTTCACAGGGATCCCAGTATCTTGTAGGATCAGAGTATCCAGAACTGGATGGGACCTTAGGTGCCATTTAATTCAACTCTCTCACTTTACAGATAAGGAAACTGAGGCCCAGGGAGGTTAGGTGATTTATCTAGACCACGTAGTGGATTCAGATTCAGATCTTGTGACTCCAAGTTTGGTATTCCCAAGTTCAGTGCTCTTTTCACTGAAAGACCATTGTCTCATTTAAATCAGTCCAAGAAATCTTTGTGTCCATCCTTTGCTATTTTTGAAATATGCCTTGATCTCTAATCCCAACCTTAGACACTAGACTTCGAAGATGCTGGGTCTTTCTTGATCTTGATCCTTTGTGGATTCTTGGGTCCTACCTACCTTGTCCCATCCCCTTTTGCCATTGCCCCCATCTCTGACTACCTGGCTCAGGCATGCATTCCCACTCTCCCTTCTTCTACCAGCTGCTACACTCACCACACACCATAAGACTATATTTTTCTAAGGCCTCTTTACAGAAAAGAAAATGTATAAATTCAGAAATAGCACACTAGGATAAGGTCATTAGAAATGTGAATTTAAAAAGTCTCTCTGGTCCTAGCCCAGGTGGGCCCTCACTTCTTTAGTGATTCTGTCTAGCTACATGTTCAGTTCCTGGTGGAGCATGGCTCATTAGGATTCTCTCTGCCTTGAGCATCTGCTGTCTCCTGGGCCAGAGACAAGAATGGTATCTTTCCTTACACAATGCCCCCAGGCTTATTTTGGGGTGGGGGTGGGGTGAAGGGGGTAGAGGGCGGGACTCATCCACCAGGGCCCCCTGGATTGAGCACATTCTCCAGGCTTATTCAACCAATCGGAAATTCTTCTGATTGCAAAGGGGGGTGGGATGAGGTGGAGGTTAGTGTTGTGCCCATATTACTATGCAAATCACTTGGTATCTGAGGTGTTTTCCTACTGAGAAGGAACTATGAAACAGGTACAGACAGTTCCTATGACTTCAACAACCAAAATAATTAAAGCTGAAACACAGATCACCCCCAGAGTACACAAGAGAGAACTTTTCTGGGCTTTTAAGGAAAGAGGCTAAGTGATTTGTCCAAAGTCACACAACTGGTTAGTGGTGGAGTTGAGACCAGAACCCGGACCTCCTGACTCCTTCCTAGTCTTAGGCTCTGGGTGCTGTGAGGGCTCCGGGGATGGAGGATGGGGAGAGATGGAGTGAGAGAGGGAAAGAGGGAGAGGGGAAAAGAGAGGGAGAGAGATGAGGGGGAAAAGCTAAAGGATCAGCACCTCCAAGCAGAGGCAGCCATCTTGGAAGACGTGCCAAGGAGGTAAGAGATGAGGTGAGCAAAGTTGAGTTCTTCTCTGTTTCTTCCTCCCCAGGCACCTCGTACTTCCCGAAAAGCTATCGCCTTCGGCAAACGTTCCAACTCCATGAAGCGAAACCCGAATGCTGCTGTCACAAAGAGTGGCTGGCTCTTCAAACAGGTACCTTTTCTCAATGCTCCCTGGGACACCTTTCTATCCTCCTTGTACCTCTGAAGAGACTGTGGGTGGCCCCCAGGGTTCTGTCTTGGGCCCCATCTTCAGATCCCTCTGTACTGCTTCATTTGGTGTTCGCATTACCTCCCATGGACAGTGATACCAGCCTTCTTGCTATTCCTCCAACAAGGCACTCCATCCCCAGCCTCCAGGCAAATATTTGCCCCATGCTTGGACTGCTCTCCTTCCTCTTCTTGGCCTCCTGGCTTCCTTCGCTTCATTCAAGTACTAGATAAAGTGGAAGTCCTATCTTCTACAGGAATATCCCTTTAATTCTAGCGCCTTCCCTCAGTGGGGAATTTATCCTGTATACAATTGGTTTGTGCATAGTGTTTGCTTGTGGTCTCCCCTGTTGCATTATGAGGTGCTTGAGAGCTTTATCTGTATCTCCAATGCTTGGCTCATAGTAGGCAGTTAATAAATTTATTGACTGATTGATGGAGCTATCTGCTTTCTGATTTATCCTCTGAGTGACTTGAGAGGTGATTTTCCCCAATGATCCCATAGCATGTTAGTTTCAGAACAGAATCTAGAACCTAGGCCTCGTGTTCTAGGGTCCTTGGCTTCTGGAGGTATAGGACCCCCTCCCTCGCTGTTCTTTCCACTGTACATGTTGACAGCCATCTGTTTCTCCATGTGTCCTTCAGGCCAGTTCTGGGGTGAAACAATGGAATAAACGCTGGTTTGTCCTGGTGGATCGATGCCTCTTTTACTACAAAGGTGAGTTTGTCTCCTCCCTGCCCCCTCCACCAGAAAAGGGACAGCCCCAGGCTGACCTCCCATGCTTTCTGTACCCTGCCCCATCTTCAGAGCTGAGCTGAACGCACACACACACACACACACACACACACACACACACACACGCACACACACACACATGCACCCACACATACACATACACACACAGAGTCTGATTTAGTCATTAAAGATGCCAAGGTCATCCACTGCATCCCAGGCCATTACCAGTCATCTTGACTTTTATTCTGCCCCTGGACTTTGATGACTCTGGAAGAGAGAGTGGGGCTGAGGATACTATGTGCCTCACTTAAATCCAAGTCCAGATACCACCCATGATGTTATTGGTCCTTTTCAAAAGTGAAGGACGAACAACGATAACAACAACAACAAAAGCACAGTGCCTTGCACACAGTAGGCACTTAATAAATGCTTGTTGACTGGTTCGGGATGGTATAGGGCATCACTGGGAAGTGAGGGCAGCATTGGGACAAGATACTGGGTGTGGGGCAGAAGAAGAAAGAAGGAAGATGAATTGATACAAAGGGAAGGGTGTGTGGTCAGGCTTCAGAGCAGAGCTCAGGTGTAGATTTGCAGAAGGTCCTGCCCTCCTTTTCCCTTCCTTCCAGAGAAAGTACAGCATCTTGCAACTCTGGAGACTGGGCACTTAGTTATCAAAGCTCCCCACAGCAACACTATTCAATTGAATTCAACTGACATTTATTTAAGAAACTGTAAAGGGCAAAGGCACTGTGCTAGGTGCTGTGGATATAAAACCCCAAATGAGACAATTCTTGTCCTCAGGGAGCTTACATTTGGGAAGGGGGGGGTGGTACAACTTGTACACAGGTGATCAAATCCAAAAATTATACAAATTGGAGTGTGGGTGAGCATCACTCTCAACGTAGGAATTAGTCAACAGGCATTTATTAAGCATGCATTGACTGTGTGTCAGGTTCTGTGCTAAGTACTGGGGATACAAAGAAAGGCAGAACAAAACCAAAAACCAATCTCTGCCCCGAAGGAGCTCACACTCTAATGAAAATTACTGGGCACATGCAATATATTTACATTGTTTATGGGAGGTTGTCTGAAAGGGAAGTTACTCTCTTTGCTGGTAGTCACATTTTGTTTTAAGTTTTAGTTCTTCCCAAAGGAGGGGTATTGTGTCCCCCCAAATGAAGATATTTGGATAAATATAATGCAATCACTGTAAATTTTCGTATTTTAAATTTACAAGTGGGAAATGTCAGGGGAAAGGGGGGGAAGAGTGGAAGAACAAATGTGCCTTTAACATAGGAAGTAATTCTTCTTTCCTGAGACCCGTGAAACTTTGACCCTTTGCCTAAACTAGAATGAACACATAACATTAAATTAACTGGAGAGGGAAAATGAAAATCTAGACTCTAAAGTCTTGCCTTCAATCAGAACTTATATTGTCTATCATTAGTACCATTTCAGTAGACTTCTATGGATATTTTGTTTAGGAAGTGGTCATTCAGAACAAAATATGCATATAAAAATGTAGAATTTTATTTTGTATTACATATAGTTTAAATAGACATATATAAATATATATGTATAAAATAATACCAAATGTATTATTTTATTTTAAAATGCATAATTTAATTTTCAGTAATAGACTCTAGAGCAGAGGTGGGGAACCTGCAGCCTCAAGGCCACATGTGGCCTTCCAGATCCTTGGGTGCAGCCTTTTGACTGAGTCCAAGTTTAACAGAACAGATCTTTTTAGTAGGGGGATTGGTTCTGTGAAGTTTGGATTCAGTCCAAGGGCTGCACTCCAGGGCCTAGAGGACCACATGTAGCCTCGAGGCTGCAGGTTCCCAAACCCTGCTGTAGACCCTTGAGGAATACAGCTCTACATGGGATCTGTGTCAGATGATCTTGGGCAGTAAACTTGTTAGAGAGCTTGGTTTGAACCCTGCCACCTTTCCCAAGTGACCAAAGTCACCTTTGCCCAGATTATTCTGGGGTGTTTCACCAGCAGCGACTGGGTTGTTTTTTACTTTCATTATATTCTTCCCCCCCCCAAAGAATGGAACAAAATGAAGGAATAGCAGCCTCTGGATGATGAAATTCACGGGGATATGGCATAGACATGAGTTAGACCCAGAGTATAGCCTTTCTGTAAACAGAAGGACCACTATTCCTCCCATTCCCTGGCCTTGGGATGCCAGACACCTGTCTTTCTCTTTTCCCTGGGTTCTCCTGGGAGCTGCACAGTGAATCATTAACCTTGGCAAACAAACTCTGTACCCAGCGACTCCCCCCCCCCCCACCCCCTTCCAGGTATCCCTACACCCCAGGCTACTATGGTTTTAGCTCAGTGTGGGGTGAGATTAGGGTGAGGTGCAAGATGGTAGGTGGGATCTGTCCTGGGGAGGTACAGGGTTTAGGATGTGAATGGTCTGCAAGAGCATAATCCCAGGTGGCAGGCAATGGGGAACCCAAGAAAGTGTCCAAAGGGGAAAGGGAACTGAGATATTTGGTAGAATCCTGCTTTTAGGGAATGCTTTGTGAACACTCCTATCCTCACTTCCAGAGGAGACTGATGTAAAAGGCACAGCTAATCTCCCTCCTGATAACTAGTCCCTGAGGTCATAGCTAATATGGCCACAGCCAAAGCCTTCTAAAATTTAGGATGCTGGAGCTGGAAGGAACTTGGAGACCTAGAAAAGGGAGGTGCAGAGAGAGGTTAAGACCAATTGCTTTGTGAGGTAAAGGACTGGAATGAAAATAGGACAAGCCCCTGGGCTAGAGGCAACTCTAACCTTTAAAAGGTGTTTTGTTTTTTTCCCCTGGAGCTTGAAATTAAAATTGGCTGGCAGTCTTTCCAACCCTGAGGATAAAACAGGAAAGTGGTGGGAAGGGAAAGGGCTATGGTGGACAATGGAGAGGCCCGCTGAGCCATTGAGAAAGGCGCTCTAGTCAGAGGGCTACTATGGGGATGGCTTTTCTTTTAATATGGCCTTTTATCAATGTATGCATTTTTAACCTAAGAATATGCCTCTTTCCACAGCCTGAAGATTTCTAATTCGTGATAGATCAATTTTTATATAGTAAAGGCTCAAAGCATTTTGACCAGTAGCCGACAACACACAGAGGCGCCCAATTTAAAAAAAAAACTAACCTAGGGCCACAAATGCTGGGGAAGAGTTATGCCGACTGTCTTAGCTACAGTAGGCCTGGCCCTGCTTTTCCACTACCCTGCCCCCATTTGGTTTATCCAGTCTTACCTTTGGCTAGCAGCTGGGGTCTGGACTGTCTAATCCAAAGGGCTCCTCTGTGAGCCGGCATTGTGTACTGGATCCCCAGTGGGATGAGAGAAAGAGCCAAGATGCCATGCTGGAAGCTGGGAAGTGGGAGGCAGTGCAGGGGAGTGAGTTGAAAGTAGGATCCTTGCTACTAGCCAGGGGCCCAAGGGCATACAAAATAACTGAGGCGCCTGCCATGGGTCCCCTCTCCCCACCCCTGCCTCACCTCCCTGTCCCAATTGTTCTTTCTCCTACAGACGAGAAGGAGGAGAGTATCTTGGGAAGCATCCCGCTCCTGAGCTTCCGGATAGGGGCTGTGCAGCCCTCGGATAACATCAGCCGAAAATATACCTTTAAGGTCAGTGGGCCACCCTGGCTGGGCAGAGGCCATCCTGCCTACCTCCTGCCCTCTTGTCTTTCTAGCTCTCAAGTCAGTTCTTCTCAGAGCTGCTGGGGAGTGAGAAGTCAACTCTCCACTTGCCTACAGGGTCGTAGAATTTAGAGCTGGAAAGACAGACACTTGCTAGCCCCATCCTCTCATTTTATAGACAAGGAAACTAAAGCCCAAGGTCATATAGTTAGTGAATAGCAGAGCTGGGATTTCAGCCCAGGTCCCCTACCTCCAAAACCAGTGCTTTTGGGATTTATACCCTATTGGATCTGAGAAGAGATGAGATGACTTTCATTTCCCAGTCATCTTAGAGGAAAGCTCTATTGGCACTGAACTGGAGCACTGTGAAAGGTATTTCAGGGCTAGGCTGACTTTGTGGTAGAGGTTCCACCTTCTCCAGGATAGATGTCTTCTTGGCGGGACTCCTCCCAGGATCCTTTGAGGTATCGACTTTCAGATTTCCCAGGGGTGGTAGGTGAGAGGAGGGAGTACTATCAGCCTGCCCTCTATTCCCCCAACCCTGTCCAGTGACCTGGGGGCAGGTCTTCCATGGAGATTTTTCAACCTTGCTATGTGAAGTCATCCCTCCCTGTGCCCTTTTCTCCCTGGCATGTATTTATGTACTTCCCAGTCTTCCTGGTGGTGTTTATGTGGGATCCTAAGACCAGGCTCTCAGACCCCAGCTCTGTACCCAACCAAAGCATACTTTCATGCCAGGATCATAGTGGAACCCAGCTTGGCATGGTCAGCTCTCCAACACCCAGTGCCTAAGGATTCCTTTCTAGCATTTGTGCTGTGAGTTATTAGAAGATGGGGTGAAACTTATGGTGCCCTGAGTTCCCCTTTAAAAAGGCCCCTTCTGAGTCTCAGGCCATTCAGAATCATGGAGCTGCAATGAGGCCACCAACCCAACCTGATTCTAGATAGGTTTCCCCTCTCTGTCTATAAGTAGTCATTCAGCCTCCACTTGAAGACCTGCAAAGCTAAGGAACCCCATACCCCACTGAGGCAACCCATTCTGTGTTAGATAACTCCAAGAGAAAGTTTTATGAATTGTAATCTGCTCCTTTGTAGCTTCTATGTATCTCCTAGCTCCACACTCCAGAGCCAAGCAGAACAGGACCAATCTCTTGTTCAGAGATTCACAGACAGTTGTCACTGGAAGGGCCCTTAGAGGTGATTCTAGTCTAAACCCCTCATTTTATAGTTGAGGAAACTGAGTCCCAGAGAAGTAAAGACTCTTGCCTAAGGTCATAAGGTAGTTCCTGGGTCCCTCAACCCCAAGGACCTCATTGTCTATTTTTGGGTGAAAGTGGGAAGTGAATTTCATTATGATAGATTTTAGCTGAACAATCCTTGTTCACCTGAGCTACCTTGCACCTTCCTCTCTTGCCTCCCAGGTATGCCTCCCAGGTAGACTTCTCTGATGAGTAGCTCTCCATAGAATACTGAGAAGCCAAAACTATGACACTAACCTTTGGACAACCAAGCCCTTCCATGGAGATGGTGGCAGGCCCTAGGAAGAGATATTCAATGCCTAGACTTTATGAGATTTTAAAATTCTAGACCTATTCTGTCCTTGAATTAGTGACCACTTGGTTGCAGAAAGGAATAGGGGCTGCATAGGCATGTACTAGGCTGGAGGGAGGGAATTATTTAATAGCACGTAATTAGTTTCTAGTCTCCTGGGATTGTGTGTGTGTGTTTCGGGGGTGTGAACAGAAAGAACAATTAATAGAACCCCGACTCCCGGGAGCCCTGGATCTGGCTGGGGAAATGGGAATGTGCTGTTTAACCAAAAACAAACAGTCCTGGTGTACACAAACACCCCCACCCCCCACTTACGCACTTGTGTACACACACAAGCAGACTGTCTTACCCTCCCCAGCAGACCTGTTCGGGTACACACACACCATCCAGACCTAGTGGAGTTGGCTGGAGACAGCAGGCGTTTGAGGAATATTGATTGACTGACAGACTGATGCCATAAGCCCCAGATTCTTCCATCTCCTTTCTTCCCTCCCCCCCAATCCTACCCCCGCAGCTTGGCACCGAGCCTCTTTAAAACCCATTTCAGAGAGAGCTCTTCTCATTGGCCCTCAACGGGTCCTGTCTGTGCCTGCCTATTCACTGACCCTTCCCCAGGGAAGGGAGGGGAACAGAGACAGAGAGGAGGCTTGTCTAGCAGTGGCCACCAAGGGAGCTCATGGATCCTTAATAGTGCAGTCAGGGTCTATTCTTGCTGAGTCCAGTGCCAAGTATGTTAACCTCTTCCTGGTCATGGGAGCAAACCCTAGGGAGTTGAGGTGGTCTTTGGACTTTTCATGGCATCACTCTCCATTTGGGGAGTTTTTTCAGTCATATTCCCTAACCTTTTTTTCCCAGGCCCCTTCAATCTTCAGTATTTCTCCAGATGAGGGATCTTCCCTTTTCTTGGAGGTCATGGATCCCTTCGACAGTCTAGTGAAACTTAAGGACCCCTTCTCTGAATGATGTTTTTAAATGTATAAAGTAAAATACATAGTATTACTAAGGAAACCAATTATATTAATAAATAGTTATTGAAAGTTTTTTTTAATTTCTTTTTTTAAATTAATTTATTTTCATTTATCAACAATCACTTCTATAAGCTTTTGAGTTTTAAGTTTTCCTCCCTGTCCCTCCCCACCTTCTTCCTCAAAAAGCTCACAATCTCATATAGGCTATACATATACATTTCTATTAAACATATTTTCACATTAGTGATGTTGTAAGGAAGAATTAGGACCAATAGAAGGAACCACAAGACAGAGGAAACAAAACAAAACAGAAGAAAAAAAAAGAGCAAATAGTAAGCTTTGATCTGCATTCCAGCTCCATAGTTTTTTCTTTGGATGTGGATGGCATTTTCCATCATGAGACCTTTGGAGCTGTCTTAGATCCTTGTGTTGCTGAGAAGGGTTAAATCTATCAACGTCATCACACAACGTGGCTGTGAAAGGTTTTGTTTTTTTTTTTTAAACCATATCACAGACCCCAAGTAAAGAACCCTGCTCTGAACCCTGATCTGTTGTCCTCTTTCTTCCCAGGTCCCACTCTCAATCATAAATTGATTTTTTTTTTTAATTTTTAACACTTTTTTTTTCAATTTTGAGTTCCAAATTCTCTCCAGCCCCTCCCCCACCCACTGAAAAGGCAAACAATGTGAATCATAAGATATTAAAGCTAGAAAGGATCTTAAAGATTATCCATTCTACTCCCCTCATTTTACAGATGAAGAAACTGAGGCCCAGAAACGAAAAGTACCCAACATAGTAGGTATCAAATAAATATTTGATTTTAATTAAATTGAATTGACCTGCCCAAAGTCACAAAGGTTGAAAATGAGTTCGACAAGATGCTTTCAGGTGTTCCTCCTAGCTCAGCGAATTTTTGAATAGGCAAAGTAACAGAACAAGGGTTCGAACATAAATCTTCAGACTCCAAGACCAGTATTTTTTCTTCTATACCCCACTCCTTTCCTCTGAAATTCTTTTCGCTTTGATGGCATTGTCTGCTTGTTTTACATAGACATGTTCTGTCTGTAGCTTGACTGGTTTAGTTCTACAATGGCACACTCTCCTCTTTTCCTCCTTTATTGTCTTCCAAGAGAGTGCCACATCTAGGAGATGCTCCATAAGTATTTGTTGAATTAATGAGTGAATTCCTTCAGTCTTTCCTCCCTGCAGCCTCCAGATATTTTCCCATGTTTCTTCCTTCCCTAACCACACTCCCTTTCAGTATCTTCTACCCCAAGGGCCTCCACAGTGCCTGTTCAGGGTCCTATTCTTGGCTGTACTAATTGGTCACAGCAATTCTTTATTTTTGAGAGTCAGTCTCACAAAGATGACTAGCCTCTAGGATTAGACCCTGTCCTAGCCCTCCGGGAACTCCCATAGTCTGATAGGGAAGGTGCAGTCTCAGCCCTCAGAGAGGTCCTAGTCTGATTCAATAATTCAACTCTAGAAGCATTTATTAAGTGTTAGGGACTGTGCTAAGCCCTGTAGGTTAAACTCTGACCATTAATGAAGGGATAGTGTAGACAGAGCTAGCCCAGGAGTTCTGACTTCCTGTTTCATGCTCTAACTCCCAGTCCCAACACTCTCCAGCTCCTCTATCCAGCAGAGGATGGTGGGCACTAATGAGCAAAGCCTCTAAGAGATTTATGCCACCCTAAAAGAAAATGGGGGGGGGGCAGCTAGGTGGCACAGTGGATAGAGCACCGGCTCTGGATTTAGGAGGACCTGAGTTCAAATCCGGCCTCAGACACATAACACTTACTAGCTGTGTGACCCTGGGCAAGTCACCTAACCCCATTGCCTAGCCAAAAAAAAAAAAGAAAAAGAAAGAAAAGAAAATAGGGTTGTGGCTAACTACCTCTCTCTGCCCTTCTGCCCCCTTCCCTGTCCTGCTCCTTGCTCCTTCTCTATCTCCTCCTCCTTGTTGTTTTTCTTCTCTTCCCCTCTGGTGGTTGGTTGACTGCCCTTCTTCCTCCTTCCCTTCCCTACTCCTTACTCCCTTCTCTATATCCACCCTTCTATTGTTTCTCTTCTCCTCCCCTCTGGTGGTTGGTTGACCTGTTCTCTATCTCTCCTCCTTCTCATCGCGTGAGGATCCCCCATCCTCTGGACAGGAGCTCTCTTCCGGGTTCCCGCCCGCTGTGCCTGCCCGTGGCCACCGACTAGGTAGTATGTCCTACCCATGTAACAGTGCATGCCCCCTTGCATGCCTGTGGAGATAGAGGCTTGGTTGTCTTCCCTTCACCCCACCCCACCCTTACTGGAGAAATGGTGCCAGTTTCTTAGGCTGAAAGCCAAGGGACAGATGAGTAGGTGCCAGGCAATGGAATCTCCCTCAAATCCAGGGTGATTATCCTTAGAGTAAAATAAGGAATCAAATGGAAAGTGGGGGAAATGGGCATGCTTAATTGTCCTGCCTGTGGTGTGACTGCTGCAGCTCCCTCAGGAGCTGGTAGGCAGACTAAAGTGAGCACCTGGATCTTGGTTGGAGTATCTGGGATGGCTCTGGGTGTTTCTCCCCCATCCCAGCCTCCGTCCTTGGCCTTGAGCACCAAGTATGAGGAGAGTGGCCCAGGAATGACCCCCTTGCCTGCCTGTCTGGTGGGCTTTGGTCTCTTCTCTTTGCAGGTGACGGTGTGCTGGGCAGGAGAGGCCAGGGCCGATCCCACGAACTGCCTTTCCCCGCAGGCTGAGCATGCTGGGGTCCGCACCTACTTCTTCAGTGCTGAGAGCCCTGAGGAGCAGGAGTCCTGGATCCAGGCCATGGGTGAGGCAGCCCGGGTACAGATTCCCCCAGCTCAGAGGTCAGCCCCTCAAGCTGTTCGCCACAGGTAAGCACCATTGGGCTAAGGGAGGAGAGAGGGATGGTGGGAAGGTGTCAAGGAAGAAGGACACTCAGGATCTTCCTCATTCTCAACCCCCTGACCTTCCCAGTGCTACTGCCAGTGAGGTCTCTAAAGGTCATTTTACTTATCTGCCTACCTCCACTACTTTTGACCTAGCGTTGATAAGGGGGAACCTACTTCTCAAGGGGTGGTCTGTCAAAAAGCACCTATTAGGCACTTACAATGTCCTAGACACTGTACTAAGTGTTTTCAGATAACAGTAAAAAGCAAGAATAGTTCCTGCCTTCGGGAAGCTTACATCCTGATGGGGAAGGCAACACACACACACACACACACACAAACATACACATATATCTACATACAAGATAGATATGAATTAAATTGGAGATGGAGTGTCATGTTCAGGTTCCTGCAAGGTGGTCAGTATAACTAGATCACAGAGTTGGTGGAAGTGAGTAAGATGTAAGATGTAAGATGTATTTACTGGAAAAGTAAGAAGAGGACAGGTTTTGAAGAGGTTCAAAAGCCAAACAGAGAAATTTATATTTGATCCTAGAAGTAAGAGGGAGCCATTTCAATTCATCCAGCAGGGGATTGACATGGTCAGACCTATAATTTAGGAATATCTCTTTGGCAGTGGGATGGTGGGATGGATTGAATCTTATACCTGGCCAGGTGTACTCTTCCATCCAGTGACTCTGGCCTCCTGGTCGTTCCATGAACACTACACTCCATCTCTCAGCTGTGGGCATTTTCTCTGGCGGTCTCCTTTGCCTAGAACGCTCTCACTCCTCTATTCTGATTACTGACCTCTTAGACTTCTTTTAATTCCCAACTAAAATCCCAACTTATAGAGGAAACCTTCCTTGACACCTCTTATTTCTAGTACCTTTTCTCTGTTAATTATTTCCAACTTATCCTGTATATAGTTTGTTTCTATATGTGTGTGTCTATACTTATATATTTGTTCACTTTTTTCTCTTCCATCAGTTGTGAGCTCTTTGGGGGCAGGGGCAGTCTTTTGCCTCTTTTTGTATCCCTAGCACTTAGCACAGTGCCTGGTACGTATTAGGTACTTAATAAGTATTGATTGATTGATTTAAGTGCTTATGGTGTGTCAGGTCCTCTGTTAAGTGCTGGGGATGCAAATGCAAAAGAGTCAGGTGCTTTCAGGTGCTTCCATACTAATAAAATTAGGGGAGACCATAGGAGGCTATTTCTTCCCTGATCTGATGGGGGCTACATAGACTTCTCTCAGAAGGGGATGAACATTATTGGCCTCGGGGAATTCCTAGGCTGACAGAGGGAACACTGTGGTTGGGGGAACTCTCATCTGATGGGAAAAAGTTAATTTCTTCTGGGGTCAGTGGGGGAGACGTAGCCATTACTCTCAGGGAGCTTCCTGTCTAAGAGCCTAAGAGACTTTGAGCCACTTACTTACACAGCAGGAAGGAAGGATGCCCAGAGCCTTGTTGAATATAAAAAAATAGTGGTATGCAATTGGTATAAGAGGGAGGCAGAGTTTTTTTTTTTTTTAGCTTTGTTTTAAAGGGTGGGAGGAATGTGGGTTGGTGAAGAGGAGAGGAGAAGAGAGAAGGAGAAGGAGACCTGTGTGGAAGACTATGCTCTACACTAGAGCTGGAGTACTTAACCTGAAGTCCATGGACAGATTTTCAAGGATCTTGGATGAAGAAAAAAAAAATCATCCTTATTTTCATGAACCTCTAACTGATATTTAGCATTTCCTTCAATTGTTTAAAAACATTAATCTAAGAAAGGCCCCCTAGGTTTCCCCAGGCTGCCAAAGAGGTCTATGATATATATTAAAAAGGTTAAGAACCCCTGGGATAGAGAGAGCTTTGGCAAGGCTTATATGAGTCCGTGTGGCTGGAGCAAAGCAAGAATAGGGTGGACTCTCAAACCCTACTATCTTGGGCCTTTCTGTTTTTCTCTTCCCTTCTTCCCCATCTTTCCCCACCTTTCTTTCCTTTCCTAACCTTGCTTCAGCACTGGGAAGGCGCTGGACCTACTGACAGGCACACCTTCGGCCTCCCGCAGCCTTGAGAAGCCCGACTCAGAGAATATTCCACCCAGCAAACACCACCCTCATCACCATCAGCCCCGAAACAACATCCCCAAACCAGAGCCAGAGTCCAAGACACGAGGGGAAGGAGATGGCCGAGGCTGTGAAAAGACAGAAAGGAAACTGGAGCAACCGGAAGTCAAGAAAGAACCATTGGTGAAAGCCAATGGTGTTCCGGCTGGACCAGAACCAGCATTAGAGCCAGGCAGCCCCTACCCGGAAGCCCCACGTGTGCCTCCTGGTGGGGAGCGAGGGACCCAACCCAATGGCTGGCAATATAGTTCACCCAGCAGGCCAGGGAGCACTGCTTTTCCGCCCCAGGACGGGGAGGGCATTGGGCATCGTCGGAACTTCCCACCTCGAACCAACCCAGACAAGATTGCTCAGCGCAAGAGCTCTATGAACCAGCTGCAGCAATGGGTGAACCTACGTCGGGGAGCACTACCACCTGAGGATCTTAGGAGGTGAGGCACGGCTGGAGTGGGAAGGCTTGGGGAAAGGGTTGGCAGGGTGCCCACTAGTGTCCTATTGGGAACAAAGTCGTGTTGTCAAGTAAAATAGGTTCATGGACCCACCAGCTCAGCCCAGACCTATTCCACTCTTACTTCCTTATCTTTGAAGTTTTCATTCCTATCCCTGGTGATCTCTCCCTAAGGGAGTGGCTCTGGGAACATCTTGGCTCTGCTAAACGTATTACCTATGTGACTTTTCCCCTGAACCTCATTTTCTTCATCTCTAACAAGGGAGGAAAGGGATTATGCTGGACATCTGACATCTGTGTTATACTAGGTACCCTTCCACCTCCAAATCTAGGCTTTTCTGATTCTGTTCTATAACCTGTATGACCCTGAGCAAGTCAAGTAGTTCCTCGTGGCCTCAGTTTCCTCATCTGTAAAACGAGAGATCTAGTTCTAAGTCTTTGCTCATCTGACCCTGCTCGGGACCATTTTCCTGGGCAGACCTAAGAGAAAGCAAGCAATGGTACCCTGAGCACCCGGGTGTTTGGCCCTTTGTCTGGCCTCTTGTAGGTCTGGATAACCTTCTCAGAGGAGGCTTCACACCCTGCCCAGAGATACTTCCATTCTAGTACCAGTCCTGGGATCTGCTTCGATTTATGCTGAGGTATAAATGAAAAATGTCTCATATGCCCTGGGGAGGCTGACTTTGCATTTAAAAAGAAGCCAGAAAGATGTAACTTGAAGAGCAGGATTTTAGGCAGCAATGAGCTGGTTGAAGACGTGAGTGGTATTGCTGTTCTGTGTGGGGGAAGGGTAGAGGGAAGGGAGAAGGTCCTTCCCTGGCTCCTGAAATAGGCTCATAGATTTGGAGCTAAGAGGAACCTTAGGGGCTGTCTAGTTGTACACCCTGATTTTACAGATGAGGAGACTGAGGCCCACATGGGTGGTAAACAGCAGAGCCATGGTTCAAACTCAGAACCTAATTCCAGATCCCATGCTCTTTATCATATGCCACTACATGCCGCTAACCCACCTATGTGTAAGGCCAGCACCAGATAGTCATTTACTCCCTGCTGTTGAGTATTTTGTTGGTTATACTATAAGGACAACTAGATGGTATAGTAGACAGAGTGCCAGAGTTGAAGTCAAGAAGAACTGAATTCAAATCCAGTTTCAAACATTTACTGGCTGTGACCCCGGGAAAGTGTCTTAACTTCTTTCTGACTTAGTTTCCTCATCTGTAAAATGGGGATAATAACAGCACCTCCCGACACCCTCCACAGGGTTGTTGTGAGGATGAAATGAGATAATACACGTGAAGTTTCTTGCAAATTTTAAAGAACTATACATGTGCTAGCTATTATTATTATTACTGTTCCTAACTTGGAGGATATGGAATGAGTAGAGGGAAGGAGGGATGGGGCAGTAGTGATGGAGGTAGAGAAACGCCCAGCAGTGTGATGTCATAGAGAAACTGATGGCCCAGGGCTAGAGGACTTGGATTTCTAGGCCCAGTGCCACTACTTATTGGCTTTGTGACTCTAGGGGAGTCATCTGAATTCTTCCAGCCTCAGTTTCCTCATCTGGATAGTGATGTGGTAAGACTAGATCAAAGAGTTCATAAGATCATGGTTTTAGAGTTGGAAAATACCTCAGAGATCAGTTACTCCCTTTTTTTGCTAATGGCACTGGCTCAATTATCATCTCTTCAAAGATGATAACACGCAAAAGCATCGTGTGCTTGCTAAGCTTCAAGCTCTGCGTCCTGGGGATATAAACAGAAAATTGAGATCGCCTCTCTGCTGACAGCTCACATTCTAATTGGAGAAGATCCCATATATAGGAGAGCGCAGTCACAGAGCAGATGGAAAGGCTCTGGGGTCTTTAGGGAACAGCAGGAGGGCAAATAACAATGCCACAAGGGTTTGGAGGGTACAGTAGCAGGACAAAGCGTACTTGGAGGTCCCCCATCTTTTCAGAAGAATGGTAGTTTCACTCCCTGCTATTGAAACAGTGTGAGCAGCCATATCTTCTACCAACCAGAAACCTGGAAGGGCCTAGGGTCACAACCAGTGGAAAGAGGAGATACTGGTGGGATCTAAGCTGGAGGCATTGGGAAAGGGCTCCCCACGCCCCCTGCTGATTTGGTCAGGTCTGACTTTGAGCTCCCAGGTGTGGATGGGTGGGGTTTGGGCTGGGGTGGTAGGCTTTGCCCTTCAGGGCCTGATGGTTACAGGTTTTGGATGGACACTAATGATTCCTCAAACTACATATCCAGCCTTAATCCTTCTCCTGAAATCTAGTCACATATCATTGCCCAGATGTCCCATAGATATATCAAGCTTAACTGAACTCATGATCTCCCCTGCCCCCAACTCATCCTTCCTCCAAACTTGCCTGCTTCAGTTGAGAACACCACTTCTAGTTACCTAGATTTGTAAGCTGGGAGCTATCCTTGAGCCTTTCTCTCCCTCACGTCTAATCAGTGTCTTGTCAACTTTGCAACCATAACATCTCTTGTCCTCTTCTCAAGACTCAGGACTACCAGCTTAGCTCAGGCCCTTGTCACCTCTTACCCAGACAATTACAGCAGCCTCTGAAATTGGTCTTCTGGCTTCTATTATCTCCTCTTCAATCCATCCTCCACCAAGCTGTCAAAGTCACCTTCCTAAAGCATAGGGATCATCTCAAAGACCACAGGCTTCTGTCAAAGCAAGGAGGGTTTTAGTTAGCACTAAGAGAGAACTTTCTGGCAGGGGAGTTGATGAATAAATACTAGAATTGGTCCCTGGGGAAGCTGTAGAAGAATAACTCATTTATATTGGTTTTATAAAAAGGTAGCTATAGTGGCTAGGTAGTGCAGTGGATAAAGTGCTGGGTCTGGACTCAGGAAGACTAATCTTTTTTTTTGTGGAAGCAACAAGCATTTATTAAGCACTCCCCATGTGCCAGGCACTGTGCTAAGAGCATAGTGAGGCAGTATGGCATATCAGAGTGCTGGATTTGGCCCCAGAGAATTTCTCCCAGCTCTACCTCTTTTTTTTTTTTTGACAAGAAACACATTTTATTAATTTATTTTAATTTATCAACAATCACTTCCATAAGCTTTTGAGTTTTAAATTTTTCTCCCCCTCTCTCCCTACCTCCTTCCCCAAGATGGCGCAAAATCTAATATAGGCTATACATATACATTCCTATTACACATATTTTCACATTAGTGATGTTGTAAGTAAGAATTAGAACTAGTAGGAGGAACCACCAGAAAGAGGAAACAAAACACAACAGAAGAAAAAAGACAGCAAATAGTATGCTTTGATCTGCATTCAAACTCCACAGTTCTTTCTTTGGATGTGGATAGCATTTTCCATCATGAGACTTTTGGAAATGTCTTAAATTCTTGTGTTGCTGATGGGGGTTAAGTCTATCAAAGTCAGTCATCACTCAATGTGGCTGTTATTGTGTACAACATTCTCCTGGTTCTGCTCACTTCACTCAGCATCAAACCATACAAGTCTTTCCAGGTTTATCTGAAGTCTGTCTGTTCATCATTTCTTACAGCACAATAGTATTCCATTACATTCATATATCACATTCACAATTATGATTACTATCTGTGTCTTTCTCTCCATCCTTTTCCCCCCCCTGTTTATGCTTTTCTTTCTCCTTTCTCCTTTTCCCTTCAGGAAGACTAATCTTCATGAGTTCAAATCTGGCCTCAGACACTTACTAGCTGTGTGACCCTGGGCAAGTCACTTAACCCTGTTTGCCTCAGTTTCCTCATCTGTAAAATGAGCTGGAGAAGGAAATGGCAAATCCTTCCAGTATCTTTGCCAAGAAAACCCCAAATGGGGTCATGAAGAGTTAGACTCTACTGAAAATGATTCAACAACAGCTGTAGTGTAGGGGACAGAAAGCTGGCCATGAATTCAGGAATATTCCTAACCCTACTTTTGATACATGTTAGCTGCATAACTCTGGCCAAATCATTGACTGTTTCAGTGACCAGGCAACGCTCAGACTGTGGGTTGTAGAGCAGGTGCTGATTGAATTGGAGGAGAGAGGTTCCTCATTGGGAATTCCCTATACAGATGAAATCATAGGTTCAGTATGAAAGAAAATGTATCCTGAGCTTTTCTGTTAGCATAGTCCTTTTCTTACAACAATTCTGCATGATAGAGAGGTAGGACAAGGGATTTTATCGCCATTTTACAACTGAGGAAATTGAGGACCCCACCCCAGGTTATACAACTCATGTCAGATTCAGGATTTGAACCCTGGTCTCTCTTGAGACCTCTCTAAGACCAGCTATCTTTCCACTCTATCACTCTTAATCTATACGTATGTAATAATATGCATATGTGAAGACATTATTAACCTATTCTATAAAAAAGATATTTACTTATTTATGGATTTGAAGACTCTTGACTTAGAATAACTTGGTGGACCCGTGGGGCTCAGTGGCTCACAGGTTGAGAACTCGTGGATAGGATGATCCCTAACATCTCTTTCAACATCATCAAGTTATGGATTTGTGATTCTATCCCCTCTCTTTTTTTTCTCAGCCCCTCCAGGTTCTACCCTGTGTCTCGTCGAGTCCCTGACTATTACGGCTCTTACTCCCCCCAGTACCCAGATGATTACCAGTACTACCCCCCCGGGGTGCGCCCAGACAGTATCTGCTCGATGCCAGCCTATGATCGGATCAGCCCACCCTGGACCTTGGAGGAGAAGCGCCACTCCTTTCGAAATGGGGGCAGCACTGCCTACCAGCTCCGGGAGTGGAAGGAACCTCCTGGCTATGGGCGTCAGGACGGCACTGTCTGGATCCCCAGCCCTGCCCGGCAGCCCGTCTACTATGATGAACTGGACGCTGCCTCGGGTTCCCTTCGCCGCCTCTCTCTGCAGCCTCGTTCCCACTCCGTGCCCCGGTCACCTAGTCAGGGATCTTACAGCCGGGCTCGTGTTTACTCCCCTGCTCGGTCACCGAGTGCCCGCTTTGAGAGACTGCCGCCACGAAGTGAGGACATCTATGCAGACCCTGCTGCCTATGTGATGAGGAGATCTGTCAGCTCCCCCAAGGTGAGCCTCCTTAATTCCAGTCCTGCCCTTTGGCTCACCCCCAAAGGCTCTAAGGAGGACCTCTAGGGAAGACACAGGAGGAATGAAGGGGGGAGGGGATCTGTGAAGACACTCGTAGGGTAGGACAGCATGGTGAAATAGTCAGAAGGTTCCAGTTTTCACGCCGGCTCTTCTTTTCATTAACCTTCTGACTCTGGGTCAGCCACTTCTTTTCCCTAGGCCTTACCCTTCTCAGTCATAAAAATGAGGGGACTGGATCAGATCATCTCCGAGCCCTCTTCCAGTTTTTTCTGTCTATGATACACTAAGCCAGCATAACAGGGGAAGTGGCTTTCTACCATCCCATCAACCTCAGTCCCTAACCCCAAGGAGCTTACAATTTAATGAACAGAGGGACTGAGGTTGATGGGATGGTAGAAAGCCACTTCCCCTGTTATGCTGGCTTAGTGTATCATAGACAGAAAAAACTGGAAGAGGGCTCGGAGATGATCTGATCCAGTCCCCTCATTTTTATGACTGAGAAGGGTAAGGCCTAGGGAAAAGAAGTGGCTTTCTACCATCCCATCAACCTCAGTCCCTCTGTTCATTAAATTGTAAGCTCCTTGGGGTTAGGGACTGTCTTTTGCTTCTTTTACATCCCCAACATTTAGTCCAGTGCCTGGCACAGAGTCGGTGCTTAATAAATGTTTATTGATTGATTGTTCGTCAGTAGGGACCTTGCCTTTTGTGGCTGTCCATTTACTGTGCTGGAAACCACGTTCTCTTAGGTCTGTACGTATGGGAAGGGAGAGAAGGAGCTGCTCATTCTTTCAAGACTCGATCCCCATTGTCAGGGAGGGAGCAGCCGGTGTCCCCTTCTGCATGGGCTCTGCTCTTGGAGGGAATGGGGAGGATGTCCTCAGTTAGACATATTGCTGAGGGAGTCTACTTCATGACGACCTCACCGCCTCACCTGCTTTGTCTTCCAGTATGATTACCTGGGTGACCGGCGGCCTGTCCCTGCAGGGATATTCCCTTACAACTATCCACCATCTCCCACTGTCCACGACAAAATGGTATGTTCCTCACTCCCACCATACCCTTCTCAGGATCTCCTACCTGCCCCCAACCTTGAAGGATGAGTTGGGACAGTGCTCAGACATGCCTTGGGCCTGATGCTGGACTCATTTGTCTCTTAGAAAGTAGCCATAGGACATCATCTCTGCTCACCTTCTCATCTGAGCCTGACATCAATTAGCACAGAGGACCCACTCTGCCCCTGTACCCTTCTCTGGATCCTTGGATGAATGAGCAAGGGAAAAATCTGAAGGAATTTTGAATTCCAGGCATCTTACCATGACTGATAGCTCCTCTCCAGGATATGGGAGAGGGGGGCATAGACTGGAGACACTGGTGATGGGGGGGAGACAGGAAGGTCATTCCCAGGGCCACGGCTGGGCTGGCCCCGGGCAAAGGGAACGAGTGGTGCCCTGTCAAGATTGCAGAGCTGCAATCTTCCCTCAGCTCCTCCCTGAAGTATATCCCTAGGACTTATCTGCTCCAGAAATGTCCACTGTTTTCTAATGCCATTCTAGGGGACATTAACTAAGGGAGGCGCTTTAGGGGCATAGCAGACAGGGGAGCCTCCCTCATATGAATCTCCCTCCCAATCTCTTTATTGCTCCCTCCTCATCCCACTTCTGTCTCTTCCTGGAATGTTCTCTCCTGAGGCTTCCAGTTGCCTATCCAGGAGAACAGATGTTTTACCTAAAGGAACAGCTTTGCCACTGTGTGACAGCTGGGTGACCTTCCTTGAGTCACTTCACTCTTGTGGACTTCAGTGTCCTCACCTGTGAAGTGACAAGGTTGGATTCTTTAGATTTCTGCCTTAGCTTTTAGCTCTAGCACCCTTTGTGATATCAGAAAGAGTCCCTTCCCCAGATCTCCCAGGAACCCAGCTCTGAGCCCACTCCCACAAAGAGGAGCCCTGGAAGATGGTAGCAGCAGAACTCACAGGCTGCAGGTGAGGGCAATAGGTTCCACTCAGTTGGTTCTTTATCCTCCTGCTTCCTGCCACAGACCCAACTTAATATTCCAGGATCCTCCTGCTGTCCTGGTTCCCAGACTCACTTCCCTTCCACTCCCAGCTGAGACCCAGAAGACTCCAGGAGCAGTGGGGAGAGGGTTGTTTGCTCAGAATCAGAGCAGCCTGGGCATCCCCTAGGCGAGGGGCAGTCTGGGTAGTCCTGACTCGGGGGAGATGGGCAGGAGGGCATTGTTGGAGGGACAACTGCCTTTCTAGTGGGGAGTGTTCTACGGAGAACTGCTGGAGAAACAAATCCAAACTCCCTCTAAGCATCCTCATCTTTTCCTACCCACGCTGGCAGTCCCCTCTCTGGGATCCCTCAGGACCTAGAGAGGCTAGTCTTCCTTGCCCAACTAACACCTAACTGCTTTGCTTCTTCTTTTTTGTTGTTGTTTTTTGTCCTGTTCCTGTTTGTTTGTGTTGCTGGTGGGGGGCCTCTTGGCCTCTTGGTAGGACGAACTTTTAGATCTTCACTTGCAAAGAAACCTAGAGTATTTGGATCAGCAGGTAGGCCAGAGCTGGTGCGTCCCTCTCCATCCTGATCCATCCTGTTTCCTCTCCTGGCCCCACCTCACCCTGCGCTGTCCTCTGCCCCGCCCACCCACCCCATCCCCCATCCCTCATCCCTCATCCACCACCCTCCATTTTATAATCTTTGTTGGCATGCCCAGGATACAACAAAGTGGCTGGTCTTTTTTATTTTGTTTGTTTGCTCCTACGCCCTTCCTCTTCAGAGCCCTTTAGGGCTGGGGGTGGTGAGGAAGAGAGAGAACCATAAAGGATAACATGAATAATGAATACCACCTCCTGTTTTATAACACCCAGCCCTAGACTAACCCCAGAAGGCAGATGGGAATTTGTATTTTTCCAGGAGTAGAGAAGGGAGCAGCTGTGGCCTGAGCCTTTGCAGAGACAGCCTCAGACCTAGGCATGTGCCCAGTCTGCCCTAGGGATATTCGTTCCTCCGTGTCCAGCCCTGTGGGTAAGACAGAGTAGCAGTGACAGCAGATTTCCTCTCCCTATTGTCCAGAGAGGGTCAGCTCTGCAATTTCCTTTCTGTTATGCCTCAGCTAGATTTTCAAAAAGCATTTGTGCTTATCTATAGCTGATCTTACCAAATTGGAAAGGTCTAGAGAAAGGAGACCAGCCTGGTTAAGTTCACTGCACAGTACTGGCCACTGGACAATGAATGCCTTTGACTACAGCAACTCATAAAGGCCATCTGCTAAGGTTTGTGGAGCTCAAGTCCATATCGGTGGAGGGTGTGACTTAAATCACACTGACTTAAATCTCAGGTCTTTAAAACATTCCAGGAAGGGCGAACTCTATAATATGTCAACTGAGGCCCAGAGAAATTAAGCATCTTGTTTAAGGCAAGTTTGGCAGAAGTAGGTTTGAGACTCAAGGGTCCTGACGCCCAAGGTGCCTCCCTGCCTCTTGTGGCTGAGAAGGTCATGAGACCTACTCTCCTTGTCTTTAGCTCAATTTAACAAGTATTGATGGAACATCTTATCCAGCCAAGCATTCCTTGAGGTCCTTCCTGGTTTGGAGATGGACTTCTTTTCTGGAAACCTATGCCAGAGGCAGGCAAGCCCTGGTAGGTCCTTCTAGAGATACGTCAATTTGCTTAATCTCTCTGCTCAGCACTGACTCAGCACAGCTTGTCAAAGACAGGCCTAACTAAGTTCAGAAAGGGGCATCCCTAGAAGGGATAGCAACTCAAGAAGACTATCTACAAAGTTGAAACTGATGCTGCTGTTCAGTTGTTTTTCAGTCGCGTCCGACTCTTGCTGACCCCAGTTGGGTTTTCTCAGCAAAGATAGTGGAGTGGTTTGCCATTTCCTTCTCCAGCTCATTTTACAGATGAGCAAACTCAGGCAAACAGGGTAAAGTGACTTGCCCAAGGTCACACAGCTAATAAGTGTCTGAGGCTGGATTTGAACTCAGGTCTTCCTGACTCCAGTTCCAGCACTCTATTTGCTATACCACCTAACTGCCCTTACAGAGTTGAAAAGGGGTTGTCAAATCAATAAGCATTTATTAAGTGCCTACGATGTGCCAAGCATTGTGCTAAGCACTAGGAATGAACAGATGAATGAAAACTGTCCCTTCCCTGAATAAGCTTAAATTCTAATGGGGGGGGCAACATGAAAACAACTATGTACAAACAAGATATAGACAGAATAAATTGGAGATCATCTCAGAGGGAAGGCACCAGCATTAAGGGGGGATCAGGTAAATTTGCTTGAAGAAGGTGGGATTTTAGTTAAGATTTAAAGGGTTTCACCTGAGACTTGAAGGCTTGTGAGCTGGTTGATGGAGGAAGTTCCTCCACCAATGAAATCGCAGAACCCTCACATATTGATGTGCATCTGCTCTGTGCCCCTCGTGGGCTCAGGCACTCTGGGAATAACGAAGGACCCAGAAGACTTCGTCCTTGCTCCTCAGGAGCTCACATTCCTATATCCACATCAGTGAAAGGAGCTGGGCCATGGCCAAATCATTTCCTCTTTCCTGGCTTGTTTCCTTATTTGCAAACTATACATCAGTGGTTTTCAAATTGTTTGGTCTCAGGACCCCTTTATACTCTTTTTCTTTTTCTTTTGTTTTTTTGGTGAAGCAATTGGGGTTAAGTGACTTGTTCAGGGTCACATAGCCAGCCCCTTTATACTCTTAAAAATTATCAAATACCCCCTTCTCCCAAAGAGCTTTTGTTTGTCTGGGTTATGTTTTGATATTTACTGTATTAGAAATTAAAACACCTTAGTGTTATTATGAAAATAATTTTGTCCTTGTGGACACCCTCAAAGAGTCTAGGGTAGGTAGGTTCCCAGACCATACTTTGATTATAACTAGACTAAAGAGATTTCTCTAAGTACTTTCCCAGCTCCAAATCTTTGAATCCCTTAGATAGAATCCCCCAGTCTCCATTCTGATTCCAGCCCCAGAATGCTAAACCTGCATGGGATTCTGTAAGGGCAGAGCATTAGCCCCACTCCTGACCCCAGGTCCTTCTAACATGTGACAACTGGGCTTCTCTCTCCTCTGGCCCTATCCTTTCAGAACCCAGCAAGAGGAGAGTTATGTCCCTTCCTGTAGCACTTCCTGCCCTCGGACAAAGGCTATTCCATCAACCTAGATGCTTCTCAGAAACCGACTTTTCACATGGCTGCCCTGCAGATGAGATAATTGCTTAGAATAATGCTTTACATTCATTGGTATTTCCCAAACTCCATCAGTTAACAAGTATGTTTGGAGCACTTACTATATTTACAAGGCACTGTGTTAGCTAGGATCTTTTAGCAGAGATGTAATGGGGGAAATACTGAGTCAGGGATTGGAAGACCCGGATTCCGATCCTGGCTCGCCACTGCGAAAGTCTCATAAGCTCTCTGGGCCTCAGTTTCCTCATCTGTAAAATAAGGAGCTTGGCCCAGATGACTCCTGATGTTTCTTCTGGGTCTGAATCTCATGATCTCTTTTCTTGCCTCATTTGCCCCTTATATCATCCCTAGAAGAGAGGGAGAGCCAAAGAGGTTCTTACCCCTTAGGAGGGGGAAACAGATACGAAGAGCCTGTGAATTGTCTAATATCATACACAGTGAGTCTGGGCCAGAACTCCTTAGTCTCTTGATGCCCATTCCTAAATCAGCCTTTCTCCTTCAGCTCCAACCCCTTCCTCCCCTGAGGTCAGCCAGAAAGAGAAGTGAGATCAACAGATGCCTGGAAGCACATATACTGGGTGTCTCTGAAGGTACTTTTTGCCACTGAGAGGAGATGGCAGCTTTCCTCCCCTCCTTCCCCTTTCCATCTTTCCCTTGTTCACATATCTATATGTGTACACACAGTGCCTGGCACATTGTAGGTGCTTAATAGAAATCTGTTGATTTATTACTTCATCCAGCTGGGAGAGAAGGGTCAGAAAATCTTTATCCCAGTTGAACTGAAGCATTGACAGGAGGGTTAGCTAGGTGGCCCAGTGGATAGAGTGCTAGGCCTGGACCCAGGAAGACTCATTTTCATGGGTTCAAATCTGGCCTGAGGCACTTACTAGCTGGGTTACCCTGGGCAAGTCACTCAACCCTTTTTGCCTTAGTTTCCTCATCTGTAAAATGAACTGGAGAAGGAAGTGGCAAACCACTCCAGTATCTTTGCCAAGAAAACTCCAAATGAGGTCATGAATCATCAGACACTGCTGAAAAATGTTAAACAACATCACCCTCACTTACTTCTCCCACATTTCCACAAACACATCTGGCCAGGAGAGGTGAGGGGCAGAGTTGAGTGAAAGGCCTTATATGAGGTAAGTCAATGTGGCCATTAGCACAGTCTTGGAGAAGAAAAGGAAGTTCCAGGGCTAATGGTTTTTAAGACTAGTGCAAACATTTGTCTTTGCATTTCTGCTTGCTCAGCTGAAAGGCAGCTACAACTCCTCCAGACACTGGAATGGGAACTGATAGCCACATGTGTGTTTGGGTAGAGCTAAAGGGTGTGTGAAGAGGAGGCATAAATCTCTTAAATAAGAAGACTTCTCCATGACTACAGTCCCACCACCAGCCCTAGCTATGTGATTCCATGGAAAGAACACTGTATTTGGAGTCAGGACCTGGGCTCAAAGCCCAGCTTGGCCACCAACTAGTTGTGTGACCTTGGGAAAACCTCTTCACCTGCTTCTCCTTACCCGTCTACCTCCTAGCCGCCTCTCCGACCTGCTCCCCTCTTCCCCTCCCTACAAAGCTCCTCTGTCTTTTGCTCTCTTCTCCTTTGGAATGATTGAGTTAAAGGGACACAGTCAAAGACATTTCCTACCCTATTGGTTGTCTGATGTTCCTGCTCTGAAAACAGGCAGAGGGCATCCATGTGCTTTTCTTACCATTAAAAAAAAATTTGGCATTTCCCCCTTTTGTGTCCCTAATGCCCCTTGAAATTTAGAGATCTAGTAGGTTAAAAAAAAAAATCAGAGTCCTGCCTACAGTTTCTTCTTCATAGCAACAGAATGCCATTTAATTGCAGACTCATTTCCCAATCCTGTTCCGTGTTATTTTGTGTCTCCTCACACTTAGCCATGACACGGCGGGCCAGACAGGATGACGCTCCAAGGCCCAGAGCCGCATTCTCATCAGCCTCTGTTGTCCCTTTAACATAGCTTGCTTGTTTGTTCTGCAGCTTCATCCAAGCTTTCCCTGGATGCAACAGTAACGGCCCAGCTCTGGAAACTGATTAGCAATGTCCTTTTACTGTAGAGTCAGCGGAGGTGGGGTGGGATCTCGAAAGAAAGCTCCGGGCACCAGTTTGCGGAAGGTCCACCTGTCTGTCCAGCGGGGCTATGGTTTATGGCTTTTCCCTTTTTTGGTTTAGTTCAAGATTTCAGGAGAGCAGCCGTTTGGGCAGCGAGCCTGAAGGGATTTGGCCAGATCAGGCCTCTCTTACCTTGCAGAATGCCTACTTGTATTCTTTGAACTGAGCAACTTGCCGAGCTGGAGGAACAGGAACGGGGAAGGGAATGTGGCTTTGGTTAATCTCACTGGGGCCCCTGAAGAGTGGCAGACTGGCAAAGATGTTTGTGGGGTGGGCTTTTTGTTGTTCGCTTGTTTGTTTGTTTAAACCTTGTCTGCACTTCCTCATAGCCCCTGTTGTAGGGGGTAGCTGTGATGTATCTCTTGAGGTGAATTTCAGGAAGAGAAAACACAAAGAGAAGGGAAACATAGGTGAACCCCACCAGGGGGTGTCTAGATGCCCAGAGAGAAAGCTGACAGCTTGCCACTTTTCCCTTTTCCTAAACCAAGCCTAAGGTCACATCAAGTGGCATAGGTTGGGAAACCTGGCAACAAGAACTCTGTGTGTGTGTGTGTGTGTGTGTGTGTGTGTGTGTGTGTGTGTGTATGTGTGTGGTTATGTATGTATGCTTGTGTGCTTGTCTGTCTGAACTGTCCCTTCCTCCCTTTGCTGCAGATGAATGAGAGTGAGACTCTCATCAGTATGGTGAACCGAATGGTGGAAAATTCTTCCCCCAGGGCCCAGCTATTCATGCAAGTAAGACCCCTGCCTAGCAGCATTCACTGCTAATGTCATTTCAGCTGCTTGTGCATGGCAGAACCAACCCATCCAGGAGAAGGGCCCTGTCTGCCCCATGCTCCCATCTACCAAACGTCATCTCCATTGAAATGTGCTCTGCCCTGCTTTCCTTTCTCAACATTATCATGGCTCTGGTGCTCTTCACTTCCATGGGGAACATCAAAGCCCATTTGCCACTCCATCAAAGCCATCCATGCAGCACCTGGCCAATGCCAACATCTCATGCTGCCCTGGGATCATCAGGCCTCTGGGGGTGGGTAGGCATCGTGTTTCATTGCCCAGAACTTGTGTTTTGAAAAATCTGCTCCCTTCTTGACAGGAGCAGATTGGGCTAAGGGTTTGGATAGGACTGTTTGGAGCCATCCCAATGCCAGGAACCTAGGGGAATGATATGGCCTTCTCACCAGGTGGGACTGACTTCCTAGCCACAGAATCCCTTCTGAGCTCTTGTCACTTCTGGGTGTAGGCTGAGCTCTGTCTGGTTCTCTGTCTAGTAGAGTCGGCTCTCGAACATTTTCATCCTACGTTGCTACCATTACTCACCGCAACAGAAGCACCCCCTTCCCCAAACAGTCAGCTTTCAGTCCCTGCTGCCACCCAAGTGAGTCATACAAAGTCATGCCACTCTGAATTCCCTCCATCTCAGCACTGCAGCAGACCTCAAAAGGTGGGGGCAGGGATTACAGGGGGAGGGGCTGAGAGGTGAGTGTGATTAGCATCTCCAAGTCATCCCCAAAATTCACCTGACTTCAGAGAACAAGAGGCAGGGGTGTCCCATCTCAGGGATGGAGACTGAGGTACAGAGCGAGATATCTATCCCAAGTCCTTCAGCCGGTAGAACAGAGCACTGTTCCAGTCCAGATTTTGGAGCCAAAGGCAAAGGTGCTGATGCAAGTTGGCCTTGAACAACAGCTGGATGAAAGCTGGGAGGTCAGCATCCTCACCACCTCCAGCCTTATCATCGCTGCCACAGTAACCGACTTTCTCTCCAACAGGTTCCTTCTTACCCAGAGGTGTTCCGGGATGGCGTCCATACCTTCAAGTTCAATGAGCAAGATACCGATGTAAGAGCAGCTCTCCCTGCCTCCTCTGTCCACTCCAGGCTCTTCCTGCTGTCGTCCCTCATCTGCCCTCTCCATCCATCTCTCTTGCCATTGATTTTCCATCCATTTGACTCACGCCATTTGTCGCAGACACAGCCCACCCAACTTTCTCACCTCATCTAACCCAACTGCTCACTTTTTCTTCCTTTCTTTCTATTCTTATTTGTGTATACACCTCTCTCGGGCTTAGATCCCATCACTGAGTCTTACACAGGTGGAAGAGAGGGTTATCCTTAGGTCCATGGCTCTTCCCTGACTGTGAAAGATAGGATTTGTGGAGGCAGGAGAGGGGAGAGGAGAAATCAATTAGCCAAGATTTGTTGGTCACTTACTCTGTGGTTCCTGCTTTCAAAGAGCTTGTAGTCTTCAAGGGAGGCAGTGTGGTTCAGTGGAAAGAGCATTGACTCTGAAGCCAGAGGACCTGAGTTTAAACCTTTGATGTTTACTACCTGTGTGACCTCAGATGATGAGTCAGTTAACTTCCCAGCACCTCACTTTCCTCATTTATAGCTTGAGAGTGATAGACTAGGTGGAAATGAGAGGCTTTGACTAGATGGCCTCCAGAGCTAGAACTCTGACCCTAGCTGGGAAGACAATACTGCATATGTGGAAAGCTAAATTAGCCTCTAATACAAGAGGCAGCTAGTGATGCAATGACTTGGAGTCAGGAAAATCCGAGTTCTAATCCTGCTTCAGGTGCTTCCTAGCTGTGTGACCCTGGACAAGTCATTTAATCTCTATCTACCTCAGTTTGTTCATCCGTAAATTCAGCATAACAACATCTATTTTGCGGGGTTGTTGTGAGGATCAAATAATATATTTTTTTAAGTATTTAGCACAGTGCCTGGCACATTTTTGTTGCTGTTTAGTCGTTTCAATTGTGCCTGGCTCTTCGTGATCCCATTTGGGGTTTTCTCAGCAAAGATATTACAGTGGTTTGCCAGCTTATTTTACAACTGAGGAAATTGAGGCAAACAGAGTTAAGTGACTTGCCCAGGGTCATACTGTTAGTAACTGTCTGAGGCCAGATTTGAGCTCAGGAAGATGAGTCTTCCTGACTCCGGGCCTGGTATTCTGTCCACTGCACCACCTAGCTGCCTATGCCTGACGCATAGTAGGTACTTCCCTTTCCTTTCCCTTCTCAGTATGTAGTAAATGCCAAATGAAGAGCATTTAAGAGCCCTACAAGGTCACAAGAAGGACAGAGAGGTATGAGCTGGAGTGGTCAGAGGCCTCATGGAAGAAATAGGACCTGAGGGGCAGCTAGGTGGTGCAGTGGATAGAGCACTGGCCCTGAAGTCAGGAGGACCTGAGTTCAAATCCGGCCTCAGACCAAACACTTGACACGTACTAGCTGTGTGACCCTGGGCGAGTCACTTAGCCCCAGTTGCCTAAAAAAAAAAAAAAAATAGGAGCTGAGCTGGACCCCAAACAATGGGTAGGATTTAAATAAGAAAGAAGCAAGGGGGATGTTTTGGTGTGACAGCAGGACCACCTTTAGTCGAATATGCCTCAATAAATTCCCCTTCCCCCACATCACTGGCAGCCTACTTACCAGTGACTGCCTTCAGCTGCCATTAAAATGAGGAGAGAGACTGTAGGGGAGTTGGCCTGGGCTGGGGGGCCTAGAGGCCCCAGGGTATAGCATCATGGGTAAGACTTGAAGTCAGGAGACCTGGGTTTGAATCCTGCTGTTGATAATTCTTTAGAGGATTATGAGGAAAGTTCTTCAAAAACCTTAAAGTCCTATAGGAATGTGAGTTATCCTTGGAAGAAAGGGGAGAGCCAAGTCTAAATTTAGTGGCCCCTTCACTGTGTTGTAATTCCAAAAGATCCTAGGTCTCAGTAATTGTAATCTCTTTGGTTTATCAAATATAATCATTTGATTACAATCATGTGAAGGAAGTAGTGAAGTCTAGACCTAAACATTTATTAATTAGGGGGAATTCCTGGTATAGAAACCTCCCTCTGCCAACAGAGATTAGCAACTCCTCTGTAACAAGAGTTGTACCGGGGCATCGAGAGGGTGGGTGATTTGTCCTTGGCCACACAGTTAATGTGTGGCAGAGAGAGAACCTCAACTCAAGCCTTCTTGACTCCCAGCCTAGCCCTCTATGTTCTCCACTATGCTACCCCTCTGCTGCAAGTGCTATTCCATTTTACAGATGAAGAAACTGGGGATCAGAGAAGTTAAGGAAGTGGTCCAGGATCACAAAGCTAGTAAGAGGCAGAACTAGACCTCAAACCCAAGTCTTCTAGTTCCTGTTCCAGTGCTCTTTCCACTATGCCACTCACTTCAAATTGAGCACCAAGGCATAGTAGAAGGCATTGCTGGGCACAATAAAGTCTCAGTTCCTTGGTTGTTAGGTGACTCACTCAAGGAACATGTTTGTGCCCCCTTTCCCAATGGGATCTTGGGTGGGGTCCCTTCCAGAGTGAAGGGCCCATCCTTCTATTTCCCTGTTGCGTAGGTAATGATAGAGTCCATAGAGTTTTAGAAAGTCCAGCACACTGGGGGACATGGTGGGTCTCAGCAGGATGGTAGTATCTGGTGAAGGAGCCCAGTCAACTCTGCTCCCCAGATCCCATGATTTAAATTGCTCATCTTCCTTTTCTTCTCTCTGTCTTTTTTCTCTGGACCTCAGAAACTTCTGGGTAAACTATGTGAGCAGAACAAGGTGGTGAGAGAGCAGGACCGGCTTGTGCAGCAGCTCCGGGCAGAGAAGGTGAGGGTCCTGACGGTGTCCCAAGATCGATGGAATGGGCCAGAGAGATGGTTTGCCATCTCCATCCATCCATAATAGAGGAATTAATGTTTCTATTATACCTTTAACTGAGCGCTCATCCCCACTGGCCTGGGGAAAACAGGGCGAGTCAAAGCTTTCCTTGAGTAAGCTGGTCAAATCCCTGTCATGGCACCGGCCTCATTGTCCTATGGGAGGGATCCAACACTTCTCATCATCACCCTTCCTCTCCCCATCCACAGGAGAGCCTGGAGAGTGCTCTGATGGGCACCCACCAGGAGATGGAGATGTTTGGGAGCCAGCCCACCTATCCTGAGAAGCTGCTGCATAAAAAGGAATCCTTGCAGAACCAGCTGATCAACATTCGGGTCGAGTTGTCCCAGGCCACTACGGTAACTGGGGGAGGGGAGGAGCGGTTCTCCCCATCGGTTCCCAGAAATTCAGCCTTTCAGCAAACCTACCTGTCCCTGGAGGGGAGTGATGAACAGGGCATCCCCTTCTGGCCTGTGGTAGACGGTAGTCTTGTAAATAAATAACAGGCATATAGCTTATGGACAGTAAAATAGATGAAATTATCCCCTTTGCCACTAACCAGGTAGACTTTGGGACTCATCCTGAGGTGGAATGGGGTTGGACAAGATGAGTGCTGAGGTTACCCCCCTTCTCCCACGTTGGATGGTTCCATGACTCCAGGGAGTGAAACCTCCTCCTGGCTGGGGCACAATTTACTAACAGGCCCTCCTCTTTGTTGCCTTCTCCCTGCCTAGTTTCTTTGCTTTCTAGCCAACTGGAATGAGCAGGCCTGGGGAGGGGGAGGGCACAGAATTAACCTCTTCCTGCCCACCCATGTGCTTGGGCTGAAAGAGAGTTTTAATTTCTTTTTACTTTTAAGCCCTTATTTCCAACTAATATCTAAGGAGTGATTTCTGGTTCTATTGCTAGAGGATGTATATAAGGGGGTTGGGGGAGGGAAAGGAGAAAGGACTCTCCTACCACCTGCCATGATTTAACCAACACTAGGGTTTATGTTTCTTGGGCCCATTTCCTTTTTGCTCTCCGTGTGCCTCCAAGGACTTTCCATGCCCAAAGTGGGCATCCCAGCACCCCCTAGCTTCTCATTTTCACCTCCACCTCTGGACTACCTGGCTCCTGCTTCCCAGGACTCGGGGGAAGGGGGAACTTCATGGTGATGAGACTTTCTCAGCTATCCTCTCCTCCCCACTTGCTACAGGCTTTGACTAACAGCACGATAGAGTATGAAACTCTAGAGGGGGAGGTCTCTGCCCTGCATGATGACCTTTGGGAGCAGCTCAACTTGGACATCCAGGTGAGCAGGGCCCTAGGATAGGTGGGGGGGAAGGGAGGAGGTCTGGCCAGGCCCTCTTCAATCCACGGTAAAAGAGACTTTGTCAGATTTCTCATTTGCCTTAAAGCCCAGGAGGTTAAAGGAAGAGGAAACTTTCTGAGGCAAAGAGAGAAGGCTGAGGGGCAAGATTCTAGTAGGCTTCAAGTCTGGATGGCCCTTAAAGATGACCAGATCTCCATTTCAACAGAGAATAGAGGATGAGAGGCAGGCATTCAGGTTAGAGATAAGACTTCCGGATGCAAGGTTTTTAAAACCTAGGAAAGTAATGGAAGGAACTGTGAAACCTTTCTTGAAGAATTTAAGAACAGAAGAAACATTTATCTGTTTGGTTTCTTTGTAGGCTAGCCTGGAGGCCGGGGGATGAATACCTCTGGCATCTGGTTGCTTTGCAGCACTGTCTGTCTTGCACGAAGGCCTACCTTGTCCTTAGCTAGCTTTGCAAACCATATCTCACCCTCTAACAAACTCTGCCACTCCTCTCCATCTCTCTCTGCTTCCCTGTGGTTCCCCGGGTCCTAATATCCACTCCTACTATGGAGCTGGTTAATTAGGGAGTCAGTGAGTCATGACCTCCTCAGAAGAGCAGGCCTAGAATGCCATAGTGAAGTACACCATAAACACTGAAAATAAAAAATAAAAACCAACCCGCAAACCACCGCTGCATCTCATTCGTGAGCTATTTAAACACTAGCCCTATAGTCTGGGTTAACTCTTCAGTAGGAAGGCAGTGTGGCAGAGGGGGAGGAGCCCTCCACTTGGAGGGAGGAGGACCCGTGATTCGTTCCTGCTCCCGATTCTTAGGAACTTTATCACCCTGAAAGCGAAATGCTGGGTCTCAGATTCTTCATCCGGGCTTAAGCACACTGGCACTACCTACGTCATAGGGCTGTTATGAGAAAAACCTTTTATAAACCTTAAAGCACTATATAAATATAAATTATTAGATTAGATTAGAAGCAGCTGGTAGTACAGTAGATAGAGTGCTGAACCTCAAGTCAAGAAGACCTGAGTTCAAATGTGGCTTTAAACACTTGCAGTTGACCTTGGGCAAGTCACTTAACCTCTGTCTACCTCAGTTTTCCCATCTGTAAAATAAGGATACTAAACATACTCACTTCCCAGGGTTGTGAGGATCAAATGAGATAGTATTTGTAAAGCACTTTACAAACCCTTAAGCACTGAATAAATGCTAACTCTTACTATGAACACTAAAAAAAGTATGCCTGTAATCTCCCAGGATTATTGTAAATATAGGGCTAGAGAAATGTGATCTGCTATTATTATAAGAGGGGAATGTGGGGGAATACAGTGAACTGGAGGTGAGGTCTGAATATTACTCCTGTGGGATTCACTGGCTTACAGACAGGGTGGCATTATGGGAATGGCACTAGATCTGGGGGTCAGAAATCTGGGTTTTAATCTAGGGTCTGTCACTAAGCTAGAAGACCCTGGGTAAGTCATTTCATTTCTTGTGTCTCAGTTTCCTAATTTTAGTTGTGGTGGAATCAGACTAGGCTAGGGAATCCTCAGGTTAGACTCTAGGGCTAAATACCTCAGTCCCAAGTCTGCTCAAAATGTCCACAGTAACATCATCTGAGCCCCTTTTCTTTCATTGATTGTTCAAAGCAACTTTCCCTATAACTCATTAGCTCTGTCTCCTCACTCCCCAATCTCCAGTGTGCTCCAAGTGAGGCTGTTTTATAGAAGATGCTGAGTGGGGAGGCAGCCTGTGGGAAGGATGATGATCCAGCCAAGAGCCACATTGCTGCCCCCACCTTGAGAGTCAGACAGACCCCAAGTATTTGCTAAGGGTTTGCTATATGCCAGGCATTGTGCTTAGAGCTACAGATACACAGAAAGTCATAAATAGTCCCTGCCCTCAAGGTACTTTGATGCTAATATGGGAGAGTACATACAATATGTACTAGGTGGCACAGTGGATAGAGTGCTGGGCCTGGAGTCAGGACATGAGTTCAAATCTAGCCTCAGACATTTATTAACTGTGTGACCCTGGGCAAGTCACTTAACCCTGTTGGCCTCAGTTTCCTCATCTGTAAAATGAGCTGCAGAAGGAAATAGCAAGCCACCCCAATATCTTTGCCAAGAAAACCCCAAATGGAGTCACAAAGAATCAGACACGACTAATCGACTAAACAACAAATTGAAGGAAGTCTCTGGGGGAAGGCATTGCTATGGGTCAGTTGGTATACTAGGAAAATTTTCCTGCAGAAGATGGATTTTGAGCTGAGTCTTAAAGGAAGCCAGGGAGGTAAGGAGACATTGTGGGCATAGCCAGGCATGGGGGACAATCAGTACAAAGACATGAAGTCAAAAGATGGAACCCTGTGTGCAAAGTGAAGTTGGACCATGGAGTAAGTGGAGAGGAGCAAAGTACAAGAAAACTGGAGATTATGGAGAAATGTAAATAAAGCCAAATAGAGGATTTGGTATTTGACCCTGGAGAGTCAGAAGGCTCCTGCCTGCTCCCAGGCCTAGGCTTAGGGACTGAAAGGAGAAGGGGATGATCAAGGGATCTTAGATGAGTTGACTGGAGGCTGGGACTGGAGAGCTGAGGAAGGACGGGAATGTTGGATGAGGGAGACTCACAGCTGGCTGCTTTGCCTTTATGTCCGTGGCTTTTTCAGAATGAGGTCCTTAATCGGCAAATTCAAAAGGAGATCTGGAGGATCCAGGATGTGATGGAGGGCCTTCGGAAGAACAACCCGTCCCGGGGCACAGATACCGCCAAGCACCGAGGTGGGCACACATCCCCTCGGCTGCCTGGCCTGACCCTAACCCTTGGCATCCCCCAGCTTGAACATCGTCTTTATGGTGCCCTTGACATAGGACCTCCTGGTTTTTCACAGGTCATTTGGGACCAGTGCCTTCTAAGGGCCCTGGAGCTATCCCCTTTTCCCTAGAGTTGAATAATCTCCCCCAAACAGGTGCAGGACACTGCCAGATGGCCCAAGCAGAATATCTAAGTGTTCAGGCTCCCACAATTCCTTCTCCTCCCACTGAAAAAAATGCAAAAAGTACAAGTTTCCCCCTCTGGTTCATTTCTTACCCTATCCCAGTGGATTCTTGGGCTAGGTTTTTTGCTTTTTTGTTTTTGTTTTTTAGTCATTCCTGGGACAGCACTGTTCCCTCCGTGACCCTGGCTCACTGTATTGACCCTTCCACTATTCTCAAGTTATTCTTTAGGAGAGACAGGCATACCTATCCCTTTAGATACTCCAAGCACTGGCTTTGGGCCCACGTGTCCAGCCTTTTTACAACAGCTCCGTCTCACCTCCTCCAATTCTTACCTCTTTCCTCTTCTCTTCTCCCAAGGAGGGCTTGGCCCTTCAGCCACCTTCAGCTCCAATAGCCCTGCAAGCCCCCTCAGCTCAGCCAGCCTCACCAGCCCCCTGAGCCCATTCTCGATGGTGTCTGGCTCCCAGGGGTCTCCCACTAAGCCCGGGCCTCATGAGGTAAGGAAAAAAAAATGGAATCTCAGCATTTGGGGAGGGAAGGGGGAGGGAGGAGAGGAAATCTTCAAGCTGCATAAATTGCCATCTGTTCTAACTCCTCTTAAGCATTTAGACGTATTCCTTTAAACCTCTTTAAAGTTGTTTCTCCTTGCCATACTCCCATGCTAGCCCCACCTATCCTGTGTTCTTTCCTCTGTATTTCAACTTCACCTTTCTTAATCTTCCATCCATTACTCAGATCCCTTCCTAGGGAGAGCACTTTCCTGATGGCTTTGAGTTCTATGGTACTCCTGAGCACCAACTTGAGAAGCAAAGCATGCTGGTACCTTGGTACCTTGACCAGAATTGAGATCCAGAGCTTCTGTGGGTGAGAGGGTCTAGGAAGCTGTGATGTGATCAGTCAGCACCTCTTGCCTTCCTTGGCACTCTGGTTGGTAGTCACTGGAGGGTTACAAAAAAATAAAACACCCTGGGGACAATTGAAAGATGAAGATTTAAAACCCAAGAAGCAATCAGAGAACGGTATAAGCTGGACTTAATTAAGTGTGAGGCTGCATATGCATGCTTGGGAGGGAGAAGAGGGGAAAGAGCTATCTGGACAGGAGGTGTCAGAGAAGGTTCATGGAGGACGTGGAGGAGATGGACAGCCAGGACTTGGAAAGGCAGAGGAGCAAAGGGAAGACGTTCCGAGTGACCAAAACAGCTCAGAGATGGGAATGAAGATGAGGCACCCGAGGAGCAGGTGCTGGGCCTACCTGAGCTCAGTTCACCTCTCTCATGCTTACCATCTGTGTGATCAGGGCCAGGCCGCTTACACTCTCTGGGTAAAATGGTGGATCCCTGTCTCTCACAGAGTCATCGTAGGGGCTGAAATGATATCTTTTATGTGAAAATCTTCACAGACCATAAAGTGCTATATAAATATTGGCCATGATTTTATTAAGGATCCATGAGAGAAAAGCCTGGATAGGGTGGGATCAGATAGAAGAAGGTATGAATGCCAGAGAGGGAATTTTAGACTAGACGCTTTGTAAGTATCCCAGGACAAAAGTGAAGCTGACTTGTCAAAAGCGGATGATGGTCTGGTTTTCTTTTTCTTTTTTTTTTTTTTTTTTTGCTAGGGCATCATACCTGTCATCTAATGAGAGGCAGTGTGATGTCATGGAAAGTGAGTAGTAGCCTGAGAGTCAAGAGACTTGGGTCTTACTTCCACAAAGTTACTTTGTGATTTGGGGAAAGTGATTTTAATCTCTCTGGGCCTCAGTTTCCTCACTAGTAAATGAGGAAGTTGAACTAGTTGGTGTTTAAGGTCCCTTTAGGGGCAGCTAGGTGGTGCAGTGGACAGAGGGCCAGACCCAAAGCCAGGAAAACTCATCTCCATGAGTTCAAATCTGGCCTCAGACACTTACTGGCTGTGTGACCCTCAGCAAGTCACTTCACCTTAGTTTCCCTTGCCTCAGTTTCCTCATCTGTAAAATGAGCTGGAGAAGGAAATGGCAAACCACTCCAGTATCTCTGCCAAGGAAACCCCAAACAGGGTCACGGAGAGTTGGATGTGACTGAACCGCAGTAACAACAAGGTTCCTTTTAGATCTAACGTTCTATGGTTCCGTGGTTCCACTAACACTCTCTTCTGTCCTCTTCTCAGCTGCTGCTCTTGCTCGTAACACTCTGGCTTCCTCTCTGCCTCAGGAACCTGGCCCTCCTCGGCCCCCCCTTCCCAAAGCGTACGTCCCCCTGGAGTCTCCTCCAACAGTCCCTCCGCTCCCTAGTGAAAGCCGCTTCTGGCCACACCCCAACTCTCCCTCCTGGCACCGAAGTGGCGAGACAGCCAGGGGCCAGGTACCCGCTCTCCGCACTCCCTGGTGGGTAGGGGAAAGGGATGGGGGTCCAAATGGGGAAAAGAACCAAAGGCAATAGGGAACAGAGTCACTTTTTTCTCCCCTTTTTATCCTAATTTTTCAACAGCTTCGTTTCTTTTGGGCTTCCTGCCCAGCTGAATTTGTACACAGCCCTCTCTGGGATAAGGAAAGAGGGACCCCCCCTTTGTCCTCTCTGGACAGAATGGCACATGGACTCTCTCCTTGCTCCCCACCCCCCACCACTTGAAGCCCAAGGTTGGTGGTATTGTACCACTGACTGGTAGAAAGCCAGTGGAGAAAGGATACCAGCTCCTGTCTGTGGTACCATCCTAGACAATCTTGGTCCCCCAGGCATAATCTCTCTCCAGGCAATAAGTACTTAAGTAATCATCTTTTCCACCACCCCTTCTAGCTTTTCATTCTTGCCTGGAACCCCCTTCAGGGATCTGAATAGGCTTTTGAGAGATAATATAGTATAATAGACTTGAAGTCAGGACACGTGAAGTCTAGTTTCAGCTCTGCCAAATACTACCTGTGTGACATTGGACAATTATTTAATCTCTCTGGGCCTCAGTTTTTTCAACTGTAAAATAAAGAAATTGGACTAGGTAACCTCTAAGGTCTTTCTCCCCCTCTAAATCTGCAATCCCATGATCCCTTAAAGAGTTCTATGAGCCCATGTTCTATGCTTGTAAGCTGAAAGTCTCTCGCTCTCCTGGGATCCTGTTAAGGATGCCCCATTGGCCCCTGCTGACTCAAGTCCAGGATGGAATCCTGAAAGGCCCTTCCTCACATATTGGCGCACATCCCCCTCCTTAGCCAGCCTCTCCCTGCAATACCATAAATAAGAGTGTCAGCTGTATCTCGGGATGACTGGACAGGTCGAGGTACCTGCTTACTCTTGTTGACTCAGAAGCCCCCCAGAAGCCAGAGTCTCCCATTATATCCCGAGATATGCTAGTGGTCCATGTTTCTCTCCCAGGATACAGGTGGGATGTTCAATGGGCTTTAAAGGAGATACTGAGAAGAATGGTACTGAATGAGAAGTACAGGACCTTCACCTTGCCATTAGCCTGCTGTCTCCTAAGCTCTTCTGTCATCTCTCCCCAGCCAAAGGGAAGCTATGAGCAGGGCAAGAAGGACCCTCACCAGACGTCTCCCCTGGATCCCCCCAGAGACATCAACCTCATGCCCACCAGACAAGAACTGGAGGCTGATAAGCAGGCAGCTCTTAATAAAGGTATGTCCCAGCTATATCATTCTGTGGGACTTTACCCTTGCATCAAGACGAGGAAGCATTTTGTTGAGACAAGTGGTTTGGGAGTCAAGGTTTCTGGACTTTCATCTTCACCTTGGGCAGATTTGAATTTTTTAAGGCTTCACCATCCTCCAATAGTGGTGGTGTGGTATGTGGTATGGTGTGCTGTGATATGTAATATGGTATGCCTATATGCTATGTGGTCTCTCATCCCAGAGGTATCAAAGTGTAGCCATTTGCAGAAGAAACAGATTAAAATGTACTCAGGAAACATTTAACAAAATAAATGGAAATACAATATAGATAATGTTAATTTGTGGTTTTCTAAGTTAACATGCACCTATTTCTATTTGAGTTTGATACAAACCCTGGCCTATCCCGTCTCTTGTCAGGCTCTTGGGACGATGAAAAGATCTAAGAATGTCCTTGATTCCCTCTTCCCTCTGTCTCTGGGAAATCCTGCTCTCCCCCCAGCCCCCTCATCAAGCTACCCTTCTTTGTTGAACACTCTCCCCTTCTAACTCTTCTCAGTTGGCATTGTGCCTCCTCGGACGAAGTCACCCACTGATGAGGAGGTAGCACCATCAGCGGTGGTGAGGAGGAGTGCCAGTGGGCTTCCCAATGGACCGCTCTCCCGGGTAAGTACCTGACCTGGCAGACCCACAGGGCTGAAGGAAGGGGAGGGAAAGCAGAGCTCAAGAACCATAAGATCAGGGATAGAGAGCTGGAAGGGACCTTAGAGGTCACTGAGTCCAACCACTTCATTTGACAGATAAAACAATTGAGGCTAGAGGGGTTTAGTGATTTACCCAAGGTCAAACAAGCCTAAGTGGCAGCTAGGATCGGAACTCAGGTCCTCTGACTATAAGTCCAGCACCCTTTTCATTAATCCGTACCACATAATACCCAGCTAACACCGGAGAGCTGTGTGTCAGCAGCACCTATCGCGCTCCCTCTCCTGCAGCGTGCTAGGTGTTGGAAGGAGAGAACAAGAGAAAGGAAACAGAATTCCTTCCTTCACGGAGCTTCCCATCTGACTGAGGAGATGGTCAGAGAACCTCAGAGTTGCAGGGGACCTCACAGATCATGTAGCACAGCCCACATCCACCGCAGGCTCAACTCTGTGGCACACCCAACAAGCGATCTTCCAAAGAAGGCAGGAGGGTGCAGTAGCCCATTCACTTTTGGACGGATCTATCTGTTAGGAAGTTCTCCCTTATATCAAGCCCGAGTCTGCCTCTCTATCATTTCCACCTCTTACTCTAGTCCTCATCCTTGGGGAGCTCACAGTCTGTTGGGAGGGGGAGGGGACTCAGTTGCTACCCTCAAGAAGCTGCTAGTCTGATGAAGGAGACAGGAAAGATGCGTGTGATTAGCCAGGGCCTTCCTTATCAGTAAGTGGAGCTGTCCAAGCGGAGGTTGGATGGACCTCTTATCTGGGAGGATTTAGAGGACATTCCTCCTGCAGGTAGGTTAGATGGCATCTGGGGTGTCTTCCAACTCTGCCATTCTAAAAAGATGTGGAAAAGTTCACAGAGAATTTTTCCAAAGTGCAGGTAAACATAATGCAAACATTCAGGGATGCAGAATAAAACAGTGATTGGAGTGGAATTAGAGATTGATGGGATCAATCTAGGAAGGCTCTCTGAAGGAGGTGACTTTTGAGCAGAGACAGGAATCGGGAATGGCAGAGGGTGGGTGAGGGAACTAAGGGCGCCTCCAGCACCTCCCCCTCCCCTCCACACACACACACACCCACCCCCACCCCCCTCCCAGCAGGAGCGTCCCAAGAGTGCAATGTTTCCCAACGAGGTGAAGGCCAAGATGAGTGTGGAGGAGCAGATCGACCGCATGAGGCGGCATCAGAGCAGCTCCATGAAGGAGAAGCGTCGGAGCCTACAACTCCCAGCTGGCCCATCCCCTGACCCCACTGCCCGACCCTCCTACAAAGTGGTAAAACTCCCCCAGCCACCCCACGGGCACAGGGGGCTGTGAGACTCCCCTGGTCCCTGGGCATGGCCAGCCCCGGCCAGTGGGCATTGTTGGGGAAAGGGTGGGAAGCTCCTCACGGGGATGACTGGGAGAGGCCTTTCTGGGGTGCCTGGAACGGCCACTTTAAATAGAGCTCAATTCAACATGCCTTTGCGAGGGGCCTGCTAGACGTAAGGCACCACCAGGCTGGGCATTGTGGAGAAAGAATAGAGAAGAAAATATAAAATATGGTTTCTACCTCAAGGAACTTGCAATCTATTTGGGAAGACAGGACACTCATGTGAGACATTTAGAGTTTGATGTGAGGCAAAATAGAATCAAGGAACAACATTATGTGGTGACTCCTAGGGACGATGAGGGAGAAGACAGGCCAGTGCTGGCCAAAGTTATCAGGGAAGGCTTCTTGGAGGAAATCGAACTTGAGCTGGGCCGCCTTGATGGATGGATGTGATTCAGATAGGCAGGAGAAGACTGTATTCTAGCCAGGGGAAGGGCGTGAATGAGCTTTCAGAGCCAGAAGGGGATCGTAGGAACCTAGTTCCACAGCTGGAAGAAACCTCAGAGGTCATCTGGTCCAGCCCTATCATTTTCTGGATGAGGAAACTGAGGCCCATGGTGGTTAAGTGATTTGCCCAACGTCACAGGAAAGGTCTCTTTTTGGGACCGTGAAAAGCCAACCTGCCTATTCCAGAGGGTAATACGAAAAAAGTGAGAGAGGAGAGTGTTTAGGTAGGATGGGGCCAAATTGTGAAAGACTTTGGAAGAGGGCCGAGAAGTGGAGTTCAGCGTTTAATAACCAGGAGGGAAAATCCTTACCAGGGTGACTAGGAAAGTCACAGCTGGTAGATGACAGGGGAGGGGCAGGGCAGGGGGGACACAGGCCCCAAGTGGCCATGGCTCTGCTGGCTCCCAGGTGCGCCGTCACCGCAGCATCCATGAGGTGGACATCTCCAATTTGGAGGCGGCACTTCGGGCAGAGGAGCCCGGTGGGCAGGCCTATGAGACTCCCCAGGAAGAGATTGCCCGACTTCGAAAAATGGAACTGGAACCCCAGCACTATGACGTGGACATCACCAAGGAGGTAAGAAGAAACTCTTGCCTCCCCTCTTGGGGGCCAAGGGCAGGGAGCAACCTGTAATGACCGCGTCCTCACCCCCATAGCTCTCCACACCCAACAAAGTCTTCATCCCTGAGCGGTACATTGAGCTGGAGCCAGAAACACCCCTGAGCCCAGAAGAGATGAAGGAGAAGCAGAAAAAGGTGGAAAGGATCAAAACTCTCATTGCCAAATCCAGGTGACTAGGCTTGGGGGTGGGAGGTGGCGGCATCACCCGTTCCCTCCCCGTCCTCACCCTTAGTACCCAGGGGACTCTGGGGGGCAGTGCTTTCGAGGCCCACTTGTGCCTAGTGCCTCTGACTCTGCGCTATTTGGTTCTTACTAAGTGCCACAGGCTCCATGCCTTCCTGGCTGTGGGGCCAGGGAGCTAGGAGAAGAGAAGGCTATGGCTTCTGTCAGCTGGTGCTAACAGAGACCAAGAGCTCACACTTGGGGTGTCTGCCCATAATCATTCCATGTGTCCTTCTTACACACCCATCCCGCCCATTGCCCTGTTGGGAGTCCTTTCTCTCCTTAAGACAGCCCTTGTTCATTTTAACCTGGTTTCACTCAGATAATGGTGTTGGAGGAACACACCAGCTATTTTCCCCTTCAGCATATATCTTTAGGGATAGCTTGCCTCCAGTAGAATGGAAACTCCCTGAGGACAAGGTCTGCTTCAGTCTAGTACTGCTATGCTAGCACCCGGCACAGTGCCTGGGACCTGGTAGGTGCTGAGTCAAGGTTTGCTGTTTGATTGATTGTTACCTTGGGAAGCATATTCACCAACTCCCTCTACCCCAGGGGAGCTTAACCGTTTTGGTGTCTTGGACCCCTTTAGCAGTCTGGTGAAGCCTATGGACCCCTTCTTAAGAGAATGTTTTGAAATACATAACATGCAATACTTAAGATGACAAAGGAGACTAATTATATCATAATACAGCTATCAAAACAATGTCTAAAATAATTTTATGAACCCCAGGCTAGGAACACATAGAACCTAGCCTACAGAAGCATAGACACAGTTACCTGAAGGGCCCCTGTATCACCCTGGCCCTCCGTGGGTATGTGTCTGTGCTTCCCCAGTATGCAGAACGTGGTGCCCATGGGCGAGGGCGACTTGGTGGACGTGCCACAGGACCCCGAGAGCCAGCTTCAGGAGCAGGAGAAGAGGATTGAAATCTCCTGCACCCTGGCGACTGAGGCCTCCCGAAGGGGCCGCATGCTGTCTGGTGAGAGGGGATGGGCCCTGCTCTGCCAGCAAGGTTGGCTGCCCAGACTGGCCCGGGGCTTGGGGCTGGGCCTGGACCTGGACCTGGCCAAAGAGGTGTGGCCACAAACTTAGGGTGAATTATAAATGATTTGTCCACCTCTGCCAATACTCCTCTACCTTAGAGCATATAAAGAAGAGGGTCTTCCTTTTTATTCTCACCAATTTCCACATTGGTGACCACATGCATAGCTCCCCTCCCCATGTGCTTGTGGCACACACAGGTCCCTGGGAGTCTGAGTGAGGGACAGTCAGGCCACCGGGCCCAGCAGGAACATTGGCAGGCAAATTGGAGCAAGGAGAGCTAGAGTCTGCTCCCATGTTCTGGTTCTGTATCTTCCACCATCGGCTCCAGTAATCTTCCAGCCCCCTGTAGACACACAGTTTGTACACAGGCATCGTCTTCACCCCAGCGGAGGTGTTGAGCATCCGTGGTGAGGAGGCTTGGCCCTGCCTTTGGGGAACACTCACTTTAATGGAGGAAATATATTCTCTGCCCTTGGGAAACTCCTAAGCCTTATGGAAGAGAAACAGTCTTTACCCTCAGGGAGTTCACACACACACACACACACACACTCTCTCACTCTCACTCTCTCACAAGAGTGATGTAGTGAATCAACGGAGGGAACAATTCATGTTCCAATCATGGTTTTTGGTACCTCAGGTGCAAATATTCCTCGTTATACTCTGTAGGCAGCTAGGTGGCCCAGTGGCTAGAGTGCCGGGTCTGGAGTCAGGAAGACCTGAGTTCAAATCCAGCCTCAGATACTCACTAGCTGTATGACCCTGGGCAAGTCACTTAATCCTGTTTGCCTCAGTTTCCTCATCTGTAAAATGAGCTGGAGAAGGAAATGACAAACTACTCTAGTATCTCTGCCAAGAAAACCCCGAAAGGGTTCAGTCAGATATGATTGAAATGGCTAAAGCAAAAACAGACAGTATTATTGGTAGGTATGCCAGTATAGACCTCTTTTCACACAAATGCATTCATAGAAGGCATATGGATGCAGTCAACTCCTAATTATTTATGTTCATCAGGTGGGAGAATCATAGCACAGATAATCCCTAAACCCTGAAATCCAAAAATAGATAATCCAAAAGTATTTTGATTTATTTGGGGGATATATTTTACTTTGTGCATTTTACTGTGGGGGTGTCTGGTCTGTGAATTCATAGGACTTCAAAACTGTCCTCCTACTTCCCTCCTTCATACTGGACATGAACACCTCCATCTCTCAGCAGTCTCTCTTATCTTTCCTAAAACTTGGAATCCCGGGTCAAGGGAAGTAATTCACTGGCTGAGTTTGAAAAGCTGCTCCTGATAGCTGATCCCGAATGTAGGGAGGGAGGGAATGTCGAAAGTCTTTCCCTTCCAGCTTCTGCTGGGCAGCGGGCAGCAGGCTAGTAGCAAGAGTAAACAGACAGCAGGGCGATGTTATCTAAGGAGGCAGACCAAGCTGCCATAGCCTTGTCTCCAGCCTAGCCCGACTGGCGAGAGCTCAAAGATTTCCTGTTTTCCAGGAAGAATATGAATACTTGGGAATCGATTGGACACAGACAGGAGGAGGGAGAAGGAGATGAGTAGGCTGTGATTGAGTTTGAGTTTAGCTGTGAAAGCGGACAATTCTATCTAGAAAGGTCTAGGCAGGGGTGGGGAACCTGTGCCTGCTGCACTTAAGGATCTAGAAGGCCACATGTGGCCTCAAGGTCGCAGGTTCCCCACCCCTGGAGAGGGGAGAAATGGGGATGGGTGAGACTTGAATGAATGGAAGGGACAAGATATATTAGAAGAATGTGAAGAGTTAGTAGTTCTTACTAAATTCTTACTAAAAGTGACATGGGGAACACTTTAGAGACTTATTTAACTGCAGAGCAGGGAAAGCATAGTAGCAAGAGATGAAATCGATGAGGTGGATAGGCATGGAAAGCTTTGAGCTCTCCCATGAAAGAAGGGGAAGGGTGGTCCACAGGAGGTGAGCAGATGATTACAGCAGCTTGAGCCTAGAAATCGGGGAGGCTAGACTGGAGAGACTAGAGACTGGTGACACCTAGATTGTTTCTGGCCCTGGGGGCCTTTAGGAGAGAGATGAGGAAAAAAGTCAGTTCCTCCTAAGGAAAACAGGGCTAGACACACACGTGACCTGTGGCAGAGGTTTTCCAATGTAGAACACTGGCCATCCCACGGAGTGTGTCTGGTGGCACATATGTTTTGGCTGGGGCACGTTCCGTGGAACGTTGGGTATTTGGCCCCAGAAGAGGCTCAACCTTCCATAGGAAAGAAGTACCACTATTACGTATAGTTAAAAATAAGTGCTGTTCATCCTTATTCCTAATAATCACAAACATAGCTCTTCTCAAAGGTACGCTCTCAGGCTGCAAGTAGCAAGAGGAATTTTAGTTAGCCCTGGGGAAGAACTTTCTGGTATCAAAAGGGATGAATACAATAAGGTCCAGCAGTGGGATAATAATAATAGCTCATTAATACCACACTTTACTGTTTCCAAACAAAACAAAACACTTTCTTCCCAACAATAATGTGTAGCAGCACAAGTAATGTTCTTCCCATTTGGTAGATGAGAAAACTAAGATCCAGAGAGTTTTGGCTCCATAGCCCAGGTTGCACATTTCATGTTAGAGCCAGAACCTGAACCCAGGTCTTCTGACTCTCAGTAGAATGCTTTTCCAGTTACAGCGATGAATCATCTTCCCTGTGGAGAGTCGTCCATTGGTTCTGGGCACATCTGGGAGGCAGGGGGATGGATGGGATAAGACCTGGGGAGTTGGGGTGGGGAAGGCAGCTTCCCGAATCAGGACTACAGGGCATGAGACTGTGGAACTGGTTTGGGCATGAAGGCTCCAGCAGCACTTGTCAGCATTTCCTTCACAAACTGAACTTGAACCTCTGAAGGTCAAATTCCGTGCTCTGGGCAAAAGGCAACTTCCTGTTTCAAAGGGAGTAAAAGCAAAACCCTTTACTGAAAAACCCTTCCCCAGCCCGGCCCCAGGGCCCTGACTTTCTCTGCCACAGGCCTCCAGCCAGAGGTTCCATGAAAACAAAACCTGAACTGGCCTATCGGATTCCTCCTCTACACACACAGGCTTAGGTTTCAGCCCGTGCATTCAGAGCAAACAGCCACCTGGGTTCTACCCAAACCCCAAATATTTAAAGAATGACTGTGGTACTGCCAAACCTCAGGCCCAGCTCCCTGTCCCTGCTGCTTTGTTTCCTGGGTTCTAGGGTCCAGAAACACCCACAGCTGCACCAAAGGCAGGGCAGCAACGGTGCCATGGGGAACACACAACCTGTGTGTTGGCAGTGGAGTTGTGAGTGCGCGTGTTGTGACAGTACAGAATCTGTATGTGAGTGTTGTGTAGTGTTTGGGAAGGCCCGTGTGTGTGTGTGTGTGTGTGTGTGTATGTATGTGTTGCAGGGAAGAAAGAGCACTGAATTGGTATCAGAAGATGTGGGGTTGAATCTCTGCCCGGCTGCTCATTGATGTAGCCTCAGGGCCAAGTTACTTTCCCTCTCTGGGCCTCATTTTCTTTATCCACCCAAATGAGGAGTTTGCTCAAAATCCTGTGATCCCATGGCCCTAGAATGTTATATGCTGTCTGTGTGTGTGCGTGTGTTTGTGTGAGAGTGGGTGACTGTGAAGACATTGTCCAGAGAAGCCTCATTTACTTGGCATCGTCAGAGAAGCATTGGTTCCACTTAAATCTGTTTTCTAGTTGCCAAAGCATATCCCTTCAACCAATCAATCAATCAGCAAGCATTTATTGCCAACCTACCAGGCGCTAGGCAATGGAGATACGAATATCACCTGACTATGTGAAGAACGGAAGGAAATAAGCATTTATTAAGCACCTACTATGTTCCAAGCACTGTGCTAAGCACTTTTACAATCATCCCATTTTACAGTCAAAGAAACTGAGGACAGACAGAGGTTAAGTGACATTCTCAGGGTTGCTAGTAAGTATTTGAGACTGAATTTGAACTCGAGTCTTCTTGACTCTAGGCCCGGCGATTGATCCACTGAGTCACCTACCTAGCTGCCTCCGGCGGCACACGTCTGTGCCTCATGTCTGAGTGGGGTGGGGTGGTAGGACTTTCTAGGCCAGCAGACCCAACAGCAGTGTGGCAGCTGGGCTGAAGTAGGGAGACACAGCTTATTTATATAGAAACTTTCCTGCCTCCTTAAAAAGAGTTGGTCCATCTCCAGTCCTGGCCGCTGGACCCAGATGGAGCTGGAGGAGAAAGTGAGGCTGGTGCCTTTGCACAGCCCTACCTCACTGTAGTCCAATTGACTCACATGTCATAGCATCACCTTCCTGATGTCTTGTTCTTCTTTGAGACCAAAGGACAAACAACAACAACCTACTATGTGCCAGTCACTCAGTCTTTTAGGCACTGGGGCTATAGGGACACAAAAAATTGTCCCTGACTTCAAGAAGCTTATATTCTATTGGGGTAGTTTTTTTTTTTTTTTTTTAAGTGCATAAGTTTAATATAGCACCTGCTCTGGCTCTGGAGGAGAAAGTGAGGCTGGTGACTTTGCACAGCCCTCCCTCACTGTAGTCCAGTTGACTCACATGTCATGGCATCTCCATCCTGATGTCACGGTCCTCTTTGAGAATAAAGGACAGACAACAATCGACACAACCTTAAACAGGGGATACCGACAGGCTTTGCTTGACTCACTCTCGCCATTTCGCAAAGAGGACCTGATGGACCATTGAGGGACATGTGTTTGTCCCAAAGAGGCAAATAGGTTTTTACTACCATGTTTTTAAATCCCCTTCCTGCTTTTAATTTTTTTTCATTCTATTATGAGCGGTGACTTGTTGCTACTCAGCATTCCTGCCTTAGCAAGCAGCCATCTTTGCCCGTCTTCCCTCTAAATTTTCGGCATCTTATTTAGTCGCCTGCTTTCTCAGAACACAGCAGATTTGTTGGAGTCGTGTATGTGCGGGAAGTAAGAGTAGCTAAGGCTCTGAGGGAGGGCCTCACCTGTCAGTACACTTTATGCAGTTCAGCAAGGATTTATTGAATCACTGCCCTAGGGAAGGCCCTGTACCAGTCCCTGAATGGAGGGCATTAACTTGAGAACACAGACTCCCCAGAATCAGTTTTGGCTGCATGTGGATCTTTCTAGCTTACGCCTCCTGTTGTCGGTCGTTCCCCAGCTTGTCAAAGGTACTGGATGAATGACCTCTGAATCATACAAATCGATCCAGCAAACATTTAGTAATCATCTACTGGTTGTAAGGTTCTAGGGATATAAGAACAAAAAGGTAGCCTGCTCTCAAGGAGCTGAAGTTTTACCGGGAGGATGTGGCATGCATGTAGACATGTTCATAAAAAGCGACATAAAGTAATTTCAAGGGGCAGAGAAGTTGTGGGTAGGAGGGAAAGGGAAAAAAGCATTAAGAGGCATGACTATTGGGGTGAGTATGAGTTTGGGTGAGTACGTACAGTGGTGGTAGATGCACGTAGGTGAATGCACTGTGTAGGTGTAGGGGGATGTGTGCAGTGTGAGAGTGGACAAAGGGAGTGAATGCACGAGTACATTTGAGGGATACCTGCATTGTTTGGGGCTCTAGTGCCATGTATGACGTACAAGAGGAGTGAGTTTCCCAGTACGCGGCATACTCATCCCTGCTGAATGGTGATAGTTACCCCTATAAAAAGCTGTAAAAGGAAAATTGGAACCCATCCTTCCTTAAGCCTACCTTTCCTGACTGCTGAACAGAGAGAAGGAAGGGGGTAAGATTAGGAAGCAAGACACCTGGAATTCCACTTCCAGGTGATAATATGCTGTGTGACCCTGGCAAAGACCCTAACTCTCTCTGTGCCTCTGTGAGACAGGGAGACCTGTCCCTAACTTCTTCCTGAATCTCCCTGATCCACTAAGGATGAATATGGGCCTGGAATGTGCTTCCAATTGCACCCCCCTGCTTTCCCCTTTTTACTGCTCTAGCCAAATAACACTGCAGTGAAACCTCACCAATTTGGACTTCTTTCACTCAGTAAGAAGGTTGTGCTGTGTGTGTGCACACAGTTTCTGAAAAAGAGGCAGAAATAGATCCGTTAGTTGCCTGTAGAAGATTGTAAGGGAAATATTTACAAATTTGCTATTTACCATTATAAAGTCAGGCAAAGTTGGAAAGACCCTTAAAGGTCATGAGTCCAACTCTTTAAAGGGTGCCTTGTCTTTTGTATGAAAACTAATAGCATATAAGCACAAATTGCATTCTACAAATATTTAATGAGTGTTAATAAGGGTCTAATCTGGCAAAAGTTCATTCAGAGACCCATTCCACCTCTGCTAGGCAATATTTCTTTTAGCCTAGTGAAAGTTAGTACATATTTGAAAATTATTTTTAAAAATTACATCATCTAGTTCAACTTTTCCATTAATTTAGGTTGACTTGCCCTAGGCCCTCTTCTTGGGGGTGAGGGAGAAGAAAAGGTTCTAATTAGTGAAATTTTGCTATGTATTGTAAAATAATAATATAATAATCATTGCAAATATTACATAATAATTGCAAATATTATTATTTTGACTTTTCATTTGTAAAATGTGCCATTGAAAATAGATTACCTATCTCATTGCATCCCCAGAATAGCCCTATAGGGCAGGGGTTCAAAGCTCCCCATTTTGCTCCATTAGTCCAATGGATCTGTGATCCCATTAATGGGGGGAGGGGTATCCCTTCCATTCATCTGGATCACAGCCTGTCCGTGCCTACCCATCCTCATTTCACAGATGAGTGAATGACGGCGCAGAGAGAGCAGATGACCTACCCAAGGTCACAGAGAAAGCTGCTGCAGCAGCTCAGATTGGACCTCAGGTCTCCTGACTCCCAGGCCCTCATTGGCTCTACCGAACCAGCAAGCAACATTCAGCCGTGCCCTTCCGCACTCCAGTGGGCGTGAGGGGGGCTTTGCCTGTGCTTGGGCTGGCTCACCAGCTGCGAGCTCTGCTTTCCCTGCTTGCCTCGACATCCTCGTTCTCTTCCCTTCTTGGAAGAGGCCTTGTTCCTGGTGCCCATCCCCAGTCTCCCTCCCATTCACAAGCCTGTTCATTTCTGTTTCCAGCTCAGTGTGCCACCCCAAGCCCTCCCACCTCCCCTGCTTCCCCGACTCCACCAGTCAACCCCCTCTCGTCTGATCCCCCGCGGGGCACCGACAACAGCCATTCTATGCGGGTCTGAGCTGTGACGTAAGCATCTTTTCTACTGTATTTGATCGCACCAGAGAGACTTCCTTCCCCACCTCCAGAGCCATCTCCTCGTCTCCATGTAGACATCGCTTTCCTCCTCCCTGACCCTTTTCCCTTGCTGCTGTGCTCTGGTCCATCCATCTGCTGGAGCCTACCAAAAGCATCTCAGTGCAGTGGCTGGCCCTGGGCCTGGATCTCAGGTCAGATGGAGGAGGTGAACTTAGCTTAGGGAATGCATTATCCACCTGTGCACTGCTCTCAAAAGTCAGGCTCCCAGGCCACAAGCCCCATTATAGATAAAACTGGCACAGGGCACCTTTAGCCAAGGGCCACTAGTCTACCGAATTATTAATGTGATGTAATGTATTAATGTAATGTCCTTAACATGATGCGAGTGGACGAATGATCACTGATTTTTGTTCATCTGATGTAGGGGAGTCCTTACTGCCAAGACATCTTAGGGACACCTCTCCCACCTCCCAGCAACTCACTCCCATGAGGACAAAGTCCTTATGCTCTTTAGATAGGATTATCCTGAGTCGGCCCACACCCATGGGTGGATTCAGGATAGCTATTAACCCATGCCCGTGCCTGCCTCACTTTGTCCTCTCTCTCTTTAGTGCAAGCCCTGGCTGAAGCCAATGCTGTGAAGTTCCACAGAGCCACCTTCTGAAGCCCTCTTCTGCCACACCTAGGGTCTAGGCTCCCTATCTCAACTCCACCATGCTCCCCACAGGGCTGCTGTGGGGAGCCAGGCCTGGGGTGGCTTTGGCTGCTGAGAGGAGCGCGGATACCTCAAGACACACACACCCCCATGGCCTCTTGGATCATGGCCTCATTCTGAAGGGATGGTCCGGTTGCTGTGCTCCACAAGGGTCACTGGACTGGCGCTAGGGAGTGGCATGAGGTGCAGCCCGCCCCCTGATGCTGAACGGATAGGAGCACCCACAACTGTTGACTGTGGATACACCGGGACCTGCTGTGGAGGGGAGAACATGGGCCAGGAGGTGAAAGAGATGGACACATCTCCTCCCCTAGCCCCAGAGAAGTCCTACTTAGCCTATAACCCGGACACCCAGGGAAGAATCCTCAGCTGCCCTCTACCATTCTCCCCAATTTGCTCTCTCAATTTAAACCCTTAGCTTTAACGAATCTTGGCTTGTGGACGCCCTCTGGGGACAGAAGAGGGACTGGTCATCTTGACTGTGCCAAAGACAAGTGTAATGGGTCAAGAGAAGGATGCAAGGATGTGAATGTCAGTCACAGCACTCAGTGGTGGTGGTACAGGTGGTGGGGTGCAGTGGTTAGGGAACCAGCTGGTCTGTGTAGTGTCTGAGAACAAGTCAAGGAGGGTGAAGGGGTGGGGAGGTAAAGTGGTTGGGGAAGCTTCCCCAACAACATTCATTTGCAAGAGAAGGGGGAAAAGGGGGGAGAGGAGAAAGATGGGGCTGAAAAAATAGCTCAGAATTTGTTTTCGCAGAGTGAAGCCCCCACTCACTAATGAAAGCAATACCGGGTTGGCATTTTTTATAATCTCATCACTCCCAAGAGATGTCTTCTGGGCACCCCCTCCCCCCAAGCTAGCCTGAGGAAGACGCACTAGAGCAGGTGCTTCTGCACACTCATGTTTCTGATTCCAATTGGGAGATCTTTGATGAGAACCTGGGAAGTTGCTCTGGATAGATGAATGTCCTGGGGTCTGCATGCACCCCCTAGGGGTGCCAGCTGGTAAAGGTGAAATGGGGGAAAACCTCACTTAGCCCAGTTTGGTGACGGTTCCCTGATCCCCATCCCCCATCCCTTAGTTTCCAGCAGACAGAATAAAGAACACAAAGGCCCAATCCATCACCTGTTCCACACCCCATTCTTCAGAGGATTCCCAATCAGGGCCAGGTCTCAGAGACGCTGGAACTCTAATATGAGGACCTTTCTGGCACCTCCAATGCAGAGGGGGAGAATGTGTAGAGATGAGCATTGAGTCATCTTCCTCTTTCCTCCTCAATAACATAAGATAGATGCAGCTAGAGAAGGAGAAGAGTAAGATGGTCTCTGGACGCCATTTTCTTTTTGCCACAATTACTAGCATAAGGGTCACTCTGATATAGTTGACCATTCCCACCCATCCCAATATCCTGATAGTTCAAACCTAAGGAGATCTGCAAACAGCGACTGTTTCCCATCCTCTCGCCCTCGCCCCAATCCATTCCCCTTCTCGCTGGCTAGGATAGTTGCTACACCTATATAAATGTAATTTCCCAAATAACAAGTCCCTGCCCTCCTAAAGGACACCCCCCTATGCACACACACCTCATTGCTCAAAGAAGATGACAACTCATACCAATTTTCACCCTGTATTTTGATCTCACCCATGCCTATGGTTCTAAACCTCATTAAAGCATCCCTAGTCTGTCCTTCCTGTTTTGGGGGAAAGGGTGGGTGTGGAGAAAAAAGCATACCCAGTGACCTTTTTCTTTAGCACCTTGCTCCTCTTGCCCCATGTAACTCCCTGTGAAGAAGCCTGTCTCCTCCTACTTTGAACTGATTTCCAGGGACTGTTAACCCTTCCTGGAGTTTATCTGTCTCTCCTCTCCCCCACCCCCAAGAGTAATTTTCAAAAGAAATACATGTACAATACCAGGAAATAACATCTGCACCTCTCTCACCTCTTTCTCACCTATTATTTCATAAAGCTGGCTCTTTATGTTACTCTACATGCCTTAATATATGTTTTATGGAAATTATACATATTATATATAATATATATTTGTTTGGATGTCATATCTGTTTCTGGAGCCCCTAACCTTAACTATTTTTCTCTTTCCCTTACCCTCTATACTATTTCAGGTCATCCCCACAAAGTGGACCTCTCTACCCCCATCTTCTAGTCCCCTTTTTATCCAAAAGTGAAAAAAGGACTTTTAAGATAGATCTATTTTCTGCTCTTGTTAATGGCAAATCTATTTTCAAACTGTAGAATGTCCAAGTTGATGTGGTTGACAGTTCATGGGGCGATTGGGAGTAGAAGGCTCAGTACCACCACCACCCTCTCCACAAAAATAAAATAAAAGCTCTCCCTGCTCATGGATTTCTGACTATTTCCCAATCCAGAAAAGGCAAGAATCCCATTCAAAAAGATGTTAAAGAAATCTTCATTTGACATGGGATTTTCTCTTGAAAGTCTTCAGAAAATTTGATATTTTAGTCAATTTCCTACTGAGTGCAGATAAATTTCTTTGTAAGTCTCAGCCAATTCTCCTCACCCAAGTTAGAAATGCAGACTCAGGTCAGCCTAAGCTAAATAGAACCAGGAAAGCAAATCTGCTGCTGGGCCATGCTGTAATGTCTTCCAAAGCCAAACAAAAATGATTTTGGGATTACTGATGCTAACTGCTCCCCTCTTACCATGGAGCATTGAGAGCTATTTGGATCTTCTTACCACTTCTGTTTGATCCAGTTCTCCCCTCCCTCATGTATCTGTAAGGCATCTCCTGCTGTGTTCCCCCCCTCCCTTGGGGGACGGCCCCTTAGACTACCTTTGGGATTAGTCTCAGCCTGGCATCCAGGCTGCCAAACAAGGTCATGTGCCAAGGAAGATTCCAAAGGATGATGTAGCCCATTCAACCTTGCCAAGAGGACCTAGACCCAATCCATCCACTGAAACGTATTCTTGGTACTGAAATAAAGCAAAGCAACAATCCTAGCTGCTCTCTTGCTGTGAGATGAGATAAGCAGGCAAGGAGCAATTTTGTGGGGAGGATACAGACAATCAGGAGGTCTCTGTAGTCTTGCTTTGAGGCCCTGTACCCACAGGATGGAATGGCACATGATTCTCAGCAGGAGTTTAGAGGTTGACTTTGCACCTCAAGAGACGCCTTGGTGCTTGCTTCTCCACTTAACTGTCCCAGCATGAACTTTATCTGCCAGCAAGTGAGATGGGGGACTTAGTGCCCAGGTTGCCCCCTCCCACTCCCATCTCAAATAGCTATGGTCTGGACTCTTGAAGAAGTGACAATGGTGTTATCCATGCAGGGGAAATCCCTAATTAATAGCCTAGGGTTGCCCTGGTCAATAATTCCCTCCATCCATGACTTGTGTTTGGGATTGTCCTGTTGCAAAGGCCACTTTAACTATATTCCAGCTATGTGGACTCTTTCTCCTTGCCCAGGGCTTAGGCAGAGTCCTGCTTTTATTGGGGGAAGGGGGTGGGGGAGGGAGGAAGGAATGACTGTTGGTTGAGATGGGATTGATTTCCTTGTCTTTCTGTAACACCTTCCACCTGGTCACTCTTGTAACCAAGAAAACTCCACAGGAGTGAACTATATCTACTTATGCACATTCTGGGGACAATTTAATCTTGCTAGATTTAGACAATAAACCTAATGAGGAAACCTGTGATGTTGGTGTCTTTATTTGATATCAAAGTGACCTTAGGAGATAATTTGAAGTTGAGTATCCTCCAAGAAGCTGTAGCATGCTCATAGCATCTTTCTTGCCCAGGAAGGGGGAGTTCCTCCCTGAAATGGGTGATCATTTGCTTCCTCCTTTCAGCAGTCATTCTTTTTAGATGTAGCAACTACTAGAACAGTCCCATCTCTCAAGGGGAGCTGCATTTGTATAAATATAAGTTTGTATAAAACCAAAACAGGAAATAAAATGGATGGTTTGTACATATGGTGTGTCTCCAACTCTGTGCTGGGGAGAGGGCAAGGGCAAATTCATCGAGCAATCATTCATTCATTCAACAAGTATTAAGTGTCTGTGGTAGTCAGAGCACAGTGCTTAGGCATTGGGGAAGACAGATAAAGCTTAATTAAAACAAGACAGCTGCCTCGATAGAACTTACAGTTTAATAGGGGAACAAAGGCTCATGAGACCTGGGGAACAGAAGTAGTGAGATGATAAAAGAGGAAGACCTTGGGCGGGGGGGGGGCGTGATTTCCCTGACTGCAGGAGCAAGGATGGTGTTAGAACAGAGCCAGGATCAGACATTCTTGAACCCCATAGAAAGTTTGAGGACTCTACTCCCTACTTGGTTTTTTTTTGTTTGTTTGTTTGTTTTTAGGCAATTGGGGTTAAGTGACTTGCCCAGGGTCACACAAGCTAGTAAGTGTCAAGTGTCTGGTCTGAGGGCAGATTTGAACTCAGGTCCTCCTGACTTCAGGGCTAATGCTCTATCCACTAGAGCCACCAAGCTGCCCCCTCCCGTACTTATTCTTGAGAGGCTTTGTATCTTCCTTGTAAAACACAATTTAGGATTCCCCACCCCTGTTTCACGGATGAGGAACCTAAGACCCAGAGAGCTTGAATGAGTTGCTCAAAGTTACACAAGAAGTGTCAGAGGTGGTATTTGAACCTAGGTTCTCTGACTTTTGAGCCAATGTTATATCGTAGGCTCATGGAATCATAAATCTAGAACTAGAAAGAATGTGTTCTGGAACCCTCTTGTCCAACACCCTCATTTTATAGATGAGAAAACCAAGTACCATTTTCTGAGTTCTGAGCCCCCAGAACTGAGGGGGATTAACTTACCCAAGGTCAAATGGGTGGTACATTTTGTGGTTCCTGATTTTTGACTAGGAAGAATGACACGGTCCGATCTGTTTTAAGAATGTTGAGTTGAGAGTTGTGTGAAGAGGGGAGAGACAGAAATCAGGGAAACTGTTGAGGAGGCTATAGAAATAGTCCAGGCTGTGTGATTGAAGAGCAGGGGACAGAGACAAGAGAAAATGTGGAGGCAACTGAGTAAATGAGGGGGTTGAAGGAGAGGGAAGAGTAAAGAATGACTCCTATGATGCAAACTTGGGTGCCTGGAAAGGTGATGATGCCCTCAACTGAAATAGGGAAATTTGGAGGAAGAGTCTGTCTGGGACCAGGGGAGGGGATGAGCTGTCTTTAGACACTGTATATTGAGTTTGAGATTGCATATATATATATATCTGTAAAGATGTCTCAGGCAGTTCTCAATGCAGGACTGGAGTTCATCAGAGAGATTAGAGCTAGAAATATCGATTTAGGAGTCATTCATTCTTTCATCAAACATATATGTGCTTACTATGTACAAGGCACTGTGCTAGGCACTGGGAGACAGAACGGCAAAAATGAAACCCCACCCTTCCCTTAAGGAATTTATGTTTCACAGTCCATTAGACCATAAGATCCTTGATAGCAGGGGACTGTCTTGCCTTTCTTTGTATCCCTGGGGCTTAGCATAGCACCTAGCACATAGTAGGTGCTTAATAAATGCTATTTGACTGACTTGATAAATGATAGTTGACTGATACAATACATAGATAAGTAAATACAAGATATATAGAAAGTAAATACAAAGTTATTTGGGAACAAGAAAAGCACTACAAAGAGTTGTATAAGAGATATTGAGCCTTGAAGCTCAGAATTCTAAGTGACAGAGGTGAGGGGGATTGCATTGCAGGCAGGGGGCACAGCCCATGCAAAGGCATGAAAATGGAAGATGAGCTGTTATGTCTAGGGAAAGCAAATAGGACAGATTGTCTGAAATGCGGAGTGTGTTGGGGAAATTAATCATTTCAGAAAAATAAATTAGAGACATTGCAAAAGACTTTAAAAGCTGAACAGATGAGTTTGTGCTTCATCCTAGAGGCAATAGGGGGTGACTTCTTGATCAGGAGAGGTTTGGCCGCTATGTGGGGAGGGTGGATTGGAGAAGAGAAAGCCTGGAAACAGGAAGACCAATATAAAAGCCATTATAATAGTCCAGGCAAAAGGTGCTTTACAATTATTATTTTGTTTGATCTTCACAGCAAACCTGGGAGGTGTGTGCTATTATTAACCCCCACTTTACAGATAAGGAAATTGAGGCAAACGGGGTCAAGTGACTTGCCCAGGGTCACATAGCTAGTAAGTGTCTGAGACCAGATTTGAACTCAGGTCTTCCTGACTATGAGCCTGGGACTCTTTCCACTGAGCCACATTATATCTAGCTGCAGAGGTGGGGTGGGAAGAAAGATGGACTGTGTCTTGGGGAGGAATCAAGTTTCTATGAGTACCAGAGGATGGAAGGAACTTCAAAGGAATAACTATGAAGAGAGATTTGTTGAAGAGTGCACAGTATTATAAAACGGGTAAGGAATTCAAAGGGGGTAGGGTTGGGATGGATGTGCATGAGATAATCACAGAATCATAGAATTTTTAGAGTTTGCCATCTAGGCTAACCTACACCCAGGAGTGTGCTGGTAAATATTTAACGACCAGATCTTGGGGGGAGGTGGATGTTTTCCTTACACGTTTTTGTATTTTTATGTTTAATCTGCATTGTCAATATTTTCTCCAACACTCTCAAATCTAGACAGTCAACAAAATACTAAATCAAATCCTGATTTGTTTGCTGATTTTCTGGGTGTATATGCTCACACTGAAAATTCAATAATTGTTTCCAAGTGCCTATTTGAGCTGGCTCCAGGACACCCCTGCTTCTACCCTAGAGGAATCCCCACTGTCAGTCTATGGTTCCAGTGGGGGTGGGAAGGAGGTGAATATTTGTCTTTCTTAACTTGGAGCATCCCTCTGCCCCTGGGGTCCTTCTATTGGTGAGTTCCCTTCTAGAACCTCCAGTTTGAGGAAGGGCCCAGGACAACCATGTTTCTTTTCTCTTGCTTCTTATTATCCAAACTTTTACATTACTTTCTTTATAGCCCTACCCTTGCTCAGCTTTTTAACTCCCTTTCATGTGTTGTCTTCTCTCATTAGACTATAAACTCCTTGAGGGCAGGGGATGTCTTTCTTTTTGCTGCCCATTACATCCCTAGCACTCAGTACAATACCTGGCAGATAGCAAGTGCTTAATAAATGCTCTTGTGCAAAGACATAACCAAGCCTATATAGTGTGTCATGTGTGAGGTAAAGCAAGAAGGCCATTTTGGTTGGACTAGAGAGTGTATGAAGGGGAATAATGTATAATAAGGCTGGAATATTCTGATAGCCAAGACAGAGAAGCTTCAAATCATTGAAAAACAGATAGTATCGCCAGCAATGAAAAAAATGGTGAAGCCATTTTGGAGAGAAGTCTTGCAAGGAATCAAATGCTGCTGTCTTGCACAGAATGGGAGAAATTACTTAAATGAGAAGAACATAGCTGATGATAAGAATATGCAAGAGCCTCTTCTATAATTTTGCACTTTGAATCTAAACGGACTGTGCTAGGAGAGCTGATTTTCAGTGTGATCACTTACACCTTGGAAACTGGCAAATGCTACACATCAGGGCTTGATTAATTGTTTTGTTGATTGTCTGGACTTAAGAAAGTGATGGAGAAAACGTTAATGCAGATTAAACTAAAAAGTGTATCATGAGTACATTTTTTCCCTACGGAGAGCTGGTTATTAAACATTCACCAGCACATTGCTGCTCCTACCTCTTAAAATCCCTGGGGTTCCTTCAAGGTTCACCTCACCTGCTTACATTCCACTTAGAGGAATTCTTTCCTGATCTCCCCAGTGAAGTGTTCTCTCTATTGTACTTATCCATATAGGTTTTATCTTCCCAGTAGAATGTAAGCACTTAAAGGGAAGGAGCTGGGCTTGTGTGTATGTGTGTGTGTGTGTGTGTGTGTGTGTGTGTGCGTGTGTGTGTTATCTTATATCCCTTAGACAAATGCCTTGTATATAACAGGCACTTAATAAGTGCTGTTTGGATTGTCAAATCAGTAAACTAATCAATAAGCATTTATTTAGCACCTACTATGTGCCAGGCACTGTGCTAAGCACTGAGGATGTAAAGAAAGGCAAAAGATAGTCTCAGTTCCCCAGGAACTCATAGTCCAATGGGAGAGACAACATACCAACCACTATGTACAAACAAGATAGAGACAGGATAATTTAGAGGTAATCAGGAGGGAGAAGACTCAAGCATTAAGGAGGATTGGGAAAGGCTTCTTTCTTTCTGAGAGTACGAATGCATTTTCTCTGGCTGTCTCCCATGCCTGGAATGCTCTTCCTCTTCTGCACTGACTCCTGACCTCCCTCACTTTCTTTAAGTCCCAAATAAAAGTCCACCTTTTACTAGAAGCCTTCCCCACCCCTCTTAATTCTAGTGCCTTTCTTTCGATAATTATTTACTATTTATCCTGTATATAGTTTGCTTTGCATATGGTTGTTTACATGTTGTATTCTCAGTTAGGTTATAAGCTCAGGGCTGTCTTTTGCCTCTTTTTGTATCCCCAGTGCTTAGCACAGTGCCTGACACATAGAAAGCACTTAATGAATGCCCATGGATTGATTGGTTGACTTGCTTTATAAACCCATCCTGCCCTGTGATATTTGTGAAATATAAAAGCAGCGGTTGTATTTTCTGAATTGTAGCACAGAGAAGCAAGTTCAGATGCTGTCTTTAGAGCAGGCCTGCACAACCTGTGGCCTGCCAAAGAAATTTGGGAGTCTGGGGACAAATGTAGAGGAAAATATCCACCTGAAATCCTTTGGTGTGCCCTCAGGCCGCAGGTTGTGCAGGTCTGCTTTAGAGTTTTAAATTATTTCATGCAGGACAACAATACTGACTTGTCAAAATGAGTCAGAATTGGTATTAACAGAGCATGACAAGCCCACACTTTGTCACTGGAGTTTATGTAAAAGCTCTGTCACCAGATGCCAAATGTACAGCAGTTGTGGGCTGCAACAAGAGTAGGAAATCATTGGCAACAAAGGAAAAGACTGCTGAGCTCTAGCCTGCGCTAGAAAAATCTGTAAAAACTGTTTATTTCAATAGGGTCCACTCTTTTAATTCAAGAACATTCATCAGCCCCATTAGCTCTCTCATGGAAAAGTCCTCAGTTGCCTTTTCAAGTTAGAGGTGAGTTAAGGCCTTTTCTGTGTCAATCCAATTTTCATTTCACACATTTATCAGCTGACCCTTGATCGCTAAGTAAATTGGCATGCTTAGCAGATGTTTTCAGCCACTTAAATAGATTCCTCTTAAGTTTTTAGAGGAAGTCAGCAAATAAGTCTATAGTTTAGAATAAAGTAAAAGCATTTATTAAGAAATTAGATCAGGCAGCTAGGTGGTGCAGTGGATAGAGCGCCGGTCCTGCAGTCAGGAGGATATGAGTTCAAATTCAGCCTCAGACCAAACACTTGACGTGTACTAGCTGTGTGACCCCGGGCAAGTCACCTAACCCCAATTGCCTAAAAAAAAAAAAAAGAAAGAAATTAGATCTATGATCTAACACTCTGATTTAATCAGTCCAACTATAAAGTATTTTATTATCTTTCTGCTGATGTTTTTGGCAGTCATACAACCCAGGAGCTAGGAGAAAAAGGACATAAACTATGATGTCATGATGAACCAACATGGAGCTGGATAAGACCTGCTCACAGGGGAGAGCTTCCATTAGTCAGTGGAATATCTTGTGTGTCTATGATGCCTAGAACCATGAGAACCATAGCATGGAAGAATATATACTTATGCTTATATATGTGTGTGTGTGTGTGTATACACATATACATACATATACTTGTGTGTGTGTGTGTGTGTGTGTGTATATGTATATATGATATATGAAATTATATTTCTGAGCTGTGGTATTGATGAGCCAAGAGTTTTGGAAGTGGAGAACCAGTACCCTGAGAAAAGGACTAACTGCCATCTGCTGGGAGCAAAGGAAAATTGCAGCCCTAACAGTCAAGAGGATGAAAGGAACACAACTGGGAACAACTGTGCCATCTTGTGGGAGCTAAGGGGCATTGCAGGAGGTAAGGGCAGCAGGCATAGCATCAATCGCATAACTGAACAAGGGACTGCCATGGACAACCGCAAAAAGCAGCGTGGACGAAAGTTAATGCAGGCATGAGCTTCAAGAGAAGCTATGCTAAACAGGTAGACGAAGGAACGACGGTGAGGAACACCAACATGGAGGAACAATTCCAGGCACATCTCAGTGGAGAATACCTAGCAATACTGGAAAGGGCCAAGACCATTCAGATCCCTGATGGGAAGGTTGCTCATTGGTGTGTAATGTTGAGTCCCTGGGCCTCAGTTTCCTCATTTACTAAACAAGATTTGGATTAGATAGCTTCCATCTCTAAAGTGGTGATGATCTTTTATTTAGTATTTTATTTTTTTATTTTATAGTTTTGTTTTATATTTATTTTATAGTATTTTATTTTTTATTTTTATTTATTTTATAGTATTTTTCCAATTACATGTACACCTATGATCTTTTGAGTCTTGTTTTCCTTGACTTCTACATATGCCTATTTGTGTTTGAACCTTGTGAGCCTGTGTGCTTGTAAGGGGAATGAGTATACCAGATACCGAAGTTTCTAGATTATCTGGGTGGTAGCAACAAGCCAAAGTAGTGAGAACTCCCCCAAAATATTCCCAAAAGGAGGAAACCCATGACAACAAGTGTTGCATGTATCTTATTATTTTTCAAATGCATGTAGATGCTGTGGTGATTAATAAAATACAAATATATTTAAATGCTCCACTGAGTTTGTGGTAGTTTATAGTCACTGTAATTTTCTCAATAACAACAGTGATGACTATTACCAATAGTAAAACTAATATCATGTCCCTTCTAGCTCTAGCATTCTGTGATTCTGTGAGTTGGGTTACAGTCTTAGGTTCACCACTTACTTAGTTTTGTAACATTAGGTAAATCTCTTCAATTCTCCAAGTCCCATTTTTCTTCTCCAGAGATAACAGCACACTCATTACACACCTCGCAGGGTTGTTGTGAGGATTATAGGAGATAATGTGTTTAAAGTGCCTTATAACCAATAAAGTGTTAAAGAAATATCAGGATAAACCCAAAGACCCCGGCTTCTGGGATAAGAACTCACTATTTGACAAAAACTCTGGGAAAACTGTAAAAGAGTATGGCAGAAACTAGTCATAGACCAAAATTTCATACCATATACCAAAATGAAGTCAAAATGGGTTCATGATTTAGATATAAAGGCTGATAGTATAAGCAAACTGGGAGAGCAAGGGATAGTTTACCTATCAGATCTATGGAGAACAGAAGAATTCATGACCAAATAAAGGTAGAGAACATTATGAAATGCAAATGGATAATTTTGATTACATTAAACTGAAAAGTTTTTGCACAAATAAAGCCCATGTGACCAAGATTAGAAGGAAAGTAGAAAATTGGGAAAGAATTTTTACAACCAGTGTCTCTGACAAGGGCCTCATTTCTAAAATATATGGAGAATTAAGTCAAATTTATAAGAATACAAGCCATTCCCCAATTGATAAATGGGCAAAGGATAGGAACAGACAGTTCTCAGATGAAGAAATTAAAGTCATCTATAGTCATATGAAAAAAATGCTCTAAATAACTATTGGTTAGAGAAATGCAAATCAAAACAGCTCTGATGTACCACTATCAGATTGACCAACATGACAAAACAGGAAAATGATAAATATTGGAGAAGATGTGGGAAAATTGGAACACTAATGCATTGTTGGTAGAGTTGTGAAAAATGATCCAACCATTTTGGAGAGCAATTTGTAACTATGCCCAAAGGGCTATAAAAATGTGCATACCCTTTGACCCAGCAATAGCACTTCTAGGGCTGTATCCCAAAGAGATCATAAATATGGGAAAAGGACCTACATGTACAAAAATATTTATAGCAGCCCTTTTTGTGGTGGCAAAGAATTGGAAATTGAGAGGATGCCCATCCATTGGGGAATGGCTGAACAAGTTGTGGTATATGAATGTAATGGAATACTATTGTGCTATAAGAAATGATGAACAGGCAGACTTCAGAAAAACCTGGAAAGACTTGTATGGTCTGATGCTGAGTGAAGTGAGCAGAACCAGGAGAACATTGTACACAGTAACAGCCATGTTGTGCGATGACTAATGTTGATAGACTTAGCCCTTCGCAGTAATGCAAGTGTCTAAGATATCTCCAAAGGTCTCATTATGGAAAATGCTATCCACATCCAGAGAAAGAACTATGGAGTTTGAATGCAGATCAAATCATACTGTTTGCTAATTTTTTCTTCTGTTTTGTTTTATTTCCTCTTTCCTATGGTTCCACCTTTTGGTTCTAATTCTTCCTTACAAATCACTGATGTGAAAATATGTTTAATAGAAATGTATATGTATAGCCTATATCAGATTGCATACCATCTTAGAGGTGGGGAGAGAGAGGGAGAAAAATTTAAAACTCAAAAGCTTGTGGAAGTGATTGTTGATAAATCAAAATAAATTAATAAAAAAATTTTTAAAAGGAAATATCCGTCATTACGGTAATCCTATTATTTGTGCCCATAAACAAGGACCTAAAAGAAAGTACTGGGTATTTTAGCTACTCAAGGAAGAGAATTAAAAAATCCATTTTTTGCCCTCAGGCCTGAATCTCTTGGTCAGCCTGTGACCTCTCCATGTCTTTCCCCCACAGTCAAAAGCTGTGTCCCCTCAAGGGTCAGACTTGATCCCAAGGTCGGTCTTCTTCCAGGTCTGGATCTTTTCCTTTGTTTCTACCTTGAGGGGCAGATGGGAAGAAGATTGCTCTCTCACTTTTGAAAGGGGAGAGTATCCTGACTCTCCTTAAAAAGTCTGAACCCTTTTGCAGGAGGTGGGGATGCTATTGTGATTAATAAAGTACAAACTGAGGTGCCTTGCTAGGTCCCCCAAAAGAGTGATCCACAGATACAAGATCAGATGAGAGACTTTCTCAGATGAATTTGCCACCAGAATTCTGACCCTAACAGAAGGCCTGAGGGCTGACCTTTTTATGAGAGCCTAGGCAAGAGATGGAGACTAGGGAAGGAGAAGGATGGTGGAATGAGGTTTTCTTGTGCACTAGATGTCACTGTATCCAAGGCCCAATCTGACCAGCTGAGGTCTGGGAGGGGAGAAATGAGGAATGCACAACCAGCTCTGAGACATTCGGCTATTCCTAGCAGAAGAGGGAGAAACGGTTATGGTCCAGAGGGAGGGATGAATGGGGGAATCCCACGTCCCAAACTCTGCTGCTGCCATGGAATTAGAGAATAGGGACAATTTTTGTTGTTTAGGCATGTCTCATTCTTCGTGATTTTCTTGGCAAAGATACTGGAGCAGTTTGCCATTTCCTTCTCCAGCTCATTTTACAGATAAAGAAACTGAGGTTGTGTCTTGACCGTGATCATTACATAGGTGCTTGATGGCCGAGCCAGCATTTGAACCCAGGTCCTCTCGGTTCAATCCAGCCCTTTCCATTGTACCACATATATCGCTTTGAACTCCCTCAAAGCATCCCAGGTTTATAGCCCAAGGTTTACTTTCACCCCTAATGAAGAGGGCTAGATTATTCAGGGTGGTGACCCTGGCTTCTTGAAGTCCATGCCAATGGAGCCCAAACTCTGGTGGGGCCTACCTAGCTAGAAAAACTTCATGTGTTAACATGGTTAAGTGACTTACCCAGGGTCAGTGGGTCACTGCAGGTCAGTTGTGTGTGAGTTAAGATCAATCTAGGTAAATATGGAGATACTCATCCGCAGAAGGCTGATGAACATTTAAGGCCACAACAAATTGTGGGTGCCATCTTACTGAAATGTGCAGAGGTTGGGATCAGCATCAGGAGGGGAAGCACCCATATCAGGGACATTGTAGACCCAGGAAGGATTCAAGTGGTTGAGAGTCGGGAGAAATTGAGGAATTGTGACTATGAGTGAGTATGAGTGAGGGGAGAGAAAGAAGAATCCAGTCTCTTTGAGGAGGGGACAAGGGCCCATGGGGGACCATAAACTTGAGTGTTGTTTGTCTGCCGAACCCTGCTTGATCCAGGCAGGTCCTGACAGAGCTGTTAACCAGTCATTTTAGCACCTGGGATGAATTGGTCACTGCTGGGGAGGCTGATGCTGGGGCTGGGGAGCCCAAGGAACTAATCACTTACATCCTATTTGAACTGACTGTTCTTTGCTAACTAGGTGCTAAACCCAGCTGTTTCTGTCCTACTGAAAGATTGAAAGATTCTTAATTTGTGTGCCCTAAGGCAAGGCCTTTGGGGATATGGTGGGGTGGGGTTGTCTGTGGAAGGGACTCTTTGGGAAGAGGCTGGAGGATGGAGACTGTGCCTTTAAGTGGCCTTCTCCTGGCTTGGAAGTTAATGATTTGTTCAGGAAGGGATTTCACAACCTTGCCAAGGTTCACTCTTCCAACAGCATGTGTAGGCAGCTCTAGGCTTCCTACCACTCACTGGCTCCCAGGGCGACTGTCTCCAAGGACTTCCCTCATAGGTTATAGCCATGATCTCCACCTCTGAATGGCAGAGTGAGTAAGGGACGGGATGCTAGAGGCAGGGGAAAGGGGTAGGTGGGGCCGTGGGAGAGAAGCCTTTGGTTCATGAGCAGAAGCTGACACCCTTCCTCACGACCTCCACCTGGGACGTGGGGTGGAGGCAGGCAAATTGTAATCACTCTGACCTCTGGAGCTGAGAAGCAAGAGGCTGCTGTGTTGGCATATGGGAGGCTTCGGTGACTTGGGCTGAGCCTGGCATTTGTGCTTTCAGAGGGAAAGGGGCCCTCCCCATCCATCCCTTGGCTTAGACTTATGGCTGTCAGTAATCTTTAGGCTGGCACCAAGGGTCTAGATCAAAGCTCATCCTTGAATGCTTAGTGGGAGGGCTAGGACACGGGAGCCTGTCGTGTGGGGCAGAGAAAAGTGTGGAGTATATTAAGCATCACATCCAAATACATTATCCCATTCGATCACACAAAAACAGGCAGCATTTTTATTGTTGTTCAGCCATGTCTGACTCTTTGTGACTCCACGGACCACAGCACACCTACACTGTCCATGGGGTTTTCTTGGCAAAGATACTAGAGTGATCTGCCATTTCCTTCTCCAGTAGATTAAGACAAGAATGGTTAAGTGACTTGCCCAGGGTCACACAACTACTAAGTGTCTAAGGTCAAATTTGAACTCAGGTCTTTTTGGCTCCAGGTCCAGCACTCTATCCACTGAACCACTTAGCTGTAGCATAGAATAGTGGATAAAATGTTGAACAGAGTCAGTCAGTCTGGCAATAGACACCTATTAAGTGCTTATTGTATGCCAGGCATGGTGTGAAGCACTGGGGATACAAAGAAAGACGTAAGCAGTCCTCTCCCACAAGAGGCTCACAACCTAACGTGTGTAGTCATCAGGTCAGTGACAAGACACGTTCAAGATATATACAGAGTAGAACAGGCATCCCTAACCTTTTGTGTGTCGTGCCCCTCTTTGGCAGTCTGGAGAAGCCAATGGACCCCTTTCCCTGAATCATGTTTTTAAATACAGAGGATTACAAAGGAAACCAATCCTATTGAAATGTAGTTATCAAAATTTAAAAAAAAAAAAAGAGTTATGGACCTCAGATTAAGAATCCTTGGAATAGATGAATGTAATCCAAAGCAAGAAGGCATTAGAAGTTTGTGGGGAGTCAATACCAACACGCCCCTGGGTATCGTATAGTTAGAGTATCCTACTTAATCATTCAGCATCTTCACGACACAAGACGGGTGACCAACAAGTCTGAAGTAGACTAATGAGCCGGACGTCTTCCCACATCCCCATCTCTTCTTTCCCCTAACAAACTGTAATAGGCATCTAGCCTATCCTGAGGACCCTTATGGCATCTCCCACTTAGAATCTCCACCCCAACTCTGACTTTTGTGGGGAGCAGCAGTCGGTGGAGGTTTCATGATTGGCCTTATCTTAACTCTTCATTCCCGAGATCCAGCTGAACCAGGGTATGACTGGCTATCCTCTAGCAGGGCAATGAGTATTTGTCCAGGGCTTGATGGGGGAACCTGCCTTGCAAAGCTAGGACAAGGGTTAGGCAAGGTTCTGGCAGCTATCAAAGAAATGGCATAGAATGAAGTACAACATGGGATAACTCCTAATATGACTTTTAAAAAACTGAATGAACAAATAAATAAAAATATAAATAACTACATATAAATATAAATAACTATGTATAACCACATGTAAATACAAGTAACTATATATAAACATAAATAAGTGTATTTATATAAGTATATATAAATAGAAATAACTATATATATATGTATATTTATGCCCTAAGAAAAGAAAGATCTTGAGGTTCTTCTCCCATTCTCGACAACTCTGCCCCCCCTCACATAGGTGAGGGTGCTTCATCAATCTCCACCAAACAACTGGGTTTTGAGACTTGGGTTACACCCAGATCAACATTAATTTTGAAATAAATCAACTTGTAGATGTAAAAGCCCAATGCCTCTCTGGAAAGTAATTGATAAGGGAATGCAATTTTCAAACCTTTTGAAGGGAGAGGGAATGTCTTGCCTTGAACCTTTTGTACAGTTGGAGAAAAAAGCCTAGAGAGGTAGCAGCAGTGACTCAACCCCCTGGACACTTTGCCTTGTGTCCTGGACTCCTGGAACTGGATGTTTTGCTTGTCCTGACCATCTTCTTCCATCCCATCTGTCGTGTTCTTGTTTGCAGAAATTGGCATGGGTACCATGGGCTTTGGCATCTTCTTCATCTTCTTTGGGATCCTCTTGTACTTTGACTCCGTGCTTATAGCCTTCGGAAATGTGAGTCACCCTTCTCCACTTGCCCTCCCTAATCCTCCCAAGAAGATCTCTTCACACCTACCCAGTTTCCTTTCCAAGAACCATGAACATGAATCTGCTGGTCTATTGCTACTGTCAAAGAGACATCAATCAACCAGTCAGTCAATCATCAAGTGCTTATTCAGTGCATTCTATGCTTCAGGCACTGAGTTAGAAAGAGAGGATACACATACAAAATGAAGGAAATCCCTGCCCTCAAGGATCTTACATTCTGCTGGGGAAATAAATACATTCATGTAGATAAGTAAATACATCATTTTGTTGTTTAGTTGTTTTTCCATTGTGTCCAACTCTTTGTGACTCCATTTGGGGTTTTCTTGGCAAAGATACTGGAATGGCTTGCCATTTCCTCTTCTAGCTTTTTTTATAAATAAGGAAACTGAGGCAAACAGGTTTAAGTAACTTGAAGTGGTCACATAGCTAGTGAGTATCTAAGGATGGATTTGAACTCAGGAAGATAAATCCTTCTGACTCTAGGGCCAGCACTCTATCCACTGTACCACCTAGCTGCCCCAAATTTATCGTGGATACAAACTAAATAACAAAGCTGTAGGGTGATTCCCCTAACAACTAGGGGAATCAGAAAAGACCTCTTGAAGAAGGTGACATTTGAGCTGAGCCTTGAAAGGGGAGCAAAGGATTCCAAAGAGTGGAAGTGAGGAGGGAGAGTATTCCAGGAATAAAGGACAGACTGAGAAAAAGTATAGGCAGGAGATGGACGGTCACGTACAGGAAACTGAGCAAATACACCAGTCTGGCTGAAATGTATACTGTGTGTGTGAGGTGGGGAATTAAATGAAATCAATCTGGAAATACAGGTTTGGGATCAGATAGTAAAGGGTTTTCAGTGTCAGACAGGGAGTGTATTCCTAGAAGCAATAAGGAATAGCTAGATTTGGGGGGATCAGAGAGGGAATGATATGATCACCCCTGTGTTTTATTTTTTTTTTGGAGGCAATCGGGGTTAAGTGACTTGCTCAGGGTCACATAGCTAGTAAATGCCTGAGGCTGGATTTGAACTCAGATCCTCCTGACTCCAGAGCCTGTGCTCTATCCACTGTGCCACCTGTCTGCCCCACCCCTGTGCTTTAGGAAAATGAATTTGGCAGCTCTGTGCCAGATAGATTGGAGAGCAGACAGATTGGGAGTACAGGGAGAACAATTTGGAGGTGCTTGATAATAGTCTGGGTTCAAGTTGTGGTATGAGTGGAGAGAAAGGCATAGATCCAAGGGTAGAATTAACATGGCAGCTGACAGGACGGAGGGAGTGAGAGACTGGAAAGAGTTGAGGATGCTCCAGCAATATGCTGGTAAATGTTTAACAACCAGCTGTCCAAACAACATCAACAACAACCCTGTACTCACGACACACTCTAAAATTTAATTTGCATTATTAACATTTCCTTCACTTTCTTAAGTTTAAACAATCAGTAAAACAATAAATCAAGTCCCAATTTGTAGCTTTTGCCCATTTCCAAGCTGTGAATGCTCACTGAAAATTTAATAATTAGCTTGGTTAGAGCTGGTTTCCAGCATATGCCTGGATGGCTCCTAGGTTATGTACTTGGGTGACTGGAATAAAAGTGGTACCCTTGACAAAATCAGGACCCAAGTCCCCCAGCCCAGGGTCCAACATCCTACTCCTCACTGAGGCAGTGTGAAATAGTAGACAAAGTGCTAGATTTAGGTTCATATCCCACCTTAGACACTCACTAGCTGTTTGACTCTGAGTATGTCACTTAGTCTCTTCGTGCCTCAGTTTCTTCATCTGTAAAATGGGGATAATAGTAGCACCTACCTCACAGGTTATTGAAAGAATCAAATGTGTTAAGATATGGAATGTGCTTTGCAAACCTTAAAGTGCTATATAAATACTAATTATTATTATAATTTTAGTATTTATTATTATTATTTCCTTACCTATGATTTATCTCTAATACCCAAGGTTGGTATGAGGATCAGATGAGTTAAAGATCTTTGCAAACTTTAAAACATCATACAGAGAGTTATCCTTATTCAGTGAGGCAGAGTGGCTGAACCGATGTGGTGCTGGGTGTGGAGTTAGTAAAACCGGGCTTGGCATTTCCCTTCTAACATTTACAGGGCCTGTTATCCTGTGCAAAGCCACTTACCTTCTCCACGGCCCTGGCAGCTTCCTAAAACTTATCAACCAGAGAGAGGTTGCAGATTAATCTTCAAGGATTATTATCCACTGGGGGCAGGGGCTATTAGCACAGAGAGCAGCATCCGTAGAGATTAGGATGGTGATTTTGCACATAGTAGGTGCTTAACGAATGTTTGATTTGGTTTAACATGTCTCTTCAGGATCTGACCTCCACTGAACCTTCCAAGGAAATAACTTGTTAGGCTGTAGAGACTGAGGATGGGATCCAGAAGGTGGTAAGGACAGGGACAATGAGTGGAATAGACAAATACTAGAATTATAGGACCCCAGAATGGAATGGGAGATCAGAGATAATTTAGTCCAACTTGTACCTGAACAGGAAATCTCCGCTATAATATCCCCCACAAGAGGTCATCCAACTTCTACTTGAAGACCTCTGAGGATAATAATTGCGAGTATTTACATAGAGCTTTAAGGTTTGCTTAGCACTTTACACATTTTATCCTCACAGCACTCCTGGAAGGTGGGTGCTATTATTATCCCCGTTTTACAGACCAGGAAACAGAGGTAGATGGACATTAAATGACCTACCCAGGAACACACAGCTAAGAAGTACCTAAGTCTGGATTTGAACACAGGTCTTCCTGAGTCCAGGTCCCCTGCTCTATCCACTATACCGTCTAGTTGCTTCATGATAGAGCAGGATGGGAAACTCGATGCCTCTTGAGGTAGCTCATTCTACTCTGAGGACAGTGCTAATTATTAGGATGCTTAATAGCATCAAAATCGGCTTCTCTGCTACTTTCACTCACCCTGAGGGTCTAATCCCTCTTCCAAGAGATGCCTTTCATATATCTAGAGACAGTTATCATCATGGTCCCCACTAATAAAAATACTGCAACTCAGATTTCTATAGTAATTATTTATATATCACTCTCCTTACAATAAAAATATGAGATAGGTAGTGAAAGGTTTACTATCCTCTCTTGACACATGAAGAAACAGATACCCAGAAAGACAAAAGTAACTGGTCCAAAGTCACACAGCTAATAAGTGTGAGAACTAAGACTAGAAGCCAGGTCTCCTATGCTTTTCTCACAATACCACTACATGTTTACACTTATTAATGTTATTGCATTTATTAATAATAAGAACTAAAATGTATAGAGGACTTTAAAGTTTTCAAAGTGCTTTATCCATGGATATTAATGGGATATCCCTCCATCCACTCAGTAAAGCCTCATACCTTTGACGTGGTCATGTGGAAGGATGTTTTCTCACTCTGTGCTGGCTTCATTACTCCAATCTGCTCTAACACTGGCAGGTCTAGGTTCTCTAAGTTCTCTCACTTTGCATTGACACTCAAAATCTCTCAGGGTCCTGTTGAGGAATAATACTATCCCCCTACTCATGACTTTATCTCTCCAATCCCTCCTGAGGCATTTCCCTTCACACAAACCAGCCACTCTTAGACACTTAGATAATAATGACACTGATCTTAAACATAACGATTTACTTAGCAATAAGGCAAAGAAATAATAATGGTACCGCAGGTAATCATATATTAAACATAATGCATGAAAAACAAAATATATCACAAACCACATATGAACCTGGTTCACATTATTCCACAAATGTACTCAACATCTGTGGAAAAGAATGGGCACATACACTTATAGCAACGTGGCAGGGAAACACACGAGGGAGGAAAGCCTATGTACTTGGGATAACTCACAATTCGGGACTTTAAGCTTACTTTGGTAACTGCTTGTCTGCTGGTCTCATGTCTTCTTTGAACCAAAGTATCATTAACAAGCTCTTTAAAATTAGAATCACCTTTAAAAGGATGTTGAGAAAGTGTTACCACTTAATTTGGACAGTTTTTCCTTTGGAGCAGTTTTTCATTTAAGTGAGAGAACTGCAAAACTCATCACTAGCTGTCTCTGGACTATGTAGGCCAGTTTAGCCCAGCCAGTTATTCACTCACCAGGATCTGATCAGAAAAGAGCACGACAGCAAACAAATGATATTGACTCTCTTGGCAAGGCAAACCAAACTAGCCAGCTCTTCACCCACCAGAATTCTGCATAGTCCCAGCACCTCTGGGTTTTTTTGTAGCTCCAAAGCCTCTTTCTTCTTTTTGCTCCTCCTCTCAATCCAGAGAGGGGGGTCAGTAAAGGAGAACAGGGGCTTAGGAGAGGCTTCACCCCTCTGAAGTTGTAGAGGATATTGAAGAACGATATCTAGAACTGGATCTTTTTTCCCAATAAGGTTGAATTCCTCTTTTAAGCCTTCTGTCACCTGACTGCTGTCTGACTCTGCTCTTGTCCATACAAAGCTGGTTTTGATTTCTGTCTTTTTCTTCAATCTTCAGATTTTTCCCTCATTAGCTACAGCCTCCTATATCCTATCTCCTTTATCTTTCAATAGCATCAATCACAGTTTCCTTTACTCGGTAACTCATTTTTCACTTAAAATGCAACAACTCATCAGATTTTCACTACGAAAACAGTAAAGCTTATTTAATCATACCCCAAACCTCTAAATAGTTACATGAGTTCTCATTTTTAAAAGTGTTACTCGCTTCAATCTTCAAATGATTGAGGGTTTATAATGCTCTGTAGCTCAAAGTTCCTAACAGTTCTCTATCTCATTTTGTATTCTTGAAAATCCAGATTTTCCCAGTTTTTAATAAGTAAAAATCTTTTCTCTGCCCCTTTAAGCCATCATGCTAATTAAATGCAAATGAATCATTGTCCTACTTCTTTTACAAGGTGATTTAAATCTTCATATTTACTCCACAGTTCATTTTCTGTTCAAAACTGCTTATATTTCTTTCGAAAATACTTTCTTTATTCACATTTGGCATTTTTAAACTAATTAAACTAATGTTATTTTCCTCTTCCTTTTAGGCATCTAAACGATCATTTATGACTGAGATAATCTTCCATCCTTTACCAATTGATTTAAATTTTTTTCTTTGCATGACAGTACTTTTTCCTGCTCTTATCTGTACCAAACTCTTCCATATGAAAAGGGCAACACTTCAAAGTGACCATACCTAATTTGAATCATACAATAATCTTGGGAGGCAGGTATTATGCGTTATTATGTATTTTACAGATGGGGAAACCAAGGCTTAGAGAGGTTAAGTGATTTGACTAATAATCTTCCAAGGTAGAATCTGACGCCCATCAGGGCTTTCTGACTCCAAGTCTAACCATCTAATTCATTCTTCTAATGTGCTTTCCCTTGGACCAAAAGTCTGACCTGACTTTCCAACCACTCACTTGCTGTATGATGTTTGGCAAATTCATTTAACTTTTCTGAGTTTCAACTGTCTCTTCTGTAAAATGAGTAGAAACATCTCCACCTGTTTCCTAGGGAGAGGGTGATGAGCAATCACATTTTATCTGGGGAAATGTTTTGGAAGAACAACATCGCAGAAAACCAAAATATTCGTTATTAAGAATTGACCCTTCAGGGGCAGCTAGGTGGCACAGTGGATAGAGCATGGGCCCTGGAGTCAGGAGGACCTGAGTTCAAATCCGGTCTCAGACACTTGACACTTACTAGCTCTGTGACCCTGGGCAAGTCACTTAACCCCATGCCTAGCAAAAAAAAAAAAAAAAAAAAAAGAATTGACCCTTCAAATGCCATCTTGTGCATTTCCCTGCTTCCAAAAAGGTCTTTCCCTCCCACCCAGTCCAGGCCAACTGAGTTTTTCCCTCCTCCTAAAGATTTTTAGGATTTTGCCACATGCCTGAGTCAATCGTTCCAGTATTTTCTCCCTCTGCCCCTAAGAAGATAAAAATGTGCTCCCTCATGTATAATCCCTGAGCCAAGGCCCTAGTCCTCAAGCTTAATGCTCCGTCCTCATCCCCACTCCGTAACTCTCTTCTTCTCCACAGATACTATTCCTATGTGGCCTCTCCTTCATCATTGGCTTGAGAAGGACTTTTGGATTCTTCTTCCAGTGGCATAAACTGAAAGGAACAAGTTTCTTCCTGGGTGGTGTGATAATTGTCCTCTTGCGCTGGCCTCTTTTGGGGATGGCCCTGGAGACTTATGGCTTTATTAACCTCTTCAGGTGAGTGGACCTTTTCTGGCAGGGATTGGGAGAGAGAGAAAGAGAGAGTGAGAGAGAGGGAGAGGGAGAGACAGAGACAGAGAAACAGAGAGACAGACAGAGACAGAGAGACACAGACACAGACAGAGACAGAAACAGAAAGAGATACAGAGAAAGAACCAGACAAAAATAAAAGACAGAGATGCAGAGACAGACAGAGATAGAGACAGAGAAACAGAGGGACAGAGTCACAGAGAGAGAGAGAGAGGGCAGGCAGACATACAGAGAGAAAGTGATAGATGACAGAATATTTATTAAGTGCTTACTATATTCCAAGTACAAAACAAGATAGCCCCTGTCCTGAAGGAGCTTACATTCTAGTGCGGCTAGACCTCAGAAAAAGGGGACCTAGAAAAGAGCTAGATGTACCCGCCATGGTTTGGAGCTGGTGGCCAAGAGGTTGAAGGGAAGTTTTGGGAAGATAAAAACTGACACTTATCTGAGTCCAGGGTGATCCCTGTCATGGAGTCTAAATTTCTAGTGCAGAGGAGATGAGGATGACAAGAGAAGTGGAAGAAGCTTGGTTTGGGGTCTGGCAGGCTGTACAAATGGGCTCTCTTAGACTTGAGATGTCTGAGGATCTCAAAACAACTACCAGCTGGTGTGCGGCACTATAAAAAGTAGGGCGGCTGGAGCGCTGGGGGTAGCATCAGGAAGACCAGAGTTCAAATCTGGCTTCAGATACTTACTACGTGTGTCACCCTGGAAAAGTCACTTAACCCTGTTTGCCTCGGTTTCTTCAACTGTAAAATGAGCTGGAGAAGGAAATGGCAAACCATTCTAGTATCTTTACTTAGAAAATCCCAAATGGGGTCATGAAGAGTTAGACACAACTGAACAACAACAACAAAATTGTGGAAGAATCATCCCCATTTCAATCAGTTAATCAATCAATAATAGCTTGCATCTCCATATTACTTTGCAGCTAAAAAAGCATTTTTACATAATTACCTCATTTGATCATACCAAAAATAGGCAACCTAGTGCTTTGAATAGAGTACTGAACTTTGAGTCAGCCAGTCAACAAGCATTTCTTGAGTGCCAGGTCCTCCCCTGGCTCCCTAGCACCTCCAGGATCAGATATAAAATCCTCTGTCTGGCTTCTAACATCCTTCACTAGATGCCCCTTTCCTGCCTTTCCAATGTTCTTATTCCCGTCCATGATCCAGCAACACCAGCCTCCTCGCTGTTCCTTGCACAAGACACTATGTCTCCCAACTCAGGATATTTCTCCTTCCTGTCCCTCACGTCCTCACCTCTGCCTCCTGGCCTACCTGATCTCCTTCAAGACTAAGTTAAAAAAAATATTGGGGCAGCTAGATGGCTCAGTGGATAGAGCTCCGGCCTTGAAGTCAGGAGGACCTGGGTTCAAATCTGATCTCAGACACACAACGTGTACTAGCTGTGTGACCCTGGGCAAGTCACTTAACCTCAATTGCCTAGCAAAAAAAAAAAAAAAAGACTAAGTTCAAATTCCTCTTCTATGGGAATCCTTCCCCAGTCCCTCTCATTACCTTTCCTCTGAAATTACCTTCCAATTACATAGTATTTATCTTATACATAAAATGTTTTGCATGTTGTCTCTCCCATTAGAATATGAGCTCCTGTGAGGCAGGGACTGTGTTTTTTGCCTTTCTTTGCATCCCCAGCACTTAGCGTAGTGCTTGGTACTTAGTAAGCACCTAATAACTGCTTGTTGACTGACAGATGCATGGGGTAGGTGAAAGAATGATGTTTACACAGTGAGCCTGGGTGACCGGGAGGATGATGGTGCCCTCAGCAGTAACAAGGAAGTTCAGAAGAGGGGAAGATTGAGTTCTGGTTTGGGCATGTTCTGTTTGAGGTGTCCCAAAGGCAGTTGATGTGGGACTAGAGCTCCGGAGAGAGACTAGGGCTGGATTTATAGATCTGGGAATCATCAGCGTAAAGGTGATCATTGCTCTGGGTTCAAACTCTGACACGAGCTGTATGATCGTGGGCAAGTCACTTAACCACTTTCTCAGCCTCAGTTTCTTTGACTATAACACAGGGATGATAAACCTTTATTACTTATAACAACCTTAAGGGACTTTTAAAAGGATATGTACACTGCTTTGCTAACTTCAAAGCTCTCTCTAAATAACAGCTCTTACCAGCATTAGCCTTATGAGATAAGCAAGGCAGAATTATTACGTCCTTTTTACATCTCTAAGAGCTGAGGCTCAGAGAGATGAAGCGGGTTGCTGACAGTCACGGATGGTTAGAGGCAGAGATGGAACTAGATCTCATGTCTTCTTACCCCCAGTCCTTGGGGCTCTTTCCACTACAAGGTGGTTGCTTCATTCAACCAAACAGCAATATAAGCATCTACTGGGATCCTAGTCCTGCATTAAAGACAAGAGGAGACAACATGAGAATACATAGGGAGTCTGCTGTTTTTCTAGGACATATTCAGGATATGACAACCAGCCTGCTGAGGCTTTCTATGTGAATCTAGTGATTGATTTTGGGGCACATGAGATCACCAGAGGCATCCTAAAAAGTATGGCTAAGGATGATGAAATCCTTGACCAAAAAAATTAATAAAGAAAGAAACTTTAGGGCATGTAGTATGTTCCCCAATCAATTAATCCATGTTTATTACCTACTATGTGCCAGGTGCTATGCTAAGCCCCTCTCCTCCAGGCCCAGTTGCCATTTGAAAGGAGGAAAGAACTCCAAAAGAAAAAGGCAGTTTTGGAAAGTGAACAGTAGACTAGACGAAGAAGACAGTGTCAGAGAATGGGATGTGGAATGCTGGGTTCTTGGATAGAGATGGCATGCACCTGACAAGGACCAATAAAAAAACATTCACTAACCCTCTGACCCAGCACTTCTAGGGCTGTATTCCAAAAAGATCATATAAATGGGAAAAGGACCTGCACATACAAAAATATTTATGGCAGCTCTTTTTGTGGTGACCAAGAATTGGAAATTGAGGGGAATGGCTGAACAAGTTGTGTGTATGAATGTAATGGAATACTATTGTGCTATAAGAAATGATGAGCAGGATGAGTTCAGAAAAACCTGGAAAGACTTACATGAACTGATGCTGAGCGAAGCGAGCAGAACTAGAAGAGCACTGTACCCAGTAACAGTCACATTGTACGATGACTAACTTTCATAGATTTGGCTCTTCTCAGCAATGCAAGGATCTAAGACAACTCCAAAAGACTCATGACGGAAAATTCTATCCACATCCAGAGAAAGAACTACAGCGTCTGAATGCAGATTGAATATACGGGCCGCACGCCGGCCCTCTGCCAGTCGTGCGCCAGTACCCACTTCCCTTAAAAGAAGTGCTCTGCCAGAGTCTTACCCATGCCTAGGTCCTCGGTTCTCAGCCGGATCACCACACAGAGACAAGCCATGGGAAGGCACCAACACCAGAGTTTTATTCAGAGGCCAACACAGCAAACCATCATAGCAAGCCCAAGCAGCAAGGCCAGAGCAACAGAGCAGGAGCCAGGGGAGAGCGCACGTGTGTTCTGACCACGCTTGTTCCTAAGTACCTACTTAGCCCCTCCTCCCCAGCCCGCTACTAGCCAATGATTGTAGGGTCAGATACCGGAAGGGGCTGTCTGAGTTTAGCACACCAAGGGGGAGGGAGTGACGTAGGAGGCTAGGATTGGATACAGGAAGGAGGCATCTGGGATTGACGCATAGACAAGAGTACGTGACCTAGGAAGTCAGACTTAGGAGGGGACTGGGTCAGTGCTGCACAAGGTCAGGAAGGTCACAAGAGGCATCTGGGGATGACGTTGCATATAGGGAGGGGACTAAGCAGAGGGAACTCAGTCCTCTGCCATCCCACTCCCACGTGGCACCGCCCCTTGCCTCAGGAGTTCAGGCTCGGCTACTTCCTTGCACCCAGCTTATCTCATAGCATTGCCCAATTGCCTCATGGCTTCTCCGAATCCAGCCCATCCCAGTACACACGACTCTGCCTACCACAGTCCCTGCCTCGACTTCCAAAATACCCAGATCTTACCTTACCCATGCCACAGCACCCAACTGGCAGCTGCCAACATCAGACAGTCCCTCACAATTGAAGCATACTATTTGAACTCCTTTTTCTTTTGTTGTTTTATTTCTTCTTTCTCATGGTTCTTCTCATTGGTTCTAATACTTCTTTACAACATGACTAATATGAAAAACAGCATTCACTAAGAGTTTTTCAAATCTGATCAAGAGAGCTTTAAGCAGAAAAGGGAGGAAGGGGTAATGCTGCCCAGAAAAGATCTGCTAAGCTAGCTAGCATAGAAAATAGCAACTATAACATAGGAAGAAAACAGAAAAGAGGATTTGTAGGTTATATTTTTTACATTTAATTTTTATTTTATTTTTTCTCAATTATATATAAATAAAAAGTTTCTTTTCTTTTTTTTTTGGCTAGGCAATGGGGTTAAGTGACTTGCCCAAGGTCCCATAGCTAGTAAGTGTTAAGTGTCTGAGGCCGGATTTGAATTCAGGTCCTCCTGACTCCAGGGCCAGTGCTCTATCCACTGCGCCACTTAACTTCTCCTAAACAAAAAATTTTAACATTTGTTTTTAAAAACTTTGAGTTCCATATCATAGGATACAATTTTTAAGAAGAGAGGGATATCATTAAAACTTATGGCCTTAGGTGTCTATGTACAAATGCACAAAGTATGAGATAATAAATGGAGTGAATTTGAGACTGTAGTTGTTCAGTTGTGTCAGACTGTTCATGACCCTGTTTGGGATTTTCTTGGCAAAGATACTGGAGTGGTTTGCTATTTCTTTTTCCAGCTCATTTTACATATGAGGAAACTGAGGCAAACAGGGTTAAGTGACTTGCTGGGGTCACACAGCTAGTAAGTGTCTGTGGCCGGATTTGAACTCAGGAAGGTAAGTCTTCACCAAGGACTAGCACTGTGGCACCACCTAGCTGCTCAGAGGGAGCCTAGTACATGGAAGTACATTTAATAACCTCATGGATATCAATGAGAGTTGGCAGAATGGGAGTCAGGACTAGAATTTGGGTTTGAGAAATTAGACCTTCCTCAAACCAAACTTGGTAACTGATAAATTATAATTGATAAATTGGTAAAAGGGGAGATATAAATTGGTAAAGAGAGGAGCAAAAAAAGAGATAGAACCACTTCTTAAAATGGATAGGGTGACAATTACGGCCAATGATAAGAAAGCTAAACTACTTAATTCTTTTTTCCTGTTTCCTCTGAAAATGAGAATCTTCTTTGCCCTAGGAAGGATAGCACAAAAATAGGCAGTAAGGAATGCAAACCCAGCATAAGTGAGCTGATGGCTAGCCGGCATCTAGCTGCCCTCAGTGAGCACTAGTCATCGGGCCTAGACAAACCATATCCACAGATGCTCAAAGAAATGGACCATGTGGTTGCTAAGCTTTAGCCAGTGATCTTGGAAGAATCTTGGAGAAAAGGTGCTGCAGCATACAAGGAGGGGAGATCTACTGATTTTTTTTTTCTGAAAAGGGAAGGATGTGGAGTCTACATAAATTAGATCATATTTAGTGAATTGTAAATAGATGAATATATCTATGTAATAAACTATATTATATAGCATAGGTGTAATATAGTGAAGATGTAAATAGAATGGTAAAATAGATCAAAATAGTGAATTGGACCCCTGTCCCCCATACAGTCATAGTTTTTGAGCTACAACGTATCTTAGAAGTCCTTTAACCCCCGCCCCTTCATCTTACAGATAAGGAAACTGAGGCCCGGAGAGTTTAAGTGACCCATTCAACAGTCGCAGGCCACAAGCAGCAGTTTTCTCAGCTGTCAAATTAGGGGATTGAATGGGGTGATTTCTAAGGATTGTAGGACAGGGAGAAAAGTGGCCTAGCTGGAACAGAAAGAAGGTTTGGGTGAGGAGGTAGGGGAGGTAGGGGTGGGCAAAGTCACCACCTCCAGAAGCTAGATGCCCCCAGCTGAGATGGGGCTGTAAATTCCCAGATTGACCCTTGTGAGAGTCCTAGATTCCTGGCGCTGACGTGAAAAAGAAAGCGTTGGACCTCATATGCCAAGCCCAAGAGATGCCAGGGAGTGGAGCTTAGAGCAATGGACTCTTTCTCCTTCCTCTTTCTCCCTGGGTTAGTTTCCATGGGAACCAGTGTGTCTGCTGCAGTCTGAGGTTGGGGTTATGTGGGAGGCAGAGTGGTATGAAGGAGAGAGGCCTGTGTTTGCAATCAGAGGACCCAAACTCTATCCCCCTCTGCTGCTTATTACCTGAGCAGTCCTGGGCAAAGCATCTAACCCCTCCGAGCCACCTCTCCTCATCTGCAAAATGAGGGCTAGAAGGCTTTGAAGGTCCTTTCCAGTCCTAAATTACGGTCCTGTGACCTTAAATCTCTGACAAAGTGGTTTCATACTCTCCAAGAATCAGTACAGCTGTAAATACTATTGCACGCCTAAGCCAGCCCAATGTCTGGAGGCTACACACATCCTCTGGGTAGAAAAAGTTCCGTTTCTGTGTCAGTGGCTTTTCTTAAGGGGAGTACGTACAGATAGCCCTTACCACCATCACCATCGCTACCAGCACTACTATTGCCACCATTACCACTGCCGCCACCACCTCTGTCACCACCTCTATCACCACCACCATCACCACAAACATCACCACCACCACTGCCATCACTAACACCACCACCACCTTCACTACCACCACTATCATCACCACTGCCACCAACACCACCACCAGATTTACACTCTCCCTTTTAACAAATACAGATAAGCAAAAAATACCCTATACAACGACCAAGCCTGATAATCTATTCAACATCTAGTCTTAGTAGTCCCCTCTCTTCTGCCAGGAGGACTGAGAATGTTCCATCATTTGTTCCACGGAATCATTATTGCCAGCACCTACTCGTTTTCACAGCTGAGGGCAAGGTGCCAGAGATACCGGATCATTTTATAGGTGCGAAGGAGCAAAGCTTCAGTTTGGCCCCAATTCCTCTAGACTCCAAATCCGATGTTCTTTCCATTATATCACAGCTCTCTCCACTCTTAGCCCATCTCCTTCTATGTTGTCGCTAACCCTTCTCTCTTCTTTCTTAGAGGTTTTTTCCCGGTTGCTTTTGGATTCCTAGGCTCCAGCATCCCGTTTCTCAGTTCGGTAAGTCTCACAGCTATGCCAGGGGACAAGAAAGGCTATAGAGCTATTCTTTCTAAAGGAAGTGGATTATCAAAGAAGCAAGTCCCCTTCCTATCCCTCCTCCTTCCACCTCTGCTTCTGCTCCCAGAGCCTGGAATTACTTCTTTTAACATTTTCCAGAAACCAATTAACTCTAATTTGCATACAGTGTTGGACTGGTCACTAAAGTGACCCTTCCCTCTGGGGCCTGCCACTTCACTGATGTAGGAGGCAATGGAATCATAAACAGTAAACAAGGCACTTCCTAACTCTTTTTGTGTGATAGTGGATGGTGCAAATTGGGAATTTCACTTTTTTACAGGGTAGCGTTAAGAATGTCATTCTCTTTCTTCCAATCAGTCAGGGGTGGCCTCTGAAAGAGATGGAATTAGGATCTTCATTAAGCAAGGCAAGCCAGAGTTAGAAGTCATTAAAGAAAAGAAAGGGGGAAAGATGTTAAAGCTTACATGTTACACATTACTTTACATATTGTTAACCATACATTGAGATACAAGAGCAGGTATGACTATTCTCAGAGAAATAGGTCCAGAGAAGATAATGGACGAGCCAAAGGTCACACAGATAGTAAGCAGCAGAACAAAAAACATGAATAAACAGAGTGTAGGGCTGGAAAGGACCTTTGACATCATCTAGTCTAATCCCCTTCTTTTACAGATGAGGATACTAAGGCTTAGAGGGGCTGATGGAGTAAACTTCAGGTAGTAAATTAGAGAGCTAAGATTGAAATCCAGGTCCTCTGAAATCAGAGCAAACGTTATTTCTATGTCACCAAGGGCTTTCTGGTGTCAACACTGTTCTTCTCCAATCCTCATAATGACATATTGACTCTCTAGAGAAAAGAGAAGAAGAAGGCACAGAGAGAGAAAGAGAGAGAGAGAGAGAGAGAGAGAGAGAGAGAGAGAGAGAGAGAGAGTATGGTAAAAAAGATACCTGGCTCTAGTCATTGATCCCACATTCAAATCTTACCTCTGATACTTGCTACCTTTATGACCTTGGGTAAGTTACTTGACCCTATGAACTTCAATTTCCTTATCTGTAAAATGTGGGTACTGGGTCAGATGGTCTCTGGGTGCTTTTCAGTGACAAACCTATCACCCTACAATCCTAAGAGAGGATTCTCCAACCCTTGTTGGAGCTTTGGGCCAACATCCAGAGCAGCTTGAAAGATGGTGCAAGGATGACCAGATGACAGGACCTGAGATAAGTAGATGGAGTAGACCATCCAGACCAGGATTCTTCTGGCAACACATGATCCAAGCAATGTGTCATGACCTCAATGTGCTATCTCTTGAACCTCTCTCTTCTCTCTACTCCTTCAGCCACTACCTAGTTCAGGCCCTCATTACCTCTTGCCTGAACTACTGTGCTTCTGGCATCTCCCCTTTCTAATCTGAAATTGCCAAAACTATTTTTTGAAGCCATAAGTATGAGCAGGTTAATCCCCTTCTCAAAAATCTCTCATAGCTCTTTATTCTTTATAGAATAAAAAACAAATAGTTTAGCCTGGAATTCAAGGCCTTCCATAATCTGGTTCTAACTTACTAGAGTTTCCATTATTCCCCTCATCATATGAATGAATGAAAATCTTATTTAGAAATCTTACTACATAAAAAACACTGTGCTAAGCACTATGGCTACTTAAAGAAAAGAAAGGTAACCCCTATTCTCAAGGAGCGCTTCCATTTTAATCAGGAAGACAACGCATATAGAAGGCTTCACCAGCAAGTCAGATGGAGAGGTCCCATGTTCTTGTGCAGACGCACATTTGATGGTAACACATCTTTTAATAGGTCATTTCCACCAATAAAATTGCATCCAGTTTGGATGTTGAACAGTGCCTTAAAGGATTATGAATCTCTTTGCCCTATTGTCTTATTATACTCTACTATTATATTTGTTTGTGTATATGTTATATTTTCCCCAGTAGAGTATAAGGTCTTTGACGGCAGGGATTCTATTATTTTTTAATTTTTGTATGCTCAGCACCAAGTACCAAACACCTACTATGTAAATATATATAGGTCACAAATCTATTTGGAACTTATTGTGGTATAAGATGTTGTTCTAAACTTAATTTCTGCCAGATTTCTTTATGGTTTTCCCAGCAGTTCGTGTCAGCTAGGAAGACCTTACCTCAATAGTCAGCGTCCTTGGGTTTATCAAACACTGCGCTATATTCATCTGCTTCTGAGTCTTGATCACCAAATTTGTTTCATTGATCACATTTCTATTTTTAGCCAGAACCAAATTAAATTTGATTATTACTGCTTTACAAAATAGTTTGAGATCTTTCTTTTTTTCATGATTTCCCTTTAGATTCATGACCTTTTGTCATTTCAGATTAAGTTTGATATTATTCTAGCTCTATAAATAACTCCTTGATTATTTAATTGACATGGCATTAACCCATAATTTAATTTAGGCAGTAACATTATTTTTATTATAGAAACAATTAAAATCTCTTCAATTATTTGTCTTCTGTTATTTATATAGTGTTTTGTAGTTTTTGATTCCCAGGTATTCTGTACATTTTGTAGCTATCTTAAATGTATTTCTTTTTCTCATCTTCTTCAGCTGGTATTTGTTAGTAATATATAGAAATACCAAGGATTAGTGAGTTTATTTTGTATTTTGCTACTTTGCTGATGTTATAAGTTGATTTTTTTCATTAACTGTATTCTCTTATCATAGTATGATTTTCAGATAGAAATGATTTTGTCTCCTCTTTGCCTGTCTCTTCCCTCGATTTCTTTTCTTTTTCTTATTGCTATAGGTAGCATTTATAGAACTATATAAAATAATAGCAGTGACAATATTTCTGCTTTGCCTCTGCCCTTATTAGAAAGACTTCTAGTGTTTTTCTGATACAAATAGTGCTAACTTTTATATTAGATACTGCTTATCTCATTAAGGAAAAGTCAGTCCCTTTATTCTTCTGCTTTTTGTGTTTTTAACACAAATAACTATTTTGTAAAAGATTTTTTAATGTTTGTTGATATAATCATGATTTTTAACTGGTTTTGCTGTTAATTTGGTCTAGCATGTTAATAGTTTTCCTAATATTGAGCCATTCTTTAATTCCTGCCATAAATCTAACCTGGTTGTAGTGAATAATATTTTAAATAATTATTCTAATTTCTTTGCTAATATTTTTGCACAAATATTCATTAGGAATGTAGAGAAATTGTTTTCTCTCTCTGATTTGCCTTTTTCTGATTTGCGGATCAGAGTCATAATTATCTCATAGAAGGAGTTTGGTAAGGTGCTTCTATGCATATTTTTGAAAGTGATTTATTTAAAAATGCAGTTCATTGTTCTTTGAGCATTTGATGGAGTCCTTATAATTCTGTCAAGGCCTGTTTTGTTTTTCCTTTGGGAACTGATTTATATGTTGTTCAATTTCTGTTTCTGAGATTGGTTTGTTTAAATGTTCTGCTAAAAGGCCCGTTAATCTAGGTATTTCGTATTTTTGCAAATATTCGTCCATTTAATTTACTTTTATTTTTGTTGGCATATAATTGGGCTTTTTTATAGGCCAGGGTTAAGAAGGTTAAGGAGACTGGGGAGAATAACTATGGGAACTCAATTTTTAGGCTGAGTAAGAAGAGGGGAAACCATCAGCTCTCTTTCAGTTAAACTGAGGGTTTCTTGATAGAGGTATAGTTTCAGGTGTTGTTTCAATGACAGAAGAAGAAAGGGCTTCTAGACCCACATTGGATGCTGCTTTGGAAGTGGTAGATGTGAGATGGGTTAACACTGGTAGCTTTGACCTGATTTATGAGTTGGCTTTTCCATGTCCACACGTTAAAGAATATAAGGCGTAAAGTTCCTATTCAAAGTGGAGAGAAAAGAAAATATGGTTGGCAGTCACAGTATGGACTGACAAGAGGAATTGGTACTAACCACAAGGTGAGGAAAGAGGACATTTATTTATTCACTCCATTCATTCATTCATGATTCAATTAAACTCTTAAGTGAGGGATAGAAAGAACAGAGTGGGTACAAATGATAAGAGTTATGGTTTGGGAGCCGACTCATATTTCATCAGAATTAAGAAATTCTATAGCATACAATCCCATATGAATTCACCTAAAAACAATCCCAGATACTCCTTCTCATAAGAGAAGAATATAGTTTATCTAGCAGCTAGACTCAATCTCTTCTCTGTAGCACCTGGAAGAGAGTGAGCGCTCAGGAAGCATAGGGAGAATGCTGCAGCCTTGACCCAGCCAAGGTTTCTGTCCCTCTCTGCCCCTCACCATCTGTGCCTAGCATTCCAGCTGACTCTTGAGGCCAGCCCTGATAATAACCTGGATATTGAATCGACTCTTCTGCCATTGTCTGGAATAATGATTCTTGGCTCCCACAGCTGTTCCAGAGGTTCCAGGGCACCAGCTCCATGGTCTGATCAGCAGAGGTGGACTCCTTGAACTTGAACTGTTGTACGTGGGGAAGATTGGACATCGCCCCCACATGCTTTTCTTGACAAATTCCAGTCCTCCCTTGGAGGTGGGCTGAAGGGATGGAGCTGAGTGATTGAATCTAGAGTTACCAATGGGCTTAATATGAATTCTGGCAAAGTCTCAGCCCCATGGATACCCTAACAGAAAGGAGTGGCCCAGGACAAAGACCCAAGGAGATCAGACTGGAATGGGTTCACATCCCTGCCTTGTATTTATGGACAACAAAAAGAAAGACTTTTAAAGTAAATTTCCAGATTGAGAAGCTGCCTGTCTAGAACTGAGTATTGATGTCTTTGTGGTCTATGGGAGATCATTTGTCCACCCCCTGTCTCTAGGCAGGACTATACTTATGCCCTCTCAGACAGATGAATAAATGACACTCCTGGTCCCCGAGTGCTACAACCTTTACTCTCCCTGTGTAGCCTTCAGTCCTGCCTACTAGAATGAAGAACTTTGCTATCATTTACTCCCTGACACTGAACACCCACTGGACATAGAATCCTATGCGGGGTAATAAATCTTGTGTGTGTGTGTGTGTGTGTGTGTGTGTGTGTGTGTGTGTGTGTGTGCGTATACAGGAGGGCACGTGTGTAAAGGGTAAGAGATGGGGAGGATCCAGTGAAAGGAGAAGACAGGCGTCCAGTCTTCTTTTGGGACAGATACAGGCTGTGTTTTCAAAGAGCCCCCAGTTTGATGGGAGTGAGAAAATAACTATCACCGAGGTGCTCCTAGTGTGATAGAGAAAGCCAGACCACATCCCCCTAACCTTTCCACCAAAAAGACAGAAGATACAAAAGCAAAACTGTGAGTGTGAATTCTTTCAACAATATTATCCTTCTATGGGGTGAAAATAATACTCAGGCAATGCTAAGAAACTGTGATTGCTTCAGCTCCAAGAATTCCCAGCATGGGAACTCCACATCCATGTGGATCATCGTTTTAGAGAGAGGCATTCTGGTATAGTAGGTAGGCTACTAGACTTGAAGTCAGGAAGACCTGGGTTCAAATCCTGACCCACATACTTACCAAGTGTGTGACCATTGTTATGCATTGTTAGTGGCAGAACCAGAACCGCTCCAACCCAGGCCTTCTTACTACAGTAGTGCTCCCCATTACACCCCTTGTCTCTAGGAGGACGAGAAGTATCCAAGGAAGCTGTTCTTTGCGGATGTCGGGTTATTATCATGTTTCTCACCGGGACTGGCCTTGGAGGGAGGGAGGACAAATGTGGCTTCTCTAGATGACCTTTCAAGGTTATTGCCTTCCCTTGTTTCAGGCACTGCCTCCTCCTCCTGAGAGCCACCCTTCACACTGGTGGAGACATTAACAGGGACGTGTTTCAGGGAGGGAAACTACTTGGAAATTACCAGTTTGAATCTGGGCCCCTTAGGAGTTCTGGAGCCATTCTCCATACCCCTCTTTTCACCCTCCTGCCCTAGTGGCGTCCTCCAGGATCTTTTCCTGTCCCTCTTTATCCCGAGGGCAGTTGTGACTGGTACTCCTGGTGTACTCCTCCCAGGAGGAGGCTACATAGATGAGCCTTCCACTGGGCAGAGATGTTGGGGCCAAACCTAGACCTTGAGCACCCTCCTTTAGGCAACCTCCCTCCCCCAGGGTGGGAATTCTCGTAGGACCATAGAACGAGAGCTGGAAGGGGTCTTAGAGGTCATCTAACCCAACCCCTCCATGTTACAGATGAGAAAACTGATGTCCAAAGATGTTAGATGACTTATCCAAAGTCATGTAGATAGTAAGTGGCAAAGCTAGGATTTGAACCCAGGTCCTCTGACCCCAAATTTAATGCCTTTTATATCATATCTTGCAAATATCCTACCCTCTGGCCCTTCATCAATCAGAAAGGACAGATAGGTAATTACCAAAAAGCAATCATATTGGATGACTCTGTTATTTATTAGCTGTGTGACTTTGGGGAAGTCATTCATCTTCTCTGGACCTCAGTTTCCCCATCTGTAAAATGAATGAGCAAAAATATATGATCAAGACCATTTCCCAATAGATAATGGTCAAAGGACACAAACCATTTTCAAAAGAAAAATTGCAAATTATTGACAGTGTTATGAAACATTGCTCCAAATCACTAATAAGAGAAATACAACATAAAACAACTCTGTGATTTCTTCTCATGCCCCTTAAAATTAGTAAAGATGAAAAAAGATGGAAACTGCCAATGCCTTCTGGTTGGTCTCCCTGCCTCTAGTCTCTCCCCATTCCAACCCACCCTCCACTCAGCTGCCAAGGTAATATCCTACAGCATAGGTCTGACCATGTCTTGCCCCCTACTCATAAACTCCAGTGGCTCCTTATTACTTCCAGGGGCAAAGATAAAATGCTCTGTTTGGCATTTAAAGCCCTTTACAGGAGCAGCTAGGTGATGCAGTGGATAGAACACCTTCCTTGGAGCCAAGAAGACCTGAGTTCAAATCTAACCTCAGACACTACTAGCTGTGTGACCCTGGGCAAGTCACTAAACCTCAATTGCCTCCAAAGAAACCCAAAAAACAAAAAAATAAAGCCCTTTCCAACCTGGTCCCCTCCTGCCTCTCCATTCACATCTACAATCCACGCTGGCCTGTTTGCCATTCTTACCATGTGACACTTGGATTCTGCCTTTGTACTCACCGTCCCCTGCCTGGACTGTTCTCCCTTCTTGCTGTTCAGTCGTTTTCGGTCGTGTCTGACTCTTTGTGACCCCATTTTGGGTTTTCTTTTTCTTTTTATCACATTGATGTTTTTAATGGTTGGCAGGGAATGGCAAAATAATAAACAAACAAAGCCCCCCAAGGCCACAGCCTTCTGCAGTTCTGTCCCAGCGCCTCGTTTCAGTAGTCAAGGTCAGTAACACTGGGAAGGGATCTCCCACCTGCTGTAATGACGGCTTTTGTCTTGCCAACAGCTGCCCTTGGCCTCATCACAGCACAGGGATCAAGAAGTAGCCAGAGCTGCTGGAGGGGAAGAGCAAAATGCTTTTTCCAAGGGAAGGAGTTTGCATTGTAGATGGGACAGAGGGAAAGTGCCCCCTAGGAAGAGGCAGGCAGATCATCTACCCCAAGAGTCATTCCTGACTGTTACTAATATCTACCTCCCTTCTCCATTAACCAAGAACTAGGAAGGCACCTTCTCCTTGTCCTATTTCTTGCCTCTCCTGGTGGCTCTAGCCCAGGTAGATTTTAAAATCTTCCCCCCAGGTTTGGATTGTTTAAAAAGCCTGGCCAGTTTCAAAGCTGTCAAAGGATCATGGGATAGCAGAGTTGTGGCAGTAGGGGCTTTCTTAGCATTTAAATCAGGTGGTAAGAAAGACTCCCCAAGTAAATTAGAAATGGACTGAGGGAACTAATAATACAGCTGAAATGGCCATTCCCTTTTCTACTCTGCCCCCAACCCCCAAATGGCTCTGAGAAGTCAGTCCATGACCAAGGGGTCACACACCTGGTTTGACTTGAACTGATTTGGAAGCACTTTGGACACCATTGCTGTTACCATTGACAGCATGACCCCCTTCCAGACTGGAAAGAGGGCTGAACTACTTTGCCCTTCAGCAGCCGAGGGGCCAGAAATCATTCACCATGAGGACCTTCTTATCATCCTCTGCAGTGAAAAGGAGGCTCCAGAAATGTTCCATCTGTTTCTCTGAAATTGCGATGGGCTCCTTGAGTACTATCCAGGTCACACTCTCACTCCAGGGTAGGGTAGTTAGGGACCCTGGGAAGGTTCAGTAGTGGTGGTTCATGGGGAGGAGGAGTTGGAATTGAAGCTGTTGAATTGGGCTTTGTTTCCCTGGGAAGGAGAGTCAGCAGAAACTCTGGCTTAGGGTCCTACAGGACCAGTTTAGGGTTTGAATCTGACTGTGTACAATGCATCTGTCAGTCTGTGCATGCTGGCATGTTCATTTCCAGTCTCCTGAAGATGCCAACCACAGCCAGGCTATCCGGGGCTGCCACTGCTTCTGCAAAGCTCTTGTCTTTTTACCCATTCCAGTGGACCAAGTGGAGCTCACTGGAGAAGGACTTCCTACCACTGTGTTCTAAACCTAAGCTGTGTTTTTGCCCCAGTGAAAAGGGAACTGCTTCAGCCAGTAAGGGGCTCGATCCAGCTCAATCCAGGGAGCCTTCTGTACTAAGTCCTTCTGGCCATGGCCCCAGCCATGGTGGCTAGTCAAACCGCTGCCACCGCTGTTGCCACTGCACACCTGTCTTGGCTACAGTTTTGGCTCCCAGGACTCACTCTGCCCTATTTGGGGTTTTCTTGGCAGCAATACTGGAGCAGTTTGCCATTTTCTTCTCCAGCTCTTTTTACAGATGAAAAAACGAAGGTAAACAGGGTTAAGTGACTTGCCCAGGATCACACAGCTAGTAAGTGTCTGAGACCAGATTTGAACTCAGGTCTTCCTGACTGCAGGCCTCTAGTCACTTCGCCACCTAGCTGCCCTCATTATCTCCACCTCTTGGCTTTTCCTGGTTTCCTTCAAGACTCAGCTGAAATCCCATCTTCCGCAGGAGGCCTTTCCCATCTCCTTCTCTGTGCCACCCCATTGCAAGTGTCTTCTCTCTGAAGTTACCTCCTTGTATGTACATAGTGCTTCCATCCTGCTCTGTCATGAGTTCAAATCTAGCCTCAGACACTTGCTAGCTGGGTAACCCTAGTCAAGTCACTTAACCTCTGTTTGCTTTAATTTCCCACCCTGGGTGGTTGTGAAAATCAAATGAGGTAATATTTGCACTTAGCACAGCGCTTGACATATAGTAAGTGCTTAATAAATGCTTGTTTCCTCCTTCCTTCTCCATCAGTATCAGAGCTCCTTTAGTGCAGTGACTATGTTTTTGCCTTTCTATCCCCAGTACTTAGCACAGTGCCTGGCACATAGTAGGTGCTTAATAAATGCTCTTGTCTGACTTAGTGACTTTCAATCAGTAGTCAAATATTTATTGTTTACTACCTGCTAGACATTTGTATGCTACTATATCCTTTGCAGAGAGGAAACCCTTTGAAGCAACCTGAGGCAGAGTTTGGAGATCAGAGGAAGTCTTCAAGGCACAAGGGGACTAGGGGACTACAAAATGGCCTCTCACTCCTGGATCTGGTATTTGACATGGGTACTGTGATTTCATTGGCATAGGGACCTTCCAAATGAGGACACTCTCCCCACCAAAGCTGATTAGTACTTGCTCTGCAACTCACAGTAGTAGAGATTTGCCCAGGGTGCTGACAGTGACTTACCCAGGTCACACAGCTAGTATGTGTCAGACTTGGGCACCGAACCCAGCCGGGTATCCCTGACCTGGAGGCCAGCTCTCTATCCACAAAGTCACCTAGCTGCCCCTCTTATCTCCATTTTACAGATGAGGAAACAGGGTGAAGTGATTTGCCTGATCACACAGCTAGTAAGTGACCGAGCCTGGATTTGAACTCAGGTCATCCTGACTGCAGGCCCAGGGCTCTATCCATTGTGCCCTCTAGGGGGGTCAGTAGGGTGGACGAGATGACCTCCAAGGTCTAACGCAGCTCCAAGATTAGGAATCCAATCATATAAATCTTCCATAAATCCCTTAATATCTCCAAGACACAGAGCCCATAGGCCTCTCTTGCCTATCAGTGCAATTTGCCTTTTTTTCTTCCTCTGACATCTTTCAAAAAAGTTTATGCTAACAACAACACTGACATTTGTATATTGTTGAAAAATTTGCAAAGAAGCTTATATTCATTGATTTATTTGAGCCTCACAATAGTCTTGTAAAGTAGGTACTAGAGCTGGCATTATCCCCGTTTTACAGATGAGAAAATTGAGCGACAAAAAGGCCTAGTACCTAGCCTATAGTCACAAAACTAGCAAGAACTGAAGTTAATATTTGGAGTGTGGCCTTTTTGACTCGAAGTCCAGCACTTTATCCAGTAAAGCAGAGGTGTCAAACACTTAGCTAATAACACTAATGCCTACACTACTCCCTTGAGTGAGGAGAACTAAATTAAAATTTAAATGGAAAATACTTAACAAAATAAACAAAAATACAATAGAGCATAGCTAATGTTAATATTGGGACAGCTAGGTGGTGTACTGGATAGAGTGCTGGACCTGGAGTCAGGAGGATCTGGGTTCAAATCCAACCTTAGACACTTACTAGCTGTGTGACCCTGGGCAAGTCATTTCACCCTGTTTGCCTCAATTTCCTCATCTGTAAAATGAGCTGGAGAAGGAAATGGCAAATCACTCCAGTATTTCTGCCAAGAAAACCCCAAACGGGGTCACAGAGAGTCAGACACAACTGAACCAACTCAACAACAAAAATGCTAATATGTTGTTTTCTAAGTCAATTTTCAGCCAGAAGGCTCTTATACATAGTTCAATGGCCCCATTTGTATTTTAATTTGACACTCCTTCACTAAGCCATGCTACCTCTGTAAGTAATGATTTATTATTATTGATCAATAGTTAATACTGATTAATAATAATAAGCAGCAATACTTTATTATTGTTATAGCTATTTCTACCAAGGTCCAGGTGGCCTTGCAGTAAGTACCCAAGGTTGTTTGACCAGGGGACAGAAAGAGGAAGAAGTTGCCATAACCTGAGCTTACCACCCCACTCTAGGACTTCATTTTGAGCTTCTCTTAGGGTTAGCTAAATGACCATTATGTCTAGCAGAGGGAGGGAAAGGAGGGAAAGAGGGGACTAAGGGAATGAGAACTGAGAAATGGAGTGCATAGGAAAGGATGGAAGACAAGAGAAAAAAGAAAAGAGGGGCTGGATCCTCTCATGGGAGACAAGAGGTAAAGAAAGACAAGGGGCAGAAAACAGGGCTGTAAGTAGTTTTATTTATTTATTTATTTAAAGCCAGATTGACAAGGGAGGGGACAGAAGATAGAGGTGGGACCAAGCTTGAAGACGTCATTCTGGACTTGATAAAACAGAGGTGATCCTGGAATTGGAGAGAGAGAGACAGAGAGAGAGGGAGGGAGGGAGGGAGGAAAGCTCCTTCCACTAGTTCAGAAACTGCCTTCCTTGGAGTGTGATCTGAGATTCCAGCAACCCCTGCTGTCCCCTCAGCCCTGGGGCTGAGCCAAGGTAAGTGGCATCTCGGCATCCACACTAGGGGAGAGGGGATTCCAGTCCTGGATCAACTGAATATTGCAGGGAGGAGGGTGCCTGGACCAAGATGACGAAAGAGTTGGTGCCAGAGCAACTGTTTGGCATAGGAAGTCAGAGCATGTCAACCAGGACCTCAGGTCAGGTTAGGACTGAGCAGCTGACCATGCGGGGACTGAGTGGGCGGGGGTACTCTGGTTCTCTTTCAATCAAATGAGATCATGTATGTATGTAAAGTGCTTTCAGAACCTTAAAGTGCTATACAAATGCAGCTCTTGTTACTTTTACTCTTTCCTGTTTGCTAAAGAGACCAGATTGATCCAAGAATACTCACCTGTCTAAATTTGTATATACTCTCCAGAGTAATTCCAAATAAACAGGCATCGTGGAGTAGTGGATAGACTTCGAGTAGAGATGACCTTGGCTCAGGTACTACCTCTGACACATACTGGCTGTGTGATCCTGGGCAAGTTATCCTACCTCTCAGTTCCTCAGGCAACTATAAAGTTGCAGAAAAGGTAGGCAACACGCCTACATGGGTAGAAGTTCCTTACCAGCAGTCACCTTCCCCTATGGAGTCAAAGGCCCCCTCCCCCTAAAAAACTCCAAGTGCTTAAAATATTTTAATGAGAATCAGCTGGATACAGCTACAACAATGACCAAAGCCAGAGTCTGAAGCCCACCAGGAAAAGTGGGACTGGCTGAGAAATAAATTGGGTAAAGATCTGGAACAGAGTCAGTGTGGCATGATGGTTAGAGTGCTAGATCTGAAGTCAGGAAGACCTGGGTTTAAATCCTACCTGTGACACCTACTAGTTACACCATCATGTAACCCTGTGGAAGTCACTTAACCTCTCTCCCTTGGTGAGGGGGTTAGACTAGATGCGTCTAAATTCATTTCCACCTCTTAATCCATCGTCCTATGACCCTATGCATCCAGTCAGCGCCTGCAGAATGAAAGCAAGCATCACAGTGCCCTGCAAAACCGTAAAATTTTGGCTTAGAGGATCTGACTCTGGGGGAATGGAGAGAAGTTCTCCCAAGATACCTCAAGGAGAGGGTCAGCAGAGCTGTATAGGGAGAGCAAGACCCCTGCCTTTCTCTGCTATAAAGATAGACTTCTGTTCAGACATTTGATCAGTATGCTAGGGCTCCTAGTTCCTATCTGATTATGTGAAAACAAGAATAAGGATAATGTCACCTTAAACCTACATAGTTCTTTCTAGCTTTCATTTGAGCCTTACCTTAATCTTAGACAAGGCAGGGCAGATACTGTTATCCCCACTTTATGGATGATGAAACTGAGACCCAGAGAGATTAATGGAAACCCTTTGAGGAAAGGGACTTTGATTTTGTCTTTCTGTCCCTAGCACCAGGCACATAAGTGCTTAAGAAATACTTTTTGATTGATTAATTATATAGGCAGGATGAGCTCTGTACATAAGCATGGTAGACATTTTCCCAACTGATGGGCTTTGAGGGCAGTTGGGAAACATCTCCCAACTTTACCTCCATCTAACCTTAACTTACTAAAATGATACATCTTCATTAGCCTGAGTTAAATTTTCAAAGCCCTTCCTTAAAATGCAACTCCTTTTGAAGGAGTAGCCAATCATGTAAGCCACCATATTGCATTTATATTTGTCTCTCCTCTGATACATGCCCACTGTGTTATCCTGGGCAGATGTGCCTCTCACTGTCGCAGGCAACTTTCTGAGACTATATGTCAAAGAGTGAATGGTAATCTGTACTAGAGGATGTTTTCTCATCAGGAACTCCATACAGGTTCTATCTGGACAAAAACAAAAACAGAAAAATTGAGCTTGATTCGGCTTTTCAGATCCCCTTTGATCACCTAGCATGGGCTGAAAGCAATGAGGCACAGAAGCTATCGCTCTAGATGGAATCTGAGGGAGGTCCAATAGCATGAAGTCCTTCCAGAGAGGACAGGTTTCATCTGGACACTCACTGAGGGAGTCCTGGTCAGCCAGAGATGGGCATGGGGGCACTGGGTACCTGGTAGGATTGGGAGAAAGGGAGGAGGATGCTGACAGAAGGGTGTGTGAAATATACAAAGCTAGTGATCATGGCGATAAGACACAAAGATAATCTTTGTATATTTCATTTTTTTGTCTCAGGTTGGCCATGTCTATGATGGTGGGGGCAATAGTACCAAGTGAGGCTGGCAGAAATCCAGCAGTAGACTAAATGCTTACTCTGCTCCCTGAATAGCTGTGTGACCAAGAAGAAGTCACTCTGGGCATCAGTTCGCTTAGGGAAGTAGACAAGAAGATCTAGGGATAGGCACCCTTCCAGCTGAGATATCCTTTGTATCTGGTATGCTCCGGTCATTGACAGTTAACCTAATACCCCAGCAGAGGTCTCCCCCTTCCTTTTGTGAGCCCCACTGTGGCGCAGGAGCTGCTAGAGTAATCATCTTTTAAAGAGGACTGAACTTGGGATTTCATTGTTAATGGAACTCCCAGCGAAAAGAGAGATAGAACTTTCTATAAAGATAGGTTATATATAGAGAGATGCAGATGTGAATAGGGGAGCAAAGGAAGAAAGCTCATTCATTCATTCAGTACCTCCATTGCTTTCTCCCTCCTCTGAATTGCACATTCCTGTGCCAGAGTCATTCAAACGTAGAGAGCTCAGGATTTGGGAGAGTGTTTTCCAGGGGTCTCCTCCATCCATCAATTTGTGGACTGGCTTAGCAGGGTCCACTGGAGGGGCTCCCTGAGAGCCTGTGCACATCAGTCTCTGGATCCAGATTTATAGAAAGTTACACTGGGGTGGGAGTGGGGTGCGGGCATTTCAGTATCTGTCCCAGATCAGGAACTGGGAGGGCCCCCAAAGATTATCTGGTCCAACCCTTTTATTTTTCAGATGAAGAAACTGAGGTGACTTGTTCAAGGGCACCCAGCTAGTTAGTGGTACAACCAGGGCTAGCATATCTTGGCTCCCAGTATACTGCTATTTCTCGTCTACTCTGCTTATTGGGTCCAAGATAGAAGAGCAAGGAATAGTTCCCATCAGGCATGTGTGGGGGCACCTTTATTCCAGGTCTTTAGGAGGACTTTGGTGTTATCCTCTGACACTTCTCTGGTCATCAGTTTCCCACTCTGTCAAAAGTGAAGATTGGACTAGATGTCTCCTGTTCCCTTCAAACTCTAAGTCATATGATCCAGTGAGCTCCATCCGAGGTTCCTTCTAGCCATAGCTTTGTATGGCTCTTTGTTTCTAATGAGAGGCTGCATGAGGATGAGCAAAATTAGCAACAGGTCCTTGTACATGGGAACAGAGGTCACTTTCATCTCACTTTGCTCAACTCTGCATCCTTAGTCCCATTGCCCTGAGTGTAAATTTGAGTTTGAAGCATGAGTCTATCTCCCTCTGGCTCTTCCCCTTTATCAATCCCACGAAAAACCCCGCTTCTTTCTCATCTCTTTCCAACTTCTTTTCTCTTAAGTCTTTTGAGCTGTTCCTGGGCACTGTCCAAAGGGAGAACGTGGAAAAGAGCAGGGGGAGGCATTAATCAGGGAAGGCAAGATGAAGGGGCAGGTGGCCCTTCCTCTCAAGGAGAAGCTGCTCCCTCTATTTACACCCACTCAGGGCTTTAAGAGATTGGGAAATGGAGACAATTAATCTGATAAATCAGGTGAAATGGCTTTGTGGGGGTGGGGATGGGGGTGTCTGAATTTTAGATAATAATAAGGCAAAGTAATGACAGTCCCCAATTCTATGAAGGGCTATTACCTGTAAATTGGATTTTCTTCATTTCCATTGAGGACAGAAGAAAGAAGAAAGAAATAGGCTTATGCTACAACAGGAAGAAGGTAGGCTGGATCTAAGAAATGGAGAGATGGGCTAATTTGACGGTTGTCTCCGGTACAGGAAACACCCAAACCTAAATATGACAGACCCATAGAAGCCCAGAATGTCAGAGCTGAAAGGGACCTAAGGAATTATTTTATCCAACCCCATCATTTTACAGATGAAGAAACTGATACTCCCAATAGGCACATCATTCCCAGCTCCAAGCCCTTTGATTGTTTTCTCCTATTCTGAGAGCCTAGAGAACAGAGTGATGCATTTTTAATTTGAAATGTGTCTTACCTCTAGGTGGAGGCAGCTGGTGACTCAATGGATCAAGCACTGGGCCTGGAGTCAGGAAGACCTGATTTCAAATCTGGCCTCAAAAACTTACTCCTAACTGTGTGACTCTGGGCAAGTCACTTAACCTCTGTTTACCTTAACCCACCGGAGAAGGAAATGGCAAACCACTCCAGTATCTTTGCCAAAGAAACCCCATAATGGAGTCACAAAGAGTCAGACATGACTGAACAACAACCTCACTTCTAGGTATACTTTAATATATGAACAATATTTTTTTCTGCAGTAACCACGAGAAAATCCCCTGAGTTCAAATCCTAGCTCTGACACTTACTACCTTTGTGGACTTGGTCAAAATCACTTTACCCTTCTCAGCCTATTTCCTCAATCTCCTCAGCCTCAATGGCCTTTGAAGTCCCTTTTAGTTCTGAATAGATAATCCTACGGACTGGGTAGCTGGGAGAAAGGATAATAGGGTCGTAGATCTAGAACTGGAAGGGGACCAAATATCATCTAGCCCAATGCCCTTACATTGTGGTTCTTGAGTTGTTTCAGTTGTGTCCGACTCTTCATGACCCCATTTGGGGTTTTCTTGGCAAAGATTCTGGAGTGGTTCACCATTTCCTTCTCCAGCTCATTTTACAGATGAGGAAACTAAGGCAAACAGGGTACAGTGACTTGCCCGGCTCACACAGCTAATAAGTGTTTGAGGCTGGATTTGAACTTAGGTAGATGAGTCTTCCGGACTCCAGGCCTAGTGCCCCATGAGCTATGGCACCACCTAGTGGCCTGCCCTTATGTTACAGATGAGGAAATAAAATTGCTTACTCAAGGTAACACACAGGTAATAAGTGACCCGGGTAAGAGTTGAATGTAAGTCCTCTGACTCCAAATCTGGCACTCTTTCCATCATACAACCCTCCAAAATCCACAAGCTAAAAACACATACACAAGAGCACTCATGCGTGGGCAGGCATTGCTATGAGCACACACACAATTCTGTTTCCCATAAGAATCAGGCAAAAGAGGGAAGCATTTCAATCCTGTGACCTCCTACAGGGAGTCTACCTGGACTGAGTCATCAGCTTTCTGCTCTCTCTCCCGGCTCCAAGACCAAAGCTCTTTAAGTTATCCAATTCAAGACAGGATTAAGAAAACCTACTTCCCATCACCCTAATAATTACAACATTATTTGTTTTTTTTAAGTAATATTTATTTATCTGATTGATATCAGTAAGGAACAACTCCCATTTCTACAGTGCTTTCAGATTTACGCAGGAATATGTTCCCTTTGATCTCTGACGCTCTGTTCTGGCCACACTCCCTACCTTGGACGGTCCTGACCCGTCACCACCAAACTGGCTCGGCAAATTGCCAAACCCTTGCCAAATCCCTGCCAAATCCTGCTTGACTCACCTCCAGTACTTTGAGACAATATGACATCCAGGAAAAAATGCTGAATTTTGAGGCAGAAGAGCTGGTAAACCAAGTTCTGCCACCTGTGTGACTTTAAGTAAGTTGCTGACCCTCTCTGGACCATGGGGTCCACCTGAGTTAAATGGTTCCTTTCAGTTCAGAAGTGTGATTATCCCAGGCTCAGTCACAACTACTTTGTAGATCTTCAAAAGCTGCTTTACGAGTGTTCTTAAGTCTATTTCTTGTCTTTCTCCTCTCTCTCTCTCCATCAGATTCAGAGTTCATTGAGCATAGGGATACTATCTCTCCCATCAAAATGGGATTTTCCAAAAAGTTGACATTGTCTCCTTTTTATTCTGGATTGCCCCCGCTCCCCGGCACCCAGTACAGGATCCTGTTAGGAACCTTAGTAGGGCTCAGTCTGGGACATTGACTGACTTTGTTCTTTCTTCCTTCCTTCTGTCTCTGTTTCTGTTCTAGGTCACCCAGCAGGATGAGAACCTCAATGTGCTGGCAACTGCTACTATTCCTTTCTGTATTCCCATTCGGAGAGACTCTAGACAAGTTTGCTCCTGTTGAGAACCCTGGATTCACAGGTACAAGCTATCTGAGGCAGGAAAGTGGGAAAGATGGGAATAAAGATCTCTCATTACCCATTAGGTCAACACACACACACACACACACACACACACACACACACACACACACGAGTCATCAGATCAAAATTATCATATTCTGAATATAGATTGCCTCTGAATATGTCAACTCTATATACTCATATGATATATAAAATTTTCTGAAGTCAACCTTTGTGGGATTAAAAAATACACTCTAATAGATACAAGTGGTATTAAGGATCAGTCTGGGACATGAAAATCTGATGAGGTCATTGTGAAGTGGCTCAGGTGAAACCCAGAGAGATTCAGTGACTTAAAGTCACAGAGTAAAACAATATGGCATCATGACCAGGTTCCAGACTGGGGTGGAGGATGGCAGCGCTGTCCACCAGTGTGGTCCATGAGCTAAGAGAACATCCTGAAATGAAAAGAAGTCGACTCCTAGGTTGCATCCCTACTTGGCTTCTTGTTTGCTGAGTGACCTTGGGCTATTAGTTTAATCTCTCTGGCTTTCCCTTTGTCCAACAAGAGAGTAGAGAGAATTACTCCCTGATTGTTCCAACAGGAAGGGCTCATGCGATCATGATCTAGAACGGGAAGAAGTTGTAGAGATCATCTGATCCGACTGCCTCATATTACAGGTAAAGAAACTGAGGCTTAAGGAAGGGTAGTGATCTGTCCAAGGCCACAGGTAGTAGGTAACAGAGCTGGCAGCCAAATTCAGGTCCCCAAACCACAAATTCGGTATTCTTTCTACCCAATCACACAGTTTCTTAGTCCTCACTCCAAAGGGTCTCATCAGCACTGGAAAATGATGCAAACCTGATCAATAAGTCTCTTCTGAAGATAAGTACTTCCTAACCTAGGAGTAGGGGACTTTAGAACAGAGTTTTTCCCTAGAGACAGTAAAGCTTTACCCTTACGGAGACTTTTAGAGTTTGGGTTGGGGTTTTTTTTTTTTTTTGAGGGAGTTTGAGACTATGGCCCAAGTCCTTCCTCCAGTGGTCTGCCATGTTGGGCATTGTATGGAAGGGACACCCTCACCACCTTAGCCATCTCATGGACTGGAGGTGGGGAGGGGGAAGCAGGATAGAGAATCACAGGGAAAGGTCCTAACTCAAACTTCATCAAATCTGGGCAGTTTTCATTCTGCCACCTCCTTTTTCACCAGAGTATTGGGGAAGAGAGAACTTGTAGCTACCAAGAGTCAGCCACCCTCCCCCTGCCATACACAGAGTTCTCATTTCAATTAATCTGACACAATTTGTTGTGACTATTGTGTGAACTCAAAGCAGCAATGTTGTTCTTCCTGCCAAAAATCATAGCAAGTTTAACAAGGCCTTGGATCTGAAGTACCTTCCAAATTAGCCTCTTGTTAACCTCATCAGCTGAAGGGGAAAATGAGACCAGGAGAGGAGAATTCAAGTTAAGGTCACCCAGATAATTCAATTCATTAGGCATTCAGATCAGCTGTTGGGGCTCAGCAATTACTGTAATCAAAACCTTTGGGGAGGTGATGGAGCCACTGTGGTTATCATTTCCCTTCTAGAGATGGGAAAACTTTTTTCAGAAAGATTGAGGGATTTACCCATAGTATCTCAGCCTATGAGGCAGGATAGTGTATTGTGGTGGAAGGAGATCTGAAATGAGGGAGTGACTTAAGCAGAAAGAAGGAGAATGCGGGAAGGGAAGGGAGTGAAATGACCATATCATCTTAGAACTTGTGATAGGAAATGCTGGTCAAAGTCTGACACGCAGCTTAGACTTGGAGAAGGAAGATTTCAAAGGGTTCAGAGAAAGGATAGCTAGGATTGCATGGGCTAAAATTCTACAGAGGAAATTGTTCCAGAAGAGATGGGGAAGATCAAGAGAATAGGATTCTGAAGACACAAAGAGAAGCAATTTCTGATGCAGAAGAAAAGGGGAGGGGTCTAAAGAGACTGATGTGGATTCACAGGAAACTCTTAGACCAATTTAAATATTTAAAAACATACAGACAATGAAAGCAAAAGAAGGTCACAGGAAAGCTATAAAAAGGGATTACATGACCCTGTAAGAATACTGTCAGGAGTGTTAAAGCTCTGCATTGAGCTGGGAATAGTAAAGAAAGCTAACAAAAACAAAAAAGGGGGTGGTGGTGAAGTGGATAGAGCACTGGCCCTGGATTCAGGAGGATCTGAGTTCAAATATGGCCTCAGACACATAACACTTACTAGCTGTGTGACCCTGGGCAAGTCACTTAATCCTATTGCCTAGCCAAAAAAAAAAGGGGGGGGGGTTTAAAAAACTGTATGGAGAAAAAGAGAATGCTCAACGAAGGGATAGGACTGATGCTTGAGGTAGATGGAATGATTTTAACATGAGACTGAAGACAGAGCTGCTCAGTTTTTACTTTGCTTCTATTTTTTCAAGGAAAATGAGCCTTGGATATATCTGTCCAATGGCAGATAATTAATAGGGAGTTAAACCCAATATAAGTAAAGAGGTAATAACTGAGGCATCTAGTAAGGAGGAGGGACAGCTAGGTGGGGCAGTGGATAGAACCAGAGCCTGGAGTCAGGAAGACTCATCTTCTTGAGTACAAATCTGGCCTCAGACATTTACTAGCTGTGTGACTCTGAGCAAGTCACTTAAACCTGCTTGCCTCAGTTTCCTTATCTGTAAAATGAGCTGGAGAAGGAAATAGCACATCACTCCACTATCTTTGCCAAGAAAACCCCAATGGGGTCATGAAGAGTCATACATGACTGAAAAACAGCTAAACAATAAAAAAGTAGGGAGGCACCCAGCTACTCTTGATGAGTTCAAGGTCCAAACAAATTAGATCCCAAGGTACTGAAAGAGCCAATATGTGATTATTTAGCCACCACCAGTGATCTTTGAAAGGTTGTAGAGAGAGACAGAGGTATTTAAAGACCAGAGGAGGGTAAATGTCAAAAAAAAAAAGAGAGAAGAGGAGATTTTGGAAACTGTAGGGCCATGAACTTGACTTTGATACTTGGCAAATTTCTAGATCATAAAGGGATGGCAAGTAAACATCTGAAAAGGGAAACAACCTCAAAGAGCTAGCATGACTTCATCAAGAACAGGGCAAGCCAAACGAAACTCAGGTGCTCTTCTGAGAGGGTTACCAGACTGGTAGAACAGGGAAATGCTATGAATATTGTTTACCTAGATTTTAGCAAAGGATTTGGCAAAATCTCTCATGCTATTCTTGTGCAAAAGCAGAGATGTAGGTTGGAGAATACAGTTCAATGGATTCAGATATGGTTAAATGGCCAGACTCAAAGAGTAGTCATTGCAAATGACTCAATGTCAACTAGGATAGAGGTCTCTAGAGTGGCACTTTCATATTTAATATTTTTATCAGTGATTTCGCTAAAGGTATAGATAGTAGGTTTATCAATCTTCCAAATAATATAAAGCTTCCTCCTTCCTTCTTCCTTCCTTCCTCCCTCCTTCCTTCTTCCTTCCTTCTTTCCTTCTTCCTTCCTTTCCTCTTTCCTTCCTTCCTGAAAGTTCCTCAATATCTTTGAGCCTAGGTTTCCTTTCTCTATATTAAGGGATTGGATGAGATGATATCAAGAATCCCTTTAGGCTTTAAATACTACGTGATTCTATGGCTCCAAGACAGCTTCTGAATTTGTTAAGCAGCATTTAAGTCTTCTATGTACAGGCACTATCAGAGGTACTGGAAGTACAAATGGGGAAAGGTCCTAGCTGTCAACTGTACCATACAGCCCAGTAGAGCTCTACTGCCCCCTAGCGTCTTGGTTTTCAGGCACAGAGGCAGTCAGACGCAGCACCCCATTTCCCAATGGTATACTGCACTAGGACCCTACTGGGCGATTGATTTCAGCAGGGTCCTGCCCGGGAATTGTAGACTACGTACTTAATATTCTGCGATAGGAATATGTACCCAGGGTACTTTTCTGGGTGGTTTTGGGGAATAGAGGAAAGGAAATAATGTGATTTGAGGCCCTAGACACTTTCTCTGGTCTCTAGTCCAATCCAGAATCACAGATTCATATTTTCAGAATGTTAGAGTTAGAAGGGGGTACCTTTGAGATGACCTAGCCAAGCCCCCTCATTTAACAGAGCAGTAAACTGAGGCGCAGAAAGCTTAGCAGACAAGATCACAGATTTAGAACTGGAAGGGATCTTAGAGGCCATTTTATCCAACCCCCAAATTTTTCAGATGGGGAAACTGAGGTCCAGAGAGGTGAAGTGATTTGCCCAAGGCCATACAGGCAGTAAATGATAGGGATAGTATTTAAACTCAGGTCTTCTGATTAAAAAATAAGTAATCTTTATATCAGGAAGGGGGTGGGGAGCAGCAAGGCCCTGAATGCTCTGGGGAAGTGTTGCTACCTTGAATCCAGTCCAGGGTTCATTGCCACATAGGGTTGAAATGCTAGGCAGTATTTGATTCAGCATCTCCATGTGGCTTCTCTGCCCTAGGACAGCGTGGCCGACTCCTGGCCCACCTGATTCCCTGGAAACGGAGGCCCCAGTGTCCCGAGAAACCAGAACAGACAGAACAGACACAGAAAATGGCACGACTCTGCCCCTCTGATGAGACCCCTGACCCACTGTGGCCAGGTCTGTGCCCCACTCGTAGCCGACTGATCGCAGCACCCCAAGGAGCCTTGCTGGTGGAGCGGGAGAAAGATCTGTCCGCCTACAATTGGAACTCCTTCGGCCTGCGTTATGGAAAGCGACAGACAAGAATTGGAAAGGCTCGGGTGACTGCCTGATAGAGACCGTGTGTGTCCCGGGATTTAAAATGAATTTCAACCTAGGGACAAAGGTTTCAAGCAAGGGGGCTGGGCTTTTTTCTGGGGGGGGTGGGTAAAGGGAGAAAGTTCACTGTCCTGAAAAGATAAAAGAAATTACATCAACAACTTTATCTGCTTTGTGGCTTATTCTACTGTTACTCGTTTTTCAATCATGTCCACTCTTCATGACCCCATTGGGGGTTTTCTTGGCAAAGATACTGGAGTGGTTTGCCATTTCCTTGTCCATCTCGTTTGACAGATGAAGAAACTGAGGCAAGTGGGGGTTAAGTGATTTGCCCAGGGTCACACAGCAAGTGTCTGAGGCCAGATTTGAACTCAGAAAGATGAGTTCTCCTGACTCCAGGCCTGGCACTCTATCCTCCATGCCACCTAGCTGCCTTTTTCATTACTAATGATACCATCACTTTCTCTACCTTGGTTACATTTACCAACCAGCAAGAATTAGAAGTTGTGTTAAACTATAGTACACAAATACTTTCCTAATCTCCAAGAAGGTGTGAATCAGCCCCACCCTTTAGAGAAGACTGTTCTCCCTAGGCTGGTACTTTGTATCAGTCTGAGATGTGTCGCTGTCCACCCCCCCAGCATGAATAAAGAACAAGGAGTTAAGCAGGGCAGCTGAGAAGCTTCCTAACTCCTCTTGATAGGATCTTCAGGTTGTGGTTTTGTTATATCAATCAACCAATCAATCAGCAAGCATTTATTAAGCACCTACTATGTACCAGGCTCCATATTAGCCAATGGGGACACAAATACAAAAATATGACAGTCCCCACCTTCAAAGGCCTTATCCTGCAAACTGGTATGAATTCTCCAAGTCTCAACACCGACCAATAGCCAAATGTAAGCAGATATAATCTAGAGACAAAGAGGAACAATAGTTTATCTGACATTTTGGATTCTCTACATCACTGCTTCTTCCATGTATGGAATCGGGCATTGACTGTTACTCTACACAATGGGGTATAAGGGAATGGACACAGTAGCTCCAGAGCTTTCTTTTTGGAACATTTGGTTATAGACTTCTCATCGTCACTGTGGGAGGCCTCAGGGAAGGTTATTGTGCCCCAGGAAGATAAGACACAGGTAGTTGGTTAGTGACCTGGGGCAACTGAATAGAGGAATGAAGCTTAATCCAAGGGAATTTTGCTTCCCAGATTTGAAAAGTCTCCAGCACAGAGCCCCCCTCCCTACCCTTCAAACCCCAGCCTAGAGCAAAGGAAGAGCTATGTAATAAATTATAGTTGTCCAATAATGGATTGAGGTGCTTTGTGAGGTAGTGAGTTTCCTGTTACTGGGGAGTATTCAAAGCTGGATAACTACTTTCTAGGATTGTTATAAAAAGGAATTAATGCAATAGAAAAAGACCTCAGGGGCCTTTTAGTACAACTCTTGAATTTTAAAGATGAGGAAATTGGGGATCAGTTAGGTTAAATGACTTATCCATGGTAAATAAGGGTAGTAAACATCAAAAGCATGATCTGAGCCAAGTTCCTTTGCATCTGGACCACTGTACCATAATGATTTTTTTTTTGGTTAATGAATGAAAAATCATTTATTAAGTACTTACTGTGTGCCACACATTGAGCTAAGTACTGAGAATACAAAGATTTTAAAAAGAGACTGTCTTTATCCTCAGGGAACTTATATTCTTGCTATTCTGATTCTTCCAACTGGGTAAGTCCAGAGTTGGGATTTTGGGGAACTATGCTGAAATTTCTCAAAACGTAGTAAGCAAAATTCCTATTGATTAAGCTTTGCCCCTTGTTTCAGCTGAGTAAAGGAAGAACTGTCTGATAAATCACAGTGGTCCAAACACGGAATGGGTTGCTTTGTGAGGTAGTGAGTTCCCTGTCACTAGAGATATTCAAAGTTAGCTGACTACTTCTGAGGGATGTCATAAAAGAGATTAATGCAATTTGCAGAGGAATCGAACTGAGTTGAAATCTATCGTCCCACTGATCCTAGGATTGTTCTCTGGAATTACACAGAGTAAGTCTACTCTTTTCCATCTAACAGTCCTTCAAATATTTGAAGTGAAGCATCTGCCCCTGCCCCTGACCCCTACCAAGTCTCCTTTTTTCTAAGCTAACCATCCCCGGTTCAACTATTTCTCACAGGACTTAATTTTGAATCACCTCACCACCCAGACCAAAACCATCATTGCACATGTGATCTGACCAGGGCAGAGGATTTCTGGACATTATGCTTCTGACATAGGAGGATAGATGGAGACCCCATTTGATGTTCCCAAGTCCCCTGGCCCTAGCTCAGGCTAGTTTTCCCATCTAGAGGATTTGGGGAGTCTACACCAAGTCTCACCCATGTTCTAACCAAGAAAGGAATTGGGATTCTGATGGTGGTCTGGATGTGCAGATGGAGGGAGAGTAGCATTGTGTTCCTATCTATGGTAATGCAGCGAGTTGCTATGGAAACATAGCAACCTGACCTAACCCTTAACCCTTCGGCTACCTTGCTACTGGACTCAGACGGCTCTGGAGGAGAAAGTGAGGCTGGTGACTTTGCACAGCCCTGCCTCACTTAAATTCAATTCACTTGCAAGTCATGGTGGTCACCTCCATGATGTCGTGGTCCTCTTCAATAATGAAGGACAAACAATAACAACAACCTTCCCTATCTAGTTAATGTGTGTTAATAGGATGTTATCTTCTGCAATAGCATTTATGCCATTTCTCATTTGGGAAGGAATTCCACTCCCTAAAAGCCTTTACATGGTTACAGGGATGCCCCCCCCCTCCTTAACCCTAATCTGGGCAGCAAGGTGATTCAGTGGATAGAATGTTGGACTTGGAGTCAGGATGATCTGAGTTAAAATCCTACCTCAGATTCTTACTGGCTGTGTGACCTTGGACGAGTCACTTTCTTGGCTTCATCTGTAAAACATGGATAATAACAATATCTACCTCTCAGGGGTTGTTGTGAGGATCAAATAAGATAATATGTGTAAGTGCTTTGCAAATCTTAAATGCCATTATTATTGTGAGCCATACATGCTACCTTTCTGAAGGACAAGGAATCCATACCTACTCCTCAAAGTGAGCAGTTTTCTCTGTCAGGGGCCGCCTTGGTCTCTGATTTACCTGCTGGTGAAGACTGGGAGGGGAGGAACTCTTGCTGTCCGGGTCTGAATCCTGCACTCTGCTGGTCTGATTTCCTTTCCCTATGAGTCTCCTCTCTCTTTATCTGACAAACCCCATTCTTAGTTTGGACGAATGGGAGAGGAGGGGGAGGAGCCTGAACGTGTTCACTGAGCAGTTAGCTGGGCAGCTTTCCAGCTCTCCAGAGCAGGGGGTCTGCACACCGGCTTTGGTAAGTCAATCAATTGATCATTCAATCAGTAAGTAAGCATTTATTGGTACCCAGTGTGTGCCCTGACAGAATGGGAGGATGAGAATAATGTGTTCCAATGGCCATGAAGCTGGCACTGTGTACTGCTTAGAGCTTGATAAAACATTGAAGACGTCAAGGTCATCCACTGCATCCCAGACCATCCCCAGTTGTCTTGACTTTTGTCTCGCCACTGGACTCTGATAACTCTGGAAAACAGAGTGAGACTGATGACTTTGTGCACCCCTGCCTCATTTAAATCCAATTCAGGTGCAAATCAGGACATCACCCATCACATTGTGATATCATCGGTCCTCTTTGAAGATGAAGGATCCCTACCCCCATTAACATGGGGCAGCCAGGTAGTGCGATGGATAGAATGCCAAGCTTGGAGTCAAGAGGACCTGAATTCAAATCTGACCTCAGACACTTACTAGCTATGTGACCCTGTACAATCACTTAATCCTGTTTGCCTCAGTTTCCTCACCTGCAAAATGAGCTGGACAAGGAAATGGCAAACCACTGACAAGAAAACCCCAAATGGGGTCATGAAGAGTCAGACACAACTGAAATGACTGAACATGTGTGCGCTTAGGCATACAGAGTATCACAGGGTACTTGTGCTTCAAGCCACCTTTAGGCTGCTCTCTAGGACTATTGCATTCTCAAAGATCCCAGAAGGAGAGCTGTCTATGATGTTGGAAAGTCCTCAGAGGGGTCAAAAGGAGGAAGGCAGAGCCCAGTCTGTCCATGTCTGTGTTTCTCTAAAGCTTTGTGATGGCTAGCCCCAGCTCCCTGCCATCAGAGACCCTCAGATTCACCCCTCTCTGAGAACTGTGGCATGGAAAGAGATAAGTGAGTTCCTTGGGGGAACAGGGATCATCTCACTCCCAGGGGGTCCCTGCTCTAAAACAAGTGGGAAGTGGGTGTAATAAAATCTGGGTTTCAGACCAAACCTACCTGCAGAGACATACATTTTTCTCTGCCACAGAGAGCTATGTATTTTGGAGCCCTTCCTGCTGGACTCAGTGGAAGCTGGAGAAAGGGTGGGGACTCCCCCACCTGCCCGACCTGGTATATTAATGCTGGGCCTGAGGTTTGGTGCTAATGGTGCCAGGCAGAATTACCTGAGAAGCAGCCTGGGAATGTGGAAAGAGAAAGGGATTTAGAATCCAAAGACTAGGATTCAAATCCTGCCTCTGCCTCTGGGACCCTGGGCAAGGCACTTACCATGATCTTCAGTTTCCTCCTCTATAAAATGAGGGGGTCGAATCCGTAGATCTTATGCCTATGCAATTTGCGCTGGCTTCTTTCTGTGGCCTGTGGGAGATGTCTGAAAAGAAAGAAATAAGGAAGCCTGTCTGTGACTCTAAATGGAGGAAATAAGGTAGAGTTTTCTTCTCTGCCAGAGGATCCCCTTAAATCTGCTTTAAGAGATGGAGGTATAGTTTCCAGTCCTTATGTGAAAAGGGGAAAGACGTTCCATATGGAATATCCCTTCCTCCGCTCTTCCTCCTTCCTTCCTCCCCATTTAGGTGCTAACTACAGGGAGCCCACACTCTTTCCACACGGGGGGGTGGGGCAGAGAAACGGCAGGGCAGCAGGAAAGTTGATATTCATTTGCACAACTGTCAGTCAATGGTCAAGTGGTGTTACCTTCAACTACATCTGGGCCACATTAAAATGCTATATTTGAAGGGGCAAGTAGGTGGCGCAGTGAATAGAGCACTGGGCCCGGGAGTCAGGAGGACCTGAGTTCAAAGCTGGCCTCAGACACATAATGCTCACTAGCTGTGTGACCCTGGGCAAGTCACTTAACCCTATTGCCTAGCCCCCCCCCCCCCAAAATTCTTTATTCGAGCTTGGTCAGGTACAACTGGGTACAATCTTTGTCATACAATTGCCCAGTCTTCTCTTTGTCCCCAATCAATCAACCAACAAGTATGCATTTATTAAGTGCTTACCATGTGCCAGGCATAACTGTACTAACTTTGTATGCTGGGCATACAAAGAACAGCAACCAGATGGGAAGACGACATGTAAATAAGTAAAAACATAGCAGATACATGCGGCGTAGGGAAGAGATAACCCTAGAGAAGACTAGCACCCAGGGGTATTGGGAAAGGTGTCCTGCAGAAGATGGCATTTCAGCAGAGTCTTGAAGGAAACCAGGGATTCTGGCTTCTAAGGGGGGGGGGAGCATTCCAAGGCTGGGGGACAAGCAGTGAAGAGGTACAGAGATGGAGATGGAATATATGACAAACAGCAAGCCAGTGTGGCTGCATTGCAGAGCATGGAGGGGAGTAAGGGTAAGAATACTGGAAAGCTAGAAAGTGGCCAGGTGGTAAAGAGTTTTAAAAGCCAAAAAAAAGGCATTTGTATCTAATCCTAGAAGTAATAGGAAGCCACTGGAGTTTATTGAATAGGGAGAGCGACATGGTCAAACCTGCACTATTGGGGAGAGATGTCAAAACTCCACCATTAGACTATAAGCTCCTTGAGGTCAGGGACTGTCTTTTGCCTCTTTTTGTATCCCTACTGCTTAACATAGTATCCATAGTAGGTGTTTAATAAATGTTTATTGATATTGATATTGCACTTTAGGAAAATCACTTTGACAAGACTCAGGAGAAGCATAAACAGGTGATCAGGAAAGACAAATTATAAGTGATTCAATAAGGTTAAACTGTTTACATTTCTACATGGGAAGATGATACTTGTAACTCCTAAGAACTTCATCATTATTAGGGCAGTTAGAAAGAGCGTACATAAATAGAAGGCACAGGCGTGAGTTGACTATGATAAGATGATATCCAAAAAAATAAAATTAAGGGATGAGAAAAAGGGATATGCTGAGAGAAGGGGGAAGGAAGAGGTAGAATGGGATAAATTATCTCACATAAAAGAGGTATAAAGGTATACAGAGGAGGGGAGAAATGAGGAGGTAGAGGGTAATGCATGGACCTTACTCTTATCAGAATTGGCTCAGAGATAATAACATACACACTTGGTTGGACATATAAATCTACCTTACCCTACAGGGAAGGAGGGGAGGAGGATAAGAGAAGAGTTGGGGAAATTGATGGAAGGAAGAGTAGATGGGGGGGCAGTCAGAAGCAACACACTTTTGAGGAGGGATAGGGTCAAAGGAGAGAGAGAGAGAGAGAGAGAGAGAGAGAGAGAGAGAGAGAGAGAGAAGGATAAACAAAGGGAAAATAGGATGGAGGGAAACACACAGTTAGTAATTATAACTATGAATGTAAACGGGATGAACTCACCCATAAAATGGAAGTGGATGGCACAGTGGATTAAAAACCAGAATCCTACAATGTGTTGTTTATAAGAAATACACTTGAAGCTGAGAGACACACACACAGAGTGAAGGTAAGGGTCGGGAGCCAAATCTATTATGCTATATTATCTATTAAATATTTTTTAAAAAGCAGAGGTAGCAATCATGATCTCAGAGAAAGCAAAAGCAAAAATAGATCTAATTAAAAATGATAAGCAGGGAAGCTACATTTTGCTAAAAGATACCATAAGCAATGAAGTAATATCAATACTAAACATATATACACCAAATGATATAGCATCCAAATTCTTTTTTTTATTAATTTATTTTGAATTATCAACAATCACACCCAAATTCTTAAAGGAAAAGTTAAATGAGTTTTAGGAGGAAATAAGACAGTAAAACTATATTAGTGGGAGACCTCAACTTTCCCCTCTCAGAACTAGATAAATCTAATCAAAAAATAAACAAGAAAGAAGTTAAGGAGGTGAATAGTATTTTAGAAAAGTCACATACCATAGATCTCAGGAGAAAATTGAATGAAACTAGAAAGGAATATATCTTTTTCTCATTGGTATATGGCACTGAGAGAAAAATTGACCATGTATTAAGGCATAAAAACTTCACAACCAAATGCAGAAAACCAGAAATATTAAATACATCCTCTTCAGATCACAATGAAATAAAAATTACATTCAATAAAGGGCTATGGAAACAGATTAAAAATTCATTAGAAACTAAATAACCTAATGCTAAAGAATGAGTGGGTCAAAGAAAAATCACTTTGGTCACACTGTGGAGGATAGATTGGAGTGGATTTTATAACTCATAAGATTGCTTCTAAGGCTGGAAATGTCCATTGCAAGACCATTGCTCAATCACCTATACTTGGAAAAGAAACAAACTAGAAAAGGCAGCCTAAGACCCAGGCTCTCAAGCTTGTCTAAGCAACTTTATGTCATCTGTGCATATTGAAAATGGCTAAGTAAAAGACTGCCAGGGTTAGGGAAAGGGAACACATAGGGAGAGGTCAATGAGTCCTGGCCTGATTGGCAAATAGAAAAAGAGAGAGTGCCTGATAGCAGAATCATTCCCTTTAAGATTCACTGAGTGGGCTATTCCTCCTGGCTTTGTGTCCAATCCTCTTTGAAGCAGATTTGACACAGCCTCCATCTTCTTCCTTGCCTTTAGCTGTAGTGAGGTAGAGGACCAAGAGCTATTCATGATGTTCTGTAACATCCCAAAGCAATAAGCCCTTCAATATTGAGCCACATAAGAGCAAAGTGAGATGGTCACATCCCATGTTCTGGACATTATTCTTTTCTTAATACAGGATAAGATTAGCCTTTTTGGACATCATGTCATACTGTTGGCACATTGAGTATGTGGTCCACTAACCTCAGATCTTTTTCAGATGAACACCTGTCTAGGCATACTGTACCCAATTTCATACTGATGTTTTTTTTTGAACCCAAGTGTAAGGATTTTTATTTATCCCTATTAAATATCAAACAAAAAATTAGACTCAGCTCAACATTCTACTCTATTCTATTCAGATCATTTCAAATCCTTCCTGTCATCAAATCTATTAGCTATCCCTCCCAGTTTCCCATCTTTTGGTCATCTTCAAATGTAATAAGCACCCCATCTATGTTTTTATCCAAGTTGGTTAAAAAAAAAAGGTAAACAGTACAGGGCAAACACAAATAACTGGGGCACTCTCCTAGATATTTCCTTCCAAGCTGACCTAGCCTGAACCCCTCTCAGATTGATCTTTTTTTAACTAGGTAAAAGAGGCCATTTTTTACCTCATTTCTTACCTTGCCTTAATCACTGAATGGGTGTTGCCTCAGACAAACTGAGCCCTGGGAAAGACCTTAGCTTAAAAAAGGCCAGGGTCTCCCACTGCATCTGGGGCCATCTCTAGTCATCCTGATTTATATCTCGCCACTGGAGCCAGGGCTCCATAGGAGAGAGCGAGGCTGGTGACTTTGCACAGCCTTGCCTCACTTAAATCCAATTCACTTGAAAGTCATGGCATCATCTTCCTGATGTCATTGATCCTCTTTGAGAATGAAGGACAAACAACACATAGCACTTTGTAACCTGAATCCACCTAACTGTATTATTGTCTAGCCAATACCTCTCCATCTTGCCCACAAGGATAACATGAGAGACTGTATCAAATGCTTTGCAGGTCTTGGTAAATTATATTTATAGCATTCCTCTCATCTAGTAACTCTGTCAAAATGAGGAAATGAGGTTAGTCTGACATGACCTGTTCTTTGAAACCATGCTGACTCAATAATTATTCATTACAATGGCACATATTATAGGATGGGACTGTAGTTCACAAACTTTTTGTTCTCAGGACCCCTTTATATTCTTAAAAATTATTGAGGAACTCCCCAGAGCATTTGTTTATTTTGTTTATATCTACTGATATTTGTTGTATTAGACATTAAAATATCTTAGTATTATTATGAAAATAGTTTTGACCTAGTAAGTATGAAGGTCCCAGCAACGGGGCATGGTTCTGAAGTCTGAAAGCTGGGAACAGGGCTGAAAGGGGAATGCACACCAGCCTGGGTTGCTTCACAAAATGGAGGCTCCTGGAGGAACTCACCAATGGGAGAAGGGGGGGAAGTAAGCCTTATAAAGTGATGTTCCATGTTAAGAAGGCCTTTAGAGATGGATGGATATTCCAGGGTGAGGAGGCCTGTAACTTCTGAGGGAAGTTACAGAATGAGACAGAATGGTTTTGAAGTCCAAGAGCCAGATAAAGGACATGAAAAGGAAGGAGAATTGGAGGAAGAGGCAAAATTTGAAGTCTGTGGGTTATAGCTTTTGGAGTTTTAAAGGCCATTTTACCTGGCATAGAGAGAAGTCAACCCCAATGTGAGGAAAAGTATTTTTTTCATCTTAAAGGCTGGTTTATTTATATGCTTTGCTATGTGGCTTTTGATAACCCTAGACAAAATGGAATTTCATAAGATTTAGAATTAGAATCTAGAATCTAGAGGTACTTAACCTTTTTTGTGACATGGGTCCCTTGGGCAGTCTGGTTAAACCTATGGATCTTTTCTCAGAATCATGTTTTTAATGGGAGGTGTGGGGAGCTGTGCAGGAGGGTTACCACACCTGTAATCCCAGCTGCCCTCAAGGTTAAGGCTGATTGATGAGAAGTTTCTGAATTATTGTGTACTAAACTGATCTAGTGTCTGCACTAACTTTGGCATCAGTATTGTGAGCCGCTGGGAGGAGTGGAGGTATATGTGTGCGGCACCAGGTTGCCCATGGAGGAATGGTGTTGGTCAGTATTGGAATTTGCCCATAAATGGCACCTACACTTGAAGACTGAGTTAGGAAGGGGGATCCAGTCTTTAAAATAAAACAAAACAGACAAAAAGAAAATAATATCTTTAAATACATAGAATAAAATACAGAGTATTACAAAGGAAACAAAAGTGTGATTGTTATCCTTTCTAAGTTTGCAGATCCCCTGGAATCTATCCGTGGACACCTGAGGAAGGAGGGAGTTATCCACCCTGGGATCAACCCCTTTGTTTTATAGACGAGAAAATTGAGTCTTAGAGTTGTGACTTCACTTGTACAAAGTCCAACAGATAGTAAGTAGCAGTTAGGATTTGAACCCAGGTCCTCTGACTATAATTTCTCCACTCTGAAAGATACCCCACCAATACTTAAAATTTTCCATTCTCTTAAGGTGTTATCCTGGAAAAGGAAATGGCAAACCACTCTAGTATCTTAGGGAAGCTAGGTGATGCCATAGGGCATAGAAAGCCTGGACCTGGAGTCAGGCTTTGTGAATTCAAATCTGGTTACAGACTCTTACTAGCTGTGTGACCCTGGGCAAGTCACTTAACCCTGTTTGCCTCAGTTTCCTCATCTGTAAAATGAGCTGGAGCAGGAATTGGCAAACCACTCCAGTATCTTTGCTAAGAAAACCTCAAATGAGATCATGAAGAATTAGACATGACTGAAATGACTAAACAACATGCATACACCTGCATATATGCAAACATGTATGTATTCATAGTCGTGAAAGTCGTAAAAAACAACCAAACAATAATAACAGAAAAGGTGTTATCCCGGCACTTATTTTCAGTCTCTCATCCCCTCTGCTCCTTTCACTTTAAAATTCTTAAGACAGGTCAGGATTACCTCAATTTTCTTGGGTTTTCCCAAGAGCAGTGAAGCCTGGAGAGTCAGGAAGGGACCATTTCAACCCTGCATCTGAATTCTGATTCTTTCAAGATCCCTCTTAAAAAGAGTAGGCATCCTCCTTCTGGATACCTCCCTCTTCCTAGGCTCGAGGCCCCCTAGTCCTAACCTCTGACTTCTTCCCCAGGGCTCTTCATTACATTGTTCATTCCTCCTGGGACCACCCACACAATACCGGCCCTGAATAGTTATTAAGCCTCTATTTGGAGTTCTTTCTTTCCCTTCAAGGCCCAGCTGCTCAGAGCTCCGGCCTGATTGAAAAATTCTTTGGAAGAACCAGCTGGGGCCCTCAGGGGGTTAGAAGCGAAGTATGGGGAAGGTGGGGGTGGGGCAGTTAATTAAGGCAGATGGAAGAGTGAGTCTGCTAGTCCTACACACTCATTCCTTCTCTTCCTATGTTTGCGTTAAAAGGCCCAAGGATTGTGCCTAAATATTTATAAACCCCGCAGGTACTTAACCTCCCCCTCCCCACAGAGGGTTTTATCTTCTGAGTTTGGGCCTTTATAAACAATTTTCATTTGAGTTGTTTCTGTCACAAGAAGTAGTTGCACATTTTCAAAACCCATGGCTTTGTGGACCTAAGATCATTGAACTAGGGATGGAAAAGAACTCATAAGCCAACTAGTCCAACCGCCTCATTTCACAGATGAGAAAACTGAGAGACTGTGTGATTCACCCAGAGTTACATAGGTAATAAGATAGATAAAACCAAATTTGAACCGAGGCCCTTTAATTAACCAGAGAGTACTCATTTGACTGTAACACACTGGCTTCCTGTGCCTTAGCCTTCTCCCTTGTCCACCAAGGATTGCTCACAGTGGCCACCAACCCTTGTAATCCAGCACGATGTTATTTGTATTATCTTTGAGTCAGTGTTGCAGGGAGATGAATTTTAGCAAACTCCCCCCCCCCCCCCCCCCGCAAAGCACAATTATGCAAAAATAAGTAGGTGTTAAAGGCTCACTTTCAGAGAGATCCTGAGCCCTACTTTGCCTCATGGGGAGGCACTCTCTTGCTTCTAACTGCTTCCTTCCTTTTTTCCCATCAGAAAGCTAATAGGATTGAGTCAGAATGAATTTATGCCTCTCCTGGCTGATTCTCAGATGCCTGGGGCTGCCCTGGGTCCCATTAATTAGGGGCAAGTGAAATATAACCTTCTTCCCCACCATCTCCTCCACTTTGTCCTTTCACCTTGGACCTCAGGGTTGACGTAGCTCCAGGGCCCTGTTGGCCTTACCAGTGGAGGTTTGAGGTGGGGTTTCTGTGGGAAAAACTGGACCCTTGAGATGAAGGGGCTGGGAGATGACTCTGATAAAAATCTTTACACAATTGTGTTCTCTTCCTTCTCATCACAGTCGGGGCCCTGGGGAAGTTAAAAGTCAAGCAAGGTCACCAGCTCAGAAAGAAAAGCTGAAATTCTTATAGCAGTCTCTCACTTTCTTCCCTCCCCCATTCTCTGCCCTTAGGGAAATGAAGGAGGCTAGTGACTATGGTACTGAGCCGGGTACAGGGATTCACAGAATCATGGGATCTTGCACTTAATAGCTGTGTGACCCTGGGCAAGTCACTTAACCCCGATTGCCTCCAAAAAAAAAATCATGAGATCTTGGCATTAGAAGGGACCTTAGACATCATCTAATCCATCCACTCCATATAATGCAGAAATCTTTTTTTGTATCTCTCATAACCTCTACTTGAGCATTTTCATTGACATAGCACTCGTTAATTCATGAGACAACCAGTTCCATTATTGACCAGCTCTTGGCTCTTAGAAAGTTCATCCTGATATCGAGCTGAAATCCTCCACTCCTTGGTTCTGTTTTTGTTTTCTGGAGCTTGCACAAACCAAGTAACCCTTCTTCCACATAAAGCCTTTCAAATATCAGCAGGCACTGACTCAGATTTTTAGAACCAGAAGGGACCCTTCTGACCATCTCATTCAAACCGGTCATTTTAGAGAGGAGGGAACTAAGGCTCAGGGAGGTCAAAGGTTAAGAGATCAGAGAAATATTAGAGGTTATCTAGTCCAGCCCCCCCATTTTACATATAGAGAAATTAAGGCCCAGAAAGGGAAAGTGCTTTGCCCAGAGTAATACAGATAGTAGCAAGGCAAGACTGGAACCCAGCCTTCCCGATTTGCAGGCCAGTACTCTTTCCACTGTCCCATAGTGGACCAGGTCTTCCCTGGCTTTTCTTCTCCAGGCTGAGCATCCTGAGTTCTTTATCCATTTCTGAAATGACCCTAGTTTCAGGGGACTTGGGTCCAACTTCCAGTTCTGCTACTTGCTACCTGTGTGACTTACTATCTCGGCAAAATCACTTCTTTAGGGGGTCTTTGTTTTTTCAGGTATAAAATGAGGAAGCTGGAGTATGACATCTTTACAGTCCTTCCCAACTCCCAATCGTCTGCTGCTGTGCTTTCAAGTTCTACAACAGGGTAACCTTATTTGAAGATGCCCATCATTTAGCCAGCAATGGCCTGCCCAGCTTCTCATCCCCCATTGGCCTCACCATCCGACCACAGAACATGCTCCCTTGGGAAAGAACTCAACATGCATTCTCTCTGTGGCCTCACACCTCAGTCCAATCTTTTGCCTTTCTAAGTTGGAGGCCCTTTTAGATGACATGAGCTCATCTCATTAGCAAGGCTCCATCCAATAATATTGTTGTTGATGAATAGTTTCAGTCGTATCTGACTCTGTTACTCTACTTGGGGTTTTCTTGGCAAAGACACTGGACTGGGTTGCCATTTCCATTTACACCTCATTTTACAGATGAGGAATTGAGACAAACAGAATTAAGGGACTTGCCCAGGGCCACATAGGTAGTTGTGTCTGAGGCTGGATTTGAGCTCAGGTCCTCCTTAGTACAGGACCGGTGCTTTATTCGTTGCATCACCTTGCTGCCCACAATAAAATCACAGAATTTCAGAGAAGGAAGATACCCCAAACTTTTGACTGGATAAAGATCCCCTCTGCAACACACCCAGAAGGTGACATTTGTTTGAAGCCCTTCAGTTAGGGTGAGCTCATTACCTTCTATTCCAGGGGTGGGGAACCTATGGCCTCGAGGCCACATGTAGCCCTCTAGGTCCTCAAGTGCAGCCCTTTGACTGAATCCAGACTTTACAGAACAAATTCTCTTAATAAAAGGATTTGTAGGGGCAACTAGGTGGCGCGGTGGATAGAGCACCAGCCCTGGAGTCAGGAGGACCTAAGTTCAAATCCAGTCTCAGACAAGATACTTGACACTTACTACTGTGTGACCCTGGGCAAGTCATTTAGCCCCAATTGCCTCACCAAAATAAAGTAAAATAAAAGGATTTGTTCCATAAAACTTGGACTCAGTCAAAAGGCCGTACTCAAGCACCTAGAAGGTCATACGTGGCCTCGAGGCCGCAGGTTCCCCACCCCTGTCCTATTCCATTTTTGGACAGCTCTAATTGTTGGTAAAGTTTTCCCTGACGTCAAGTCTAAATTGGCTTCTTTGTCACTTCTTCCCGTGGCTCCTGGTTCTACTTTCTGAGGCCAAGTAGGCTAATCCCTCTTTCACATGAGCACCTTTCAAAAGCTAGACACTTACTAGGTTCTTCTTCTATCTCCAGTCCTCAAGACTTTCCTTATCCAGGTGAAATGTTCTGTTCCTTCAACTCATCCTTGTACAACATGAACTGGAGACCCTTGATATCCTTGTTGCCCTTCTCTGGGAACTCTAGAGCTGGTCAATGTTCTCCCTAAAATGTGATTCTCACAACTGAATCCAATCCTCCAGGTGATGAGGTCTGAGCAGGGCAGAGGACAGTGAGATTAGCACGTCCTCCTCTCAGGCCACTTTGCCCTTTGCACCTCTTGGCTCAGCCCAAGATTGCTTTGCCTTTATGGCTACCTTTTGGGGTTCATATTAAGCTTGTATTCCTCTAAATCTGTAAAACAAGCTCGAGAAGGAAATGGCAAACCACTCCAGTATCTTTGCCAAGAAAACCCCGATTGGAGTCATGAGAGTCAGACATGACAGAAAAATGACTGAAATTCCTTTAAAATTCCTGGATATTTTTCACACAAACTAACATTGAGTGAGACACTTAATAATAATAGCTAACATTTATATAGGGCTTGCTATGTGCCAGGCACTATGCTAAGTGTTTTACAATGATCTCATTTGATCCTATAACCCTGGGAGGTAAGTGTTACTATTATCCCCATTTTATAAATGAGGAAAACGAGACAGAGGTTACGTGATTTACCCAAGATCACACAGCTAGGAAGTATCTTAGGTTAAATTTGAACTTAGGTCTTCCTGACTCCAGGCATAGCACTCTGTGCACTATGGGACCACCTAGCTGCCAACAAGTTACTTACCCTCTCTCAGCTTCACTTTCCTTATCTGTAAAATAAGGGGTTTGGATTTACCACTTCTAAGGATCCTTTCAGCTCTAAACTCATGATCCAATGCCTCTCCTAGCTTCTACTTGTGAAGTTGGTTGGGTTTTTGGTTTTGTTTTTGTTATTTTTGAACCCTAGTCCTCCAGTTGGGATGAATATTTCTTTATAGTTCTGAGTGCATCTTCGATTGTCATTCTGTCATTTGGTTGCCTGATCTTCTTGCTCTGTCTCATCCCAATAGTGTTCCCCAAAGCCCCTCTAAACCATTTAAGCCCTCTCCCAACCCGCTGACATTGAAATTCCTGAATATCCTTTCTTAGCAACCATCCCCCTCTCCTTCAAATCCCTTCATCCTCCTCCATTCTTTTACTATAATGTTCTTCAAGAAAGAGGTTTTTTTTTTTTTTTTCTCTCATGGCACAGTATTCTTTGCCGTGAGCAATCAATGCCCACTAAACATGTAAGCTGTCAACACTGTGGGAGAACTGGAGACTCATGTATGGGAAATTTCCCTTCAATATAAGCAGCCTTTTAAGTTCATTGCAAATTTAAGGTCTGATGTGTTTTGAGGTTAGTGTGTATGTATGATAGGCAAGCTTTATTATGTAAATGAAATGCTTAATTGTACTACATATGCTGGGTAAAGAAAAATTTATATCAAAAATTATTTTAATGGATTTTATTAGTATCTTTTGTTTTTACATTACCCAGATTTCTCCTTATATGCCTACCCTTTTCTTATCCCAGAGAACCATCCCTTCTAATAAAGATTTTTACATAGTTCAACAAAATTAATATATTGAAAAAAATCTGACATTATATGCAATGCTCCAATTAATCAATAAGTATGTATTAAGTGTCTACTTTGTGTCAGGCACTGTGGTAAGCACTGAAAATATAAAGAAAAGGAAAAAAATAGTTTCTACCCTCAAGGAGCTTACATTCTACATGGGGGGAGGGAGAAGAAAACATAAAGAGACATACAAAGATATGTATATATATCTTTTTATCTTTGAATGTATATATACATATGCATCCTTGTGTATATAGATATAGATATACATATGTATCTGTGTGTATACAAATATATATCTTTATATGTATATACATACATACAAATATATGTGTGTATATACATATGTGTGAATATATGTATACACACACACACACACACACATACAAAGTAGTTACAAGGTAACCTTAAAGGGCATGACTCTAGTAGCTTGAATACTAAGAGTAAGGATCTTCTGCAGAAAGTAGAACTTTAACAGAGTCTTGAAGAAAACCAGGCATTCTTAGATTCTGAGGTATCTAGGGAGAGCATTCTAGGTATTCGGGGCAGGGGGCCAGCTAATGCAAAAGCTGAGTTAGGGGATCTGGAGCATTGTGTGTGAGATTGTGGAGTAGGTGGCTAGACCATAGAATGAGGGGAAAGGAACAGTGTTTAAGAAGGCTGGAAACATAGTGGTATTGTTGGGTCAAAGAGTATACACAGTTTTATAATTCTTTGGGCTTCATTCCAGATTGCTCTCCAAAATGATTGGATCAGCTCATAGTTCCATCAACAGTGTATTAGTGCCCTGATTTTTCCACATTCCATCCAACATTTGTCATTTTAGACAATCTGATAGGTGTGAGATGATATCTCAAAGTTGTTTTGAATTGCATTTCTCTAATCAATAATGATTTAGAGCATATTTCATATGTACATATGTATGTATATATGTATATATGTATATTTGATTTCTTCATTTAAAGACTGCTTGTGTCATATCTTTTGACCATTTGTCAATTGGGGAACGATTCATATTTTTATAAATTTGACAAAGTTCTCCATAATTTGAGATATGAAACCTTTATCCAAGAAACTGCCTATAAAAGCTTTTCCCCCAATTTTGTTTTCCTTCTAATATTGGTTACATTGCTTCTATTTGTACAACATCATTTTAATTTAATATAGTCAAAATTAACCATTTTACATCTCACAATGCTCACTATCTCTTGTTTATTCATAAATTCATAAATTCTTCTCTTATGCACAAGTCTGATAGGTAATATTCTATGTTCTAACTTTCTTATAATATCTCCCTTTACAAGGTCATGTATACATTTTATCTTATCTTGGTAAAGGGTATGAGATACTAATCTGCACCCAATTTCTGCCAGATTGCTTCCCAGTTTTGCAACAATTTTTTACCAAATAGTGAATTCTTATCCCAAAAGCTTAGATCTTTACATTTTTCAAACACAAGGTTATTGATCATTTACTGCTGTGTATTGTATGTCTACTCTGTTCCACTGAACCACCTTTCTATTTCTTAGCTAGTACCAGATAGTTTTGATAATTAGTGCCTTGTAATATAGTTTAAGATGTGGTACTGCTAAACCCCCTTCCTTTACATTTTTTCCCCATTAATTCCTTTGATATTCTTGACCTTTTGTTCTTACAAATGAATTTTGTTATTATTCTTTCTAGCTCAGTAATATAATTTTTTTGGTAATTTAATTGGGATGGCATTGAATAACTAGATTAGGTAGAATTGTCATTTTTATTATATAAGTTCTGCCCACCTGTGAACAATTCATATTTCTCCAGTTATTTAAATTTGACTTTATTTGTGTGTAAAAAGTGTTTTATAATTATGTTCATGTAGTTCCTGGGTTTGCCTTGGCAGGTGTGCTCCCAGTTATTTTATACAGCCTATAGTTATTTTAAATGGAGTATCTCTTACTATTTCTTCTTGAGGGGTTTTGTTGGTGATCTGTAGAAACACTGATGATTTATGTGCATTTATTTTATATCCTGCTAATTTGCCAAAAATTATTTTCAACTAACTTTTTAGTTGAATCTCTAGGATTCATATCATCCGCAAAAGAGATAGTTTTATTAATCTCAATGCCCATTCTGATTCCTTCAATTTCTTTTCCTCTTTATCGCTAATGCTAGCATTTCTAATACAATATTGAATACAGGGCATCCTTGTTTCATTCCTGATCTTATTGGGAAGGCTTCTAGCTTATGCCCATTACAAATAATGCTTGTTGATGATTTTAGGTAGATGCATCTTATCATTTAAAGGAAAAGTTCATTTATACTTATACTTTCAAATGTTTTTAAATAGGAATGAGTGTTGTATTTTATCAAAAGCTTTTTCTGCATCTATTAATATAATCATATATTTTTGTGACTTTTGTTATTGATAAAATCAATTATGTTAATAGTTCTCCTTATGTTAAATAATCCCTGCATTCCTGGTATAAATACCACTTGGTCACAGTGTATAATCTTTGCAGTATATTGTTGTAGTCTCCTAGCTAGTATTTTATTTAGGATTTTTACAACCATATTCATTAATGAAATTGGTCTATAATTTTCTTTCTCTGTCTTTGCTCTTCCTGGTTTAAGTATCAGTACCATATTTATTTCATTAAAAAGTTTGGCAGGACTCCTTTGCCTATTATATCAAATAATTTATTTAATATTGAATTAGTTGATCTTTAAGTGTTTTGTAGAATTCAATTGTAAATCCATCTGGTCCTGATGCTTCTTTCTTAGGAAGCTCATTGATGGCCTGTTCAATTTCTTTTTCTAAAATAGGTTTATTTAGATATTCTTACAAATTTTTTTCCTTTTTTTCTTCCCTCTCCCCTCCCATCCAAGAGATGGCTACCATTAGACACAAATAAGTGTGTGTATACATATACGTATATATAAAAATTTTCCTATACATCCTTCTATTTATCAGTTCTTTCTTTGGATGCAGATAGCATCTTTCTTCACATGTCCTTTCTTTTTAACTTGCGCATTTATAGTAGTCAAAATGGGAGCAGCTAGGTGGCTCAGTGGATAGAGCACCGGCCCTGAAGTCAGGAGGACCTGAGTTCAAATCTGACCTCTGACCAATCACTTGACACTTACGAGCTGTGTGACCCTGGGGCAAATCACTTAACCCCAATTGCCTTAAAAAAAATAGTCAAAATGACTTAGTTGCTCAAAGTTGTTCTTAAAACAATATTGCTGTTACTGTGTACAATGTTCTTGTGGTTCTGCTTATTTCTTTCTTGAACGTTTCATGCAAGTCTTTCCATGTCCTTCTAAGATCATTGAGCTCATCACTTCTTACAGCACAGCAGTATTCCATCACAGCCATATACTACTTGTCCAGCCATTCCTCAACTGATGGGAATCCCTGCAATGTCCAGTCCTTTGCCACCACAAAGAGGGCTGCTATAAACATCTCATTCCCATTCAAAGTTATAATTACTATTTGTGAATTTCCCTGCATCTTATTTTTACTCACTATTTTCTCTCAGCCTCTCTTTTCACCTTATCCCTGTTATCTGAAGACATAGCCTTATTTGTAGCAACAAGGAAAGAGCAAATAGATATGGCAAGACTGAGGATGACCTAGGGAGGAGGAATGTATTGAAGAGACAAACTATTGGAGGAGACCAGGGTGGGGGGGGGAAGGTGATGGAATTAAGTCACAAACAGAAGGGTCACTTCTTCCTTAGGGACTGAAACAAAGCAGGAGAGAATGAGAGATGTTATTGGAGGAATTTGAAGTGGAGAATAGGGAGAAGAGGAAGCTCACAACGGATGACCGCAATTTTCTCAGTAAAGCCAAACTCTTCAGATAAGAGGGATGGGGAACAGAATAACATTAATGGTGATGTTATCAAATGTCAGAGAGCAGCCTTCTTTGGGGTGCATGTATAGATGGACTACTATTGACTTTCACAGAGGAGTATCCTCTGTAATGACTGAGAGGGAGGGGCCATCATTATGGGGAGAAGGGAGCAAGATCGGGAGACTAGGGACCCAAAAGTTTCACCTTCCAATTTTACCCAGGTAAATTTTACCTTGGTACTACCCAGAAAATAAGCATTATGCCTGGAGGATTTCTTCTACATTATTGGTGGGGAAATGAAGACCCACAGAGAATAATGAATTTTCTTCGTAGTTACCTAGTACAGTCATGCAGCACATCAAGATTGATAATACTTGTGTGGTCAATTATGGAGAATGATGAGAAAACATTAAGAGCTATGGGCTGGGAGAGGGAACCTAGACCTGGGAATTCAGAAACCTGCATTCTGGCTTAATTTTCTCCTGGACTCACTGAGGGGCTCAGTTTTTCTATGTCTCATGCCTGAGATCACCTACAGTGTGGGACCCAGGGACAAGCTGTGTTACCAGCATGATGGATTTGTAGAACGGCTGACGTTGTTAAATAGTGGTCTACTTTCCCACCACCCCTTTCACCTTGCTGCCCTGCCTGGAAACAGGTGACATCAGGCTCTGTACCCAGGGTTAGCCCGTAGCTGGGGATTTATTACTCCCTTCCTACCGTCTATAAATCAGAGAAGAGGAGGATCCCAGCTAGAATTCAGTGGTATAAAAAAGCAAATGGAACTTGAAAAAGAACAGGCAACCTCAATCCCAGGTCAGACAGACAGACAGACAGAACGGGATGAATTGCTGGGAGTTTCTGCTGGTGGCCTGGAGCACTTGCTTCTTCAGTGTGCCCAGTGATGGCTTACAACGGTAATACCAAGGCCAAGAGGGTAGAAGGGGTGGGAAGGCTGGACTGATTAATATTTAGTTGGGGAGATGATGTGACCAAAGAACCTTGGGGAGAAGAGGGCTTTCCAGATGCCTATCAGGCGGAAGTTGCAACTGTTGGTCAGTAAGCAGAGGCAGGGGACTCTTTCTGTCTAGGATAGACAATAGGGCAATAAGCCAGTATAAGGAGCAGCAAGTTCCTAAGGCTGTAGATGATAAATAGAGAATAGTCAGTTTATTGCACATGTTGATTATGTCAACTCTCCTCTCCCTTCAAAAATCTGTGATGGTGTCCTCTTATAGATGGGGAAACTGAGGCCCATAGAGAATAACTGATTCCCCCCATAGTTACCTAGTACAGGTATGCAGCATATCCGCATAACTGACAAAACCAGGACTGATGATACTTGTGTGGCCAGTTTCCACCAGGAAAAAAGGGGGTTTGGGGGAAGGGAGTAACACTAACTTTGAGTCAGAGTTTTCAACCACAATGATCAGAATTGTAGCATCAGTCAGTCAACTAACAAGCATCTTCAGATGCAATTCAATTCTATAGTCGATCAATAATCATTTATTAAGCACCTATTGTGTGCCAGGCACTGTGCTAAGCTCCAGGGTTACAAAGAGAGGCCTGATCTCAATGTAGAATATAGCTCACATTCTAATGGGGGAGACAACATGAAAACAGCTAGGGGTGTGTGTGTGTGTGTGTGTGTGTGTGTGTGTAATAGAGAGAGAGTGTATATATACAAAATAGATGAAGGATAATTTCAGTGGAAAGACACTAGCAATGAGGAATACTGTGAAAGGCCTCTTGGAGAAGTTAGGATTTGAGCTGAATCTTGAAGCAGTGTAAGAGAGTCCAGATGAATTATACCAGTTCTCACAGAGATAGCTAAAAAAAAATTTTTTATTGCTATTCACAAGGGGAAAAGGAGAAAAACTTCTGGCATGGATAGTCTTCTTGTGGGCCCTCTCTGCCTACAGCAGGCAGCACAGGATAGCAGTACTCACCCTAAGAGCTCAGACTTCTATATTGTTTGAGACAAAGAGCCAGTAGGATTCCAATGGGAAACTGCCCTGTTAATGAGGGTATATTCTATATTACCTAACAAGGAGTGAGGAATAGGAGGCAGAGGAATAGGAAAGAGGAGCAGGGAAGTAGAGGACTTGATCCTTCTGGTACCATTCTAGCAAGAGGCTGGAAAGGGTTAATGCCCGGTCTCCGGATTTGTTAGCATTCTGGGGGCTGGGACTGTACCAGGAAAACATGTTTTTCACCAGTACCCAGAAGCCAAGGAAAGCAGATGGTGGAGGTGAAATGTTCCAGGCCTGTGGGAACAGCTAACGCAAAGGTGCAGTGTTTGGAGATGCAGTGTTTTGTGTGAAGAAGACAAATGTCACTTAACTGTGGAGCGTGTTGAGGGGAGTTAAGGTGTAAGAAGACTGCAAAGGTGGGAAGAGCCCAAGACTACGAGTGGCCCTCTAGGTCCTCACGTACGGCAAACAGAACAGAAAGTTCTGTGAAGTTTGGATTCAAAGGGCCACACACAAGGACCAAGAAGGCTGAATGTGGACTTGAGGCCGCAGGTTTCCCACCCCTGGCCCAGGTCATGAAGGGCTTTGAAAGCCAAACAGGCTGGAATCCTGGCTGAAACAGAGGGCCCCCCTGACGTTTATTCAGTAGGGAGGGTGACTTGGTGAGACCTTTGCTTTAGGAAAATCATTTTTGCAGCTGAGCGAAGGATGATCGGAGTGAAGAGAGACTGGAGGCAGGGAGACCCAAGTAGAAGTCTCTGAGAGCCTGCTGCAGAGTGATGGATGTATGAATGGAGAGAAAGGGGAGGGGACATAGAGGAGGGGTGTCGTGAAGGCTTGAACAACAAGATTTGATAAGAGATTGACCATATAGAGTGAGTGCAAGAGAGGAACCAGGAATGACATTGAGGTTGTGATCCTGAGTGACTGCTTTGGACAGTATTGGCAAGTTTGGAAGATGGCAGAGTTCAGGGGAGGGAGGAAGAGGACAGACTCTCTTTTGGATACATTGAGATCTATGGAACATCCAGCTGGAGGTGTCCAATAGACACTTTGGACATGTGACACTAGAGGTCAGGGCAAAGGTCAGAGCTGTATAAATAGGCTTGAGAATTGTCTGCATGGAGGTGACAACTGGATCTATGGGAGCTGATGAGATCACCAAGGCAGACAGCACATAGACAGAGCCTTGGGAGACATTCACAGTTCATGGGTGTGACCTAGATGAAGATCCAGCATGGGACACTACGAAGAGGTCAGAACGGTAGGAGCAGGGAGCAGTGTTATGAAGAATTAGGGAAGCAAGAGGGGAAGAGGAGTATTGTGTTAACTCTGTGCTACGTGAGGTAGAGACAAAATGAGCAGAAAATGGTTCCTACCTTCAAAGAGTTCACATTTGACTAGAGGGTGGAGGTTAGCCCTTTATTATAATTATTATATTTATTATAATTTTAATTTTAATATAATTCAAGATTATGAGTAAAAGCAGCGAAAGAGAGATCACAAAGTTCTGGGAATATTGGATAAGTGAGAGAGTAACCTTGAGAGCAGCTAGGTGGTGCCATAGCACATAGAGTGCCAGGCCTGGAGTCAAGAAGACTCATCTTTCTGGGTTCAAATCTGGCCTCAGACATTCACTAGCTACATGACCCTGGGCAAGTCATAACCCAGTTTGCCTCGGTTTCCTCAGCTGTAAAATTAGCTGGAAAAGGATATGGCAGCACCTGCCCTGAAGTCAGGAGGACCTGAGTTCAAAACCGGCCTCAGACCAAATACTTGACACTTACTAGCTGTGTGACCCTGGG
>NW_020954576.1:50016950-50063829 GCF_900497805.2 Vombatus ursinus
GGAGGCTGAGCTGTTTTTGGAAGGAAGATTAGTATTCTGAAAGCCAGGAATGAAAAGGGAATGCACCCAGAATAATTTGTGGAGGATCACTTATGTGATCTTAGGGATGCAAGCACAGAGAGGTGTCATGTGGAGTCTGGGGAAATGCTGACAGTTCAAGCTTGGCACAGCGGGGGAACAACATGAAATAAGATTGGGAAGGTGGGTTGGAATGAGTTTGCAGAGGCTTTTAAATGGCAGGCTTAGAGTTTGTATATTGTCCTAAAGGCGATAGGGAGCCATTTTGGGTTTTTAAGGAGGGAGGGGAGTCGACCTGGTCAGAAATGTGGATTAGGAAGATTATTTTTGCAACAGAATGAAAGATGAAGTGGAGAGATAATAGTCTAATTTGCATAGAACTCTGCTAGGTGTGCTGGGAGAAGGTTGGGCCCTGCCTTCAAGGAGTTTACATCTAGTTAGAGAAATAATTGGAGGTGTCCTAATAAATATTTAACATCTGACTTGGAGTGGGGTGGGGGGAAATGTACCCTCGGGAGATTGTAATCTGCGTTCTTAACATTTTCCTCCTTCACTTTCTTCAGTCTAGGCACAATCAACAAACAAGAAATTAAGCCCTGATTTGTAGTATTTGCATATTTCTGAGGTGTAAATGATCACACTGAAAATTAACAATCAGCTCTTGTAAGCCAATTAGAGCTGGCTCCAGCTTGTTCCTGGAAACAATATGTATGAAGCCACTAACTAATTTAATTTAAAAAACAAAAAGTACTGAGACAAGTTTAGTGTCTGGAGAGCTGTCCTGTGAGTGAGCAAGACCCAGACTTAATTCCTGCCTGTGATACAGATTGACTATGTATATTTAGGCTATGCATACTTGAGCAAGTCACTCAACTGTCATCTGCCTCAGTTTCCTCATCTGTAAAATGTGGGAAATATTAGCATCTTCCTCCCTAAGTGGTTGTAAAGGTAGTATGAGATAAAATGCTAAAGTACTCTATAAATGTAACTAAGACAATTTCCCCAGGCACAGAGAGCCATATCAGCTGAGGGACTTTCTACAATGAGAAGTTCCCTACATGGGTGAAATCTCATATCCAGTACAAAAAAAAAAAAAAAAAAGTTATGTTGTGTAGTACAGAAAGTGACTTCTACGGGCATTTAAAGGGAGGAGAGTATACTGGGGGGAAAAGGTGGGCTAGGAAAGGGCTTCACAGAAGAGCCAGAGCTTGAGCAGGGCCTGGAAGGCTAGATAGACTTTCAATAGGCAGAGAGAAAATAGAAAGCATGATGAATTCCAGATGAAGGAAATGTCTTAAGCAAATTATATGGACTCTTCAGAGCTGATTGTTAATTTTCAAGGAAGGCATTTACACCTCAGAAATGGGCAACACTACAATTCAGGGCTTGATTTATTACTTTGTTGATTGTCTAGACTTAAGAGCATGATGGAGAAAAATGTTAATGATGAAAGTTAATGTTAAAAGTACGTCTAATGTACATTCCCCACCCCCACCTCGAGAGCCGGTTGTTAAACATTTATCAGCACACCCCTGTATGAATGTGTGTTTGGAGTTGAGGGTATTTGGGGTTAGGATATGAATTTGGGAGAAGTTTGAAATAAGGATCCTCTTCAAGTGGAAAGGACTCCACTGTGTATGAGGAAAGCCCATAACCCAACTTGAACCAGGGTGATTTCTTGCATTGTGTCCTAGGTGTGGAGGGGGGAATGGGACAATTGATAGTGTGACTGATACAGTGGAAAGAGGGCACTGTCTCTAGAGTCAAAGCACAGCCTCTGGGCTCAAATCTTGCTTTGGATGTGACCTTGGGCAAGTCTCATGAGTTCAGCTTCCTCACATCTAAAATAGAGGGTTGGGCTGGATGGCCTCCAATATCCCTTCTAGCCGTGACCCTTAGACCACCTTGGTCATCAAGGCAGTGTCTGAGCAGCTGGTCAGGGAAGTAACATTGAAGTTGACCGTTTGGGGCAAACATTCTTCACATTTAGGCATCAGGGGTCCCAGCAACGGAACTGCTGACTCTTTTCCACAAGACCCTCCATCACCTAGTTCCCTCAACACTCGCACACCCAACTTGACAGCTGAGTGCCAGACAGCCAGAGCCTTAGTGCTGGCCTGCTGTGAGTATCTGCTGCCACCTACTGTTCCCATGTAGCACCACCTCTTTCTCAACTCCTCAATACCACTATCCCCGCTTCCTGGATTTTCTTCCTCACTTCGCCAGGTGCCCTTTAGACCTCTGCCTGGTTTGTTGTCATTGTTGTCATTGTTATGGGGGATTCTAACAAATGACTGAATCTTCAGTGATTTTTTTTTTCACCATGGGGAATGTCACAATCTACCTCCCAAATTAAAGTCACCCTTCATGCTGTCTGCAGCAGGCATTGGGTTGTAGCATTTGAAAAAAAAAAAGAACCGTCTTCTAACCCAAACCTTTCTTCTGCATTATCCCTCTTTGTCCCCGGTTCTCCACCCAGCTTCTGACATTTGTCTAAGAAGTCAGTAAGAGCATTCTGCCCGTGCTGGAGGCAGATGGAAATTCTGTGGCCATGCCACTGATAAGAATAATAAGTCAGGATCCCTTGTTTCCTTAAGTCTCTTGGTGTTGAGTGTATTTTCTATGAAAAAGAATAATAAATTATGGGAGAGAAGATTTAGAGCTGGAAGGTACCTTAGAGATAAACTAACCCAATCCCCTCGTTTTACAGATGAGGAAACTGAAGCCCAGAGAAGGTGTGACTTGGTTAAGATAACATGGTCATAAGTAGCAAAGTTGGAATTTGAACCTAGGTCTTCTGATTCTAAATTCCAATCTCTTCCCCCTGTACCACTACCACTACTTTATTGGGATTAGTTTATTTAGGCTGACTAGAGAGAGAGAGGAGAGGAGGAATGGACTCATAAAACTCTCGTGAAGATAATTCCTTTTTTAATGTTTAAGTGATGTTTTTGAACAAAATGGTCGTTTCCTTCTTTTTAACAATTAAACAAAAACATCCAATACAGAAACCTTGCCAATAATAATAATAGTTGTTATATGTAATATATACTATAATTATAATAATTGACATCTATACCGTGCTTTAAAGTTTCAAAATACTTTAGCTATATTGTCTCATTTAATTCTCGCAACTATGAGGTATATGTTATTATTATCCCCATTTTATGTACAGGAAGAGGCTAAATGATTTGCCAGTGATCACAAAGCTGGTAAGTGTCTGAGGTGGGGTTTGAACTCAGAACTCCCTGAATTGAAGTCTAGCACTCTATCCATTCTAATACTTAGCTTATCCCCAAAGGCTACAGTACTCAGCCCTAGTGGTCACACATATCACTGTCTTTATCTATGGAAGAGTTATGTTCTGTTACCTTGTGAAGAAGCAATTCTAAGGGCAGTGGCAGGTGAGTATATGGAGGTGAGGGGCATTGCAGTTTTCATCTCAACACAGAAAATGAAGCAGGAATGATTTAGATTAAATGAGAGGGGAAAAAAAATCCTTGAATAAGTGAGCCCAAGGAGATTTTTAGACCAGTGGTGTCAAACTCCAATAGAGACTGATTCCTGAGGGTCACATACTGACTTATAAAACCATAAGCATTATCTATGTTTCATTGTATTTTTTATTTATTTTGTTAAACATTTTCCAATTACATTTTAATCTGGTTCACGCAACACTACCCATGACACCTCTGTCCTAGAATTTCTCTAGAGGTCTTTAGAAACAGACCCAGCTCTCAAATGCCTGGATAGAGAGGTTAGGGGTAGTCTTGACTTGGGGCAAGGGAATGAGTGAAATAATCTTAAGGGATTGGCTAGGGGACCTTGAGAGACTCTAATATTCTTATTTTTTTCTTCCCTCTATTCCCGGACAGGATTGTTCTCAAGAAAATGACCTCAATCCAGGAAAACATGAAGATCAGGGGCAAGGATTTGGAGAATTTCAACATGGAATGGAATACATATGTCAAGCAGCTGTCCCTGCTTAATGTAATATCCCCTGTTGTCCTCACTAATTTTGAAGATGTAAGTCCTCTAATATTCATCCTTTCCCTTTCCTCCCCATGGGCACAAATTCAACTAGAATGTCTGGAAGATATGAAGCAAGAGTTTAAAATAGTTAAGAAATGTTTTTGTCAGTGAAATGATAGCACTAGAGGAAAATAATTAGAAAAGAAATAAAAGCTATGGAAGAAGAAAAGGGATTTAACAACTTGGCACAAGAGGTACAAAACCTTGCCCAAGCAACAAACTCCCTGAAAATTAGAATGGACTAAATAGAAGCCAATGATTCCATGAGACAATAAGAAATATTAAAGCAAAGTCAAAAGACTGAAAAGAAAAGGAGAAAAATCTAAGGTACTTCATAGTAAAAATGACTGAACTGGAAAACAGATCAAGGAGAAAAAAATTTAAGAATCAATGAACTACCTTTATACCACGACAAAAAAAGCAAGCGCCTAGATATCATATCTCAAGAAATCTTCAGAGAAATTGCCCAGAGCTCTTAGAATCAGAAGCCAGCGTGGAAATAGAATCCACTGGTCACCTTTTGAAAGAAACCCCCAAATGAATACTTCTAGGAATATTATAATAAAAACCCAGAGCTTCTAGGTCAAAGAAAAAAAAATACCGTAAGCAGCCAAAAAGCAAGAATGACAACAATAACTCGTTTTTATAGCGCTTAAAGGTTTATAGTATGTTTTTGGTTATCCTTAGTAGTATGTAGTACAAGTACTATCATTCTCGTTTTACAGATGAGGAACCTGGGACTCAACAAAGTTAATTGACTTGCCCAAGGCCACAGTTAGTTTTTGAGAGCTGGAATTTAAAAGCAGGACAGCCCTCACACTTTCCAGCATACCGTTCTATAGCATTTCAGAACTGGAAGAGCCCTGAAGAGATCATCTAGTCTAACCTGCTTATTTTATAGATGAGAAAACTGAGGTCCAAGGGAATGAGGTGATTTGCCCTCAGTCCATCTCTCTTTTTTCATCCCCACAGACCCAGTATTATGGTGAAGTCAATATCGGCAACCCACCCCAAACCTTCCAAGTTGTTTTTGATACGGGCTCTGCTGACTTTTGGGTGCCCTCCAGCAGATGTAGTCCACTCTACACAGCATGTGGTAAGATCCTAGCACTGGAGTACTAAGGTCTAGTCTCTCTTGTCTAGGAGTCCAATCTTGTGCCTGGCCCCAAACCATCCTAAACCTAAGCGTTTTTCCTCCTATCCTCCCATTTACTCATCCACCCTTTCAAAAGGGATGGGGATAATTCTCACTTTTAAGATGGGGAAATGAAAGCCCAGAGCTATCAGATTTGTGTACAGAGCCCAGGAGTCCTGACTCCCAGCTTCTTGTTTGTTCAGTCAGAAATGCCAAAATGATAACAAGGGGGGAAAATAAGGAATCAAATCTGATACCCTGAGGAAGCATTTGAGGTCCTGGCCAACCCAAAGGACACACGTATGGGTCTTCCCCAGCCTGCAACAAGACAGAATTCCTAAGCTTCTCCTCCTCCCTCCTCTTTGCCTCAAGTCGCTACACTCCCATTCTCAGTGCTCAGGCCCCAGGGCATCAATTTAACAGTGCCGCCAGGAACTTGGCCCCTCTCATTACCTACATTTACCTGCCATCCCTGGCACTTAGCCCTTTCTCATTGACACTTAGACCAAACCCCATTCTTAGCACTTAACCTCCATTCAAGGAGCTCCCATGATTCCTAGCAATTAGGAGTCCATCAACAGCATCTTAGTGTCTGTCACAGGTCCTTAGCCCCTATCTTTGACAACCTGTCAATCAACAAGCATTAATCAAGTGTATATTGTGTACTTCCCATCCCCACCCTCACCACAAGACTAGAGATGCTTCAAGCTGATTCATTTAAACAATGGAATAAAGCTGAACAGAAATCCTTGAACAGAGTACAGAGGCTTAACCAGGGTGAGGTGAGTGGGACTTAGGCGTAGATTGAGAGTACATTCAGTCTTCAGCAATATGTAAACATCACCTAACTGCTTAGCTAGCAAGAATAATGAGATAAAATAGGAAGCTAGAGAATAGCAGGCTGGGTGAGCCCTACAAACACCCAGCATTTACCTAAGTAGTGCCCAGAATCAGCACTGGTGTTCCCAAATCTTGTGTGTCCACCACGGGGAATGTCACAATCTACCTCCCAAATTAAAGTCACCCTTCATGCTGACTGCAGCGGACATTGGGTTGCAGCATTTGAAAAAAAAATCCTAGTTATGGCTCTGTCAAAGTATGGGGCACATAGTAGTTGTTCAGTAATTTTTTTTTGTTTTATTAAGGGATAGGGATTGACCTGGGATTTCATTGATACGGGGTACTCCCAGGTGAAGAAATTCCCTCTACCAGTGTAAGGAGGCACCTTCTCTGCAACTTTAGTCTTAGAGAACTGAGCCCTGAGAAAGTAAATGATGTGTTTGAGGTCAAGAAGCCAATCTGTGTTAGAGCAAAGTCTTCTTTGCTTTGGACAGGCTATCTATTAAGCCATGATGCTTTTAGGCACATGTTCAAAGCTTTCAACCCTCCAGACTGCAGAATCATAGACTGTATGGAAGGATGGTAGAGATTATCTATTGACCCTCTTTTTGGACAGATGAGGAAACTGAAATCCAGGGAGAAGTGATTTGTCCAAGGTCTCGGTTAGTGATAGGGAAGAGGGTCTAGTCTTTCCATCCTGAGTACATTCCTACTTTCTCTGCTCTACCTGGTTCCCTCTTCTAACACCTGGGTCTGTGTCTCTCTACCAGTGTTACATAGTCAATACGACTCCTCCAAATCCTCTACTTATAAAGAGAATGGGACTGAATTCGGCATCCACTATGCATCGGGCCAAGTCAAGGGCTTCCTGAGCCAGGATACAGTGACTGTGAGTCCCTCCCAAGGAATGAATGCTCCCGCTACCAATTTTAAGTTCCTGGAGGAATCCTTGTGGGGGAGGGGGAAGCTTGAGGAGACGGAATGGATGCAGGTCTATTCTCAAAACCTAGGGAGACACTATTGATTGGCATTTAAGAAATTTCTGGCTGAAATTAATCCTCCACTCAATTTAATAAGCATTTATTTGTGCATCAGTTTGAAAATTTTCAAGGAAAGAATCTGTTCTCATGTTCAGAAATTAACAACAGAAATAACCATTCAAAGCATGTCTGTTTACTCCATAGCTGAATCCAGTCAATACGAATGGATACCATTGTTTTAAAGTTGGTAGAAATACATATTTTAATAATAAATTGATCACATTTCTACAGAAGAAACCACCTAGGGAGGCAGATAACAATAGAGTTTGGCTGCTTCTGCCTGGTCACTGGGGAGCAGCAATGTAGCCCATGTACTTATTATAGAAGAAGGCTAAACTGACCCAAAAAGAAAATCTTAATGATTTGCATAGTATTTTGCATACAATTTGCATGTGATTCACTTAAGGTCAAATTACCTAGAGGTTCTAGTTCATTCCTTGATCTTTCCCCCTTGTGATATGATTTGAGAGGACTAAAAATCTCCCTCCTCCACATCTCTTCACTGTTTCTAAAATCCCCGCTATCCTCATCTCCTTAAGAGCTTTGGGAGGGCACTAGTGTTTTGAGTGGGCTGGGGCACCATGTTAGCTTGGAGAGGTAAGCTACAGGCTAACTAAGGTTTTAGGCAAAGATGGACTTGCTGTGTGGATCCACCTATTGTCCCTTAGCTGAGAGGAAGGCCCTGAGAAATGACTCACAGGAAAGGAGCATTTTTTGGAAGAGAGACTTGGGGGGGAAAGGAAATGGGTAAAATTTGAAGCTTGGACCAATGCCCTGTGGGTGCTTTAGGGCTGTGGCTGGGTGGGAATCTTTGGGAGAGGAATGAAGGCATTAGGGATATAGTAGGGAGAAGAGAGTACTGGAAGGAGGTGGAGAAGGAAGCGAAAGGTAGACTAACAGATTTAACTTATTCCAATTTGGCCTACAGTCCAACCTGTCCCTCTCATCCTATTGTTCCTCTAGGCCCTGATCTCTTGGGGTGACTTTAGGCCAGGTCATTCCTGAGGGAGAAGGCCCAGCACAACTTTACTGTGCGACCCACAACTCCATTAACGTTTTGATCCAGCTGACATCAGGTTTTGATGGATAGCAAGGGCAGTCTGGAAGGGGATAGGAAATCCTAAAAGGGCAGCCTAGAGCCTAGGGGGCACGTAGGAAGTGGTAAATGAGTTAGGTTGTCAAGCAAGCAAACCCATGTGGTGAGGGGAATGATGTGACCAGAGTGGATTAGGTGGGAGCTCTAGAGTTTTAAAAAGCTGGGTTCAAATCTGAACCCTGGTGCTTATCATGTGACCTTGGGCAAGTAATTTAATCTTCTGGGCCTCAGTTTCCTTATTTGTAAAATGAGGAGGTTAGACTAGATGACCTCAATAGTTCCTTCAGATTCTAAACCTATCTTCCTACTACCAATTTCTCTTCTTTTCCCTCCCCAATTCCTCCAGATCTAACTCTCTGTGTCCCAAATCAGGGACCAATATCTTGATTTGTTGCAGCCCAGGGTCATCCCCAGGCCTGGCTGTCCTGGCAATATGCCTGGCCTGCCTGCCAGCTCTTTGACTTCTTTATCCATAGGTCGGTGGGATCAAAATGACCCAGTTGTTTGGTGAGGTCACAGAGCTGCCCCTGATGCCCTTTGGACTGGCCAGGTTCGATGGCGTCCTGGGCCTGGGCTACCCTGCCCGATCAATGAGCGGAATCCTTCCTATCTTTGACAACATCATTTCCCAAGGGGTGCTGAAGGAAGAAGTCTTCTCTGTCTACTACAGCAGGTGAGGCTTTTCTTTGGGGATGGGCTTCCAGTCTCCAAGTAGGAGGAAAGAAGGGGAGTTGTGCCTATGACCATCCTCTCTGCTGGAGCAAGATGGGCAGGAGGTCTCATTTCCAAAAGCCTGGGGAAACCTCTGTGGAGTCCAGAGTTCCTCAGAGAGACAGTTGAACCCTTGGCCCATGCTAATGGGAGGGCATCCCATAATGAGATATCATGGAAAAGTTATATTTATTTAGCTTGAGAAAACATGGTTTTGTACATCCACACAAGTATGTGTAACTTAACCTTTGTCTAAGCTTTGCACTTTATAAAAACACTTTATACCCATCTATTTGCTCCTTACATAACATTGTGAGAAAGATAGGGCATGGGTTATTACCCTCATTTTAAAGGTGAAGAAAACTGAAGTTCCTATAGATGAAGCCAATTAGGATTATAAAACCTAGAAGTCAAAGGACCTAGGATCATCTAGTTCAGGGGTTCTTAAATTGGGGTCCATGAATCTCCCAGGATTCTGTGGATAGATTTCAGGAGATTCATGAACTTGGATGGGAAAAAAAATTACGTTTAATTTATCATTTCCTTCAATTATTCAAAACATTATTCTAAGAAGGAATCCTTAGGCTACACAAGACTGACAAAGGGGTCTAGGACACAAAAAAGGTTAAGAACACATTATCTAGTCCAGTAGCATCATTTTACAGATGAGGAGACTGAGGCCCCGAGAGGGAGAGCACCTTGTTATTGTTGTTCTGTGGAAAGTGGTTTGAGAACTGTAAAGTGCTGTTGAAACAACTTAAGGTTTATGAAGTGCTTGGCACATGGTGTTTTGTGGGATCTTTACAACAGCCATGTGAGGTGATGTTATTATCCCTGCCCCATTTTACAGATGAGGACATTGGGGTTCAGAGAGGATAACTTCGACTTGCCCCTAGTCATACAGTTATCATGAGATGATAGGTTTAGAGCTGAAAGGGAACTTAGAGGTCATTGAGTCCAACCCCTTCATTTTGCAGATGGGGAAACTGAGGCCAAAAGGTTAAGTAACCTATCCAAGATCACACAGGTTAAGGGGTAGAACCAAGATTCAAATGGAGAACATTTAGCTCCAAATCAAGTGTTCTTTCCACTATGCCATGCTGCATGGTAGTAATCAAACCCTGTTCTCACCTGACTCCAGGTCGAAGGTTCTTTATATTATGCCTTTTAGATTTGCCCAAGGTCACACAGTTGAGTTAGAAGAGTGGGATTCAAACTCAGGTCTTCTGATTGAAAATTCAGTCTTCTTTCCAGTGCACCTTGCTGTTTTTACTTACCCAAAGCCAGAACTAAATCCCAGATCTTTTGGCTCCAAGAACGGTGTTTACCTACATATATGGTAAAGATGTATATGGAAAAGATATTCTAGGCAGGGGAAATTTTGTGATGTTCTGTAATCTCTATAGATATGCGTGTGTGTGTGTGTGTGTGTGTGTGTGCATGAGAAGTAATGCAGGATGGTGGGTAAGAGTGCTGAACTCTAAAGTCTGAAAGACTTGGGTTTAAGTTCTCTCTTTGACACCTACTCTGTAACTTGGAGTGAATCACTTTCACCTCTTGGGAAGCACTGAGCAACTCCCTAAAACTGTAAGCAACAGACCAGTGCCAATCTGCTTTGATGGAGGGACTGCTCTCCCCTCATCAGGAGTTCCATAGATCAGTTAAATCGAAGGTCTTTAATACACGCCTCCCCCCCCCAAAACAAAACAAAACAAAACAAAACAAAACTCAACAATATAGCCAGAGATTAACACAGTGTTTTACTGGTAGGTGCTAGATAACTATTCAGTGACCAAATGTATATCCCAGAGTCCCAGGAGTGGGGAACCTGCGGCCTTGAGGCCACAGGTTCCCCACCCCTGTTAGACAAATCCTTTTTCCTCTCTTGGTCTCACTTTCCCTCTCTGAAAGATGAGAGGTTTAGATTAGATGATCTTTGAGGTCCCTAATGACTAAAACATTCTATAGATCACACAAAGACAGACATATATGTCAGGATACAAACCCACACATACACACATAACTCATGCACATATATAGCCACACAGGGACCAAAATTCTCTCATAGAACTCTTTCCCCTTCCCATGACCATCAATCATCATTGACATTTCCACCAAGTTCTGTTTACTGACATGGCATAGTGAATAGAGCACTGGACTTATAATTGAAACACCTACCTACAGTACTTATTAATTTGGAGATCTTGGGCAAGTTATCACATTTCTCTGAGACTTAGTTTTTTTCATCTGTAAAATGGGGATAATAAGAATCCTTGCATTACAGAATTGCCATGAGGAAAGTTTGATCAACTCTAAAAATGTGAGGTTTTATGACCCAACACACTGGAGACTAAAGAAGGATAATACAACATCTTAGGCCTTCTAAGTCCTAGCTAAAGAGGCATTATATGCACATAGGATCATAGATTTTTCAACTGGGAGGAATCTTAGATATCATCTTCATGGGGATGGAGGTGGGATTTCTGGAACCCAGAAGGGGTCTGTGGATAGTTTTCAGTGCATCCATGAACCTAGGATGGAAACAAAAACCCTTTATTTCAAAATAGTTGGTTTCCTTTGAAGTCATATGCATCTTATACATTTGAAAATATTATTTTAAGAAGGGATCCATTGGCTTTATCAGACTACTTAAGGCATCCATGACATACACAAAAAAGTTAAGAACCTCTGGTCTAGACTAAACCTTGATTTTATAGGTGAGAAGATTGAGTCACAGAAAGTTAAATGATTTCCCCAAGTCCATACAGGTAGAACTAGGGTTAGAACCCAAGTCTTCCAACTCTAAAGCTAGCACTCTTTTTGACTGATAAACCTAACTACTTAACAAGACCAAATAGCATATGGTAAGAGTGACAATGACCATTATGGGAAAGCAGTATATAAGCTAAAAAGAGGTCAAAGTGGAGTCAGAAAACCTAGGTTTGAATCTTGGCTCTGCTACTTACTTAAGTAGCCTTGAGATAAGTTTATAACCTCTGTGAGTCTCAGTTTTTTCATATGTAAAATGGATGGATTATGAGATCCCTGAGCTCCCTTTCAGTTTTGGATTCTAAGTGTTAGGAGGAACCATCACTGGGTTGGGAGCTGGAGCCCTTGTAGAAGGCCACCAGACACAAGAGACATTAGACTTTGGATTTGAAGAAATGGTAGATCTTAGATGATAGGAGGGAAGGGGGGAGGAAACTTTGTTCAAAGAATTCTGAGGCAGAAAGGCAAATGCCATGTTTGGGGGGAAAATAAGGTTTGAGTAGAGGATTTGTTTTGGAGAATAGTAGGAGATAAGATTGAAGAGGAAAATGCTAGCTATTAAGAGGTAAGCTACTTTAAATGCCGTGATGAAGCATTTGGACTTGGTCTCATGAATAAGGAGCAGCTATTGATGGGTTTTGAACTGGAGATGAGGGAAGAAGAAATCATGTACAGAAAGCTGAATTATTAGAAAATTAAACTGGCAGCTGCTCTGCCTTGGATGGATTGGAAGGGAAAGACACGAGAGGCAGAGAAAGCAATTAAGGAGCTATTAAATAGTCCAGGGGTGTGATGATGAGGACCTGGATTGAATGGCAGCTGAGATAGTGGCAGTGGAAAGGGAGGAAGATGGATTCTGGAAACATGAAAAAGAAAGACTCTGAAGGACATAATAATGACAGAAGGGGCCGAGAGAGGAGTCAAGGATGACTCTTAAGTTTTTAGCATGGGTGAATGGGAAAGTAGTGATACCCTGATAAGTGAAGCAGTGAAATCCAGAAGGGATGGACTAATATGGATGGAAAGATAATTAGTTTGGCTCTAGACACATTGGAGAGACAGAATAGAGACAGACATAGTGGATGGAGAGCCAACTAGGAAGACCTGGGTTCAAATGCTGCATCTGATATATATTGGTTGTGTGACCCTGGGAAAGTCACTTAACCACCCAGTGCTCTAGGCCAAAGGTGTCAAACACAGTCTCCCATGCTGTCACAACACTCTAGAGCAGGGGTGGGGAACTTGTGGCCTCAAGGCCACATGTGACCTTCTAGGTCCTCAGGTGCAGCCTTTTGAATCAGTCCAAATTTTACAGAACAAACTTTTATTAAAGAGTTTAATAATAAGGTGATAATAATAAAGTAATAATAAGGGTTTAACCTTTAATGTTAATTAATATTAAGAGGTTTGATAATAAGGTAATAATAATAATGTGATGATAATAATAAGGGTTTAACCCTTAATATTAATTAATATTAAAGGGTTTAATAATAAGGTAATAATAATAAGGTAATAACAATAATGTGATAATAATAAGGGTTTAACCCTTAATATTAATTAATATTAAGGGGTTTAATAATAAGGTGATGATAATAATAAGGTAATAATAAGTGTTTAACTCTTAATATTAATTAATATTAAAGGGTTTAATAATAAGGTAATAATAATAAAGTAATAATAAAGTAATAATAATAAGGGTTTAACCCTTAATAAAAGGGTTTCTTCTGTAAAACTTGGATTCAGTCAAAAGATTGCACCCGGGGACCTAGAAGGTCACATGTGGTCTTGAGGCCACAGGTTCCCACCCCTGCTCTAGAGTATAGTCTAACCAGATTAAAATGTAATTAGGAAATTTTTAACAAAACAAAATATAGTAAAACATAGATAATGTTAACACGTGGTTTTCCAAGTCAATATGCACTCCAAATCCCTATATCCTTATGTATTGCTTAATGGCCTTATTTGAATTTCAGTTGCTCTGGATAGCTCACTAAGATTACTGAGTAGGCAGAGGGAGTTCCCTTACCATGGAGACCCCTATACCAATGGGATCAATGTGGTTCCTATCCCTATCCTTCAGAACTCTGGATTCATGCAACAACATTCATTTGACATGCATTTTTAAAGTTCTTGCTGGATGCAGAGCACTGTGCTATGCGCTGGAGAAATTATAAAGGTTAGGTTAGATGCAGTTCCTCACTTTAGGGAGTTAACAGACTAGTTGGGGAGTAAGACACAGACAAGATAAATTGCAAAGCATGACATCACACAAGTACATTAGAGAGTGCAAAGAATTTGAGGTCATGTCGATAGAAATGTCCATCCAGTAGACAGATGGAGTGAAATTGGGGTAGAGAGGGAGATGTGATAGTCATCTGCATAGAAGTGACAGTTGAAGCCATGAGAATGGATGAGAAATCTGAAGGAGAATATAAACCAAGAAGAAACAAAAAATCAGGGTTGACCACGGAGTCTTGGTGTATATTATTATGGATAGGAACTTGTGCTGGCAAAAGGCCCAGAGAAGTGACCAGGGAAGTAGCAAGAGAGCTAAGTCAATGCTGTATCATGGAAGCCCAGAGGGAGAAAGGTTTGAATGGACCAATAGGGTCAAACAAAGAAGAGAGGTCAAGGAGAATGAGGGCTGGGGAAAAACCATTGGGTTTGAGGATTAGAAGATCACTGCTGACCTTGCAAAGATAATCCTAGTATTACAAGGACAAAGTTAACATTAGTAGAAGCCAGGGTATAAGGAGTTAAAAAGACTGAGTGAAATATCACCCTGTATGATTTAAAGAGACATTGAGTGATGAGGAAAAGAAGGCCGAGAGGGTGAGAAATTGCTGGTGAAAGAAGAAAAAAACCAGAGTGATAACTCCAGCATAGCAAAGTTCAAGGGAAATTTATGTAGCTGTTTTTAATTTTTTATTAATTTATTTTGAATTATCAACAATCAGTTCCATAAGCTTTTGAGTTTCAAATTTTTCTCCCTCTCCCTCCCCACCTCCCTCCCCAAGATTGTGCACAATCTGATATAGGTTATACATATACATTCCTATTAAACATTTTCACATTAGTGATGTTGTAAGTAAGAATTTGTTTTTAATTTTTTTAAAAAGAGATACTTTAAAAAGAGACCTGAGTTGTTTGTGGGCAGAGGAGAGTCAGTGGAGAAGAAGAGATGGAAAAATTGAGAGGAAATGTTTGATGGGAATCAAGAGGTAGAGGTATTAGCCTTGGAAGGGAGGAGAGATCGTTCTTCCTCTATGACTGGACAGCAAGGAGAAAGAATGGATCTAAAGGGCGTGGCTATCATATTTGTAGATGACACAAAGTTGGGATTGGATAATTGCCACTGTAAAATGACAGAGTCTAGGATCCCAAAAGATCTCAATGCACTAGAACCTCTAATAAGATGAAATTTAATAGGAGTCCATACAAAGTGTTGCATGGTTTAAAAAAAATCAACTTTGCAGGTACAAAATAGGGGGTGGTACTTTTATTGAAAAAATTTGGGGGCATTAGTGGATTCATGGGAGGATATTACAGCCCAAAAACAATTGTGATTTGAGGCTGCATAGCTTCCAAGAAGAAGGAGGTGATAGTCCTACTGACCAGTCTTCTGACTTGGAAAAACTACATCTGGAATAGTCTGTTTGGTTCTGGGAACCACAGGACAAGGAAGATGTTGACAATCTGGAGCAAAAGAGGGCAACCACAGTGGTAGAGAATCTTGAGTCATGAATGTTTAACTGGGAAAAAAGAAGGCTAGGCTGGAGGGAATGGGGAACATGAGAGCTGTCTGAGAGTAGTATAGGCTGCTTTGGGAGATGATGATTCCCTCTCCTTGAAGATCTTAAAAGCAAAGATTGAATGGACACTTGTAAGATATGGGATAGTGGAGACGCCTTTCAGGTATGGGTTGGACTAGAGCAGTGGTACCAAACTCAGATAGAAAAGATACATAAGGATCCCTATGAGTCACATATTGACTTAGACAACCACAGATTGGTATCACCTGTGTTTTATTCTATTTTCATTTTGTTAAATATTTTCCAATTACATTTTAATCTGGTTCCTAACTCAAGTACTGTGGGACACATGGGGCCGTGTTTGATACCTACCTCTCAACACCTTTTAGATGACCTCTGAGGTCGCCTCCAATTGTAAATTGTAAAATTCTATAATTCCGTGAAGATGCAAAGAAATTTTGAAGTGAAATGAAGGTACATTCAACCACAGTTGAATGGAGCATAGATGGGTTGTGGGTTGTGGGCTATGATCTACACCTTTGGCAGGAGTGGCCTCTTCTACTATTATAGATCATACATCCAACAAAGTAGGAAGGAGGTTGAGGGCAGAGAGAGTTGGAGGTGCAGAGAAAAGGAGGGAGTTTATAATGGCATATGCGCGCAGTGGCAGGCATACACACAAGTGCACACACTCACGTGAAACCTTGCTCCCATTCTGGGTTCTGAAACACACCCTACCCTTTTCCAAGGGAGCTAAACTTGGGAGCAATAATCAGTGAGATGTGTGCTGAAGTCTGTGCGGTACCGTGGTTAAAACACACTGCTAGAGATATTCTGAGGGTCAAATAAGATCGTAACTGTGAAAGGGACCAGGGATGGGAGTGGCCAAAAAATGCCTTCAACTCTTCCATGTCTCTTTACAGGAATTCCGAGTGAGGAGACAAGCCCACCCGACATGGCTCAGATCCTCCAGCTTCCCTGACCCTGTGCTTCCTTAGTAGCACGACCCCAAGTCACACACTCTACCAGCCCAGAGAGGCCCCAAAAAGGCCCATAGCTGGGGCTCATCAGAGGCTGCATGCTGATATTCTCTGTGCCATCCCCACTCACCCCCCCTCCCCGGTTTTGGTCACAGTTCTCTGCATTCCTAACCTACCTTCCTCCTCAGCCTTCCCAGAATCTTCCCAGGCACCAAGCCCCACTCTACGGGGTCTGTGCCTGAGAGTGCCTATGGGAAGAGAATGAGTGCTAATTTGCATCTCATTTTCATGGTGCTCATTTGCACATCTCCATCCCTGTTCCTTTTCTACTAATTCCTGCAGTGACTGCTGGGTCAGGTTGGGCTGACCCAGCCTGGAAAAATTAGACCTGTCCAAAAGTGGCATGGGCTGATTCGGGAGGAATTGAGTTGTCCCATAACGGGGTCTTTCAAGTGAAGTTTCAATGGTCACTTATTGGAGGCCCTGAAGAAGGGCTCTTTATTCAGGGATATAGTGGAGTAGCAGGCCCATGGGGTCCCAACTATGTGACCCGGGAAAGGAGGAGATGGGCTCCTGAGGGAAATGCATGTTCCCTGCCCTTACTCTCCCACGCTGCTTACTGCCTCCTGTCTCCCATGGCCCTTTCCAATGCTTAGCACAGCGCTTGACACTCAGTAGACGCTTAATAAATGTTTGTTGACATGACTGTCTTTCTCCAGCTCCTTTCCCCAATTTTTCCTTGACCTGTGGTCCTTGGGCCTCAGTGTAAAAAAGACTGTCATCTATCCTCCAGGAATTCACATCTGTCAGGTGGAGAGATTGTACTAGGAGGCACCGACCCTAACTATTACCGAGGGACCTTCCACTATGTCAACATCAGCCGTCCAGGTTTCTGGCACATCCAGATAAAGGGGTCAGGAATCACCATTGATTCTAATTTCATCCCACCTCCCCCTGCCCCTGAAATTCAGACATAGGTCATGTAGGCCAGCACAAGAGCTCGCGTCATGCACTTTTCTAAATTCAGACACCTCTGGGTTGTCTTATCTGCCCACTAATATTCTTCAGTAGAGACCACTGCCATAGATATTAACACAAGTAGATATTCATTCATGAAAAGGAGGGATGAAGAGGCAGAGGAAGTATTCCCAAGGTACTTGGAGAAAGGTGAGAATGGGGAGGTCCTATCAATGCAAGGCATTGGCAGCTTGATAAAAATAAGAGAGTGCTAGAATTGGTATGAGAAGACCTGGGTTTAAATCCTGGATTTGACAGCTACTGGCTACGTGGCCTTGGGCAAGTAAAATGCTCTGTGAGCTCCAGTTGCCTCAGCTGTAAAATGGGAATAACAGTACTTCTACTGTACCTCCTTCATAAGGTGGTTATGAAGAAATGCTTTGCAAACATTAATTGCCATAATGACTTCCTTCTGTCTCTAATCCACGGAAGCTCTAGTCCCCCTTCTTCTAGGAAGCCTCACCAGTTTCAGCTCACCTATTTTCCATCTATATGGTATATTTTCTGAATCACTCTACCATATATTTGGAGCACTACATCTCCCCCCTCCTTTACCCAAATATCAACTCCCTGAAGGCAGGGACTATATTTGTTCTTTGATCTGTCCCTAAGCTCCTACTCTGAGGCTCCAAGTCTCTGGGGGTGGGGTCAGTGGCTGACTCTGTTGGTTTGTGAGCCCTCTGTCTCTGGCCTTCCCATACAGGGTGGCTGTCAAGTCCAACGTGCTGTTCTGCCAGGAGATTTGCACGGCAGCTGTGGACACTGGAGCTTCCTTCATCACAGGTCCAACCAGCTCTATGAAGAAACTAATGAAGACACTGGGAGTTAAGGAAGTAGGGCACCAGGTGAGCAAGCCAAACTGGGAAGAAGAGAGTGGGTGGCTACAGAAAAACAAAGGCTGGGTAAGAACCAGGGCCCTGAGGTCCCTTTCCCAGAGAATGGAAATAGCAGCAGGGGGCTAGTTGTTATCCCAAACGTGGCTGTCCCATTTTAGCCTTTCCCTCCCCCTAGAAATGCAACATTTACTCCTAGATTATCATAGATGTCAGAGTTTATAGGAACTGCAGATGTCTTCATTCTATCCTGTGTAGAAATTCAATCCATAGAATCCCTTAAAGGTGTTTATCCAGATGCTTCTGGAATACTTCCATTGATAGGGAGCTTACCACCTTAGACAAGATAGCCATTCCCATTTATTCAGGCAGTTCAACTATTAGAAAGTTCTTCCTTAGATTGAGCCAAAATCTGCCTCTCTATAATATCCAGCTGGGGAAGCTAGGTGGCGCACTGGATGGAGCTCTGACCTTGGAGTCACAAGGACCTGAGTTCAAATCAGCCTCAGACACGCGACACTTACTAGCTGTGTGGCCCTGGGCAAGTCACTTAACCCTGATTGCCTCGTCAAAAAAAAAAAAAAAAAAGCTAAGAATATAATGTCCAGCTATTGGAACAGGTGGAATTTGCAATTTTTCAAAAAAATATTTGAAGGGAGAAATAAAGATTTGTTCTACTTCGCCCCAGAGGGCCATTGTTACGAGCAATGAATGGAAGTTGCCTAGCCAGATTTTGGTTCAATATAAGAATAAATGTCCAAATTTTTTTTAAATTGTTGTTGTTCAGTTGTTTCACTCTTCATGACTCTATTTGGGGTTTTCTTGGCAAATATACTGGAAAGGTTTGCCATTTTCTTCTAAAAATTAGGGCTGCCCAAAAAGTGGAATGTGCTGCCTCCACTGAGAATAAATTCCCTATTACCAGAGGAAGCATGTCATCACCTGGTAATCATTTGATGGATATGCTATAGAGCACAACTAACTGGCAAACGTTTGTTTAACAGAGAGATAAAAAATATAATACCACATAGATAAGTTTACTTTGTAGTTTTCTATTTAATTTTGACACCATTACTATCGAGGCAGAAGAGTTTCCTAATTCAGATTATAGGTGAAGCTAAATGGCCTCTCAGGGTGCTTTCTACTCTGACTTTGTGTAAGTTCCTGAGACCAGATAGACGCTGAGAGAGGGAACACCGATGAATACCTCAGCCCTTTCTTACTGACCTATGGACCTACCAACCTAGAATGCCTGGATCTCACGTGAACCTTGGGGCCCTTTCTGCCCACAGTATCTTGTAGAATGTGACCTGGCGCCCACGCTGCCTGATATCTCCTTCTACCTTGATGGCAAGGCCTTCACCCTCCACAGTTCTGACTATGTCTTAGAGGTGAGCTTCTGGGTCATTTTTTTATCTGATTGCCTGTGTCTCTCTTTCTCTTTCTACCTCTATCTCTTTCTTTGGAGTGAGGGGCTGTGAGAGATAGGCATCAGCTATAGGGCTGGGAACCAGGATTGGTGGAAGGGGGCTGAGTATAGAGCTAAAGGTGCTCCTGCCCTCCCTCCACTAAAAATGGGTTCATTTACTAACTAGCCCCAAGGTGGTAGGAAAAAGGGGAAGTTCCTAGGATGATTCATTTAAAGTGTGAAGGGACCTCAAAAGCCATCTAGACCAATCTTCTTATTTTACAAATAAGAAAACTGAGGCTCAGGGAATTTAAGTGATTTGTCTATGACTACAAAGCTAGCAAGTGTCGGAAGTGGGATTTGAACTCAGATCTTCCTGACTCTAGGTTCAGTGCTTTGCTTGCTACAAAGAAGAATGGCACAATAGAAATAATAACACATTTCTTCAGCACTTCAAGGATTATCAAGTGTTTTTATCCTAACAACCCTGTAAGGTTGGTAGTATAAGTATTATTTCCATTTTACAGATGAGGAAACAGGCTCAGAGACATGCCCAAGTGACTTGCCCAAGGTCATACAGCTAGATGAAGAAATAGCTCTGTCCTAGGCTTTCTTCTCTTTCTATACTCTCTCTTGCTGATCGCAGCTCTTGTGGGTTCAATTATAATTGATACATGAAAGGGGCAGTTAAGTGGTGCAGTGGATAGAGTACCAGCCCTGGAGTCAGGGGGACATGAGTTCAAATCTAGCTGTGTGACCCTGGGCAAGTCATTTAATCCCAATTGCCTCCAAAATAATAGTAATTGATACATGAATCACTCCTAAATGACTGTAACTAATCCTAATCCTGAAGGTTAGTCTCAACATCTCCAAATTCCTGCCAGATACCTTCACTTGAATGTCCTATCAGCATCTCAAACACAACATGTCCAAAATAGAACTTATCAGGGCAGCTAGGTGGCGCAGTGGATAGAGCACCGGCCTTGGATTCAGGAGGACCTGAGTTCAAATCCGGTCACACACACAAAACACTTACTAGCTGTGTGACCTGGGCAAGTCACTTAACCCCATTGCCTAACCAAAAAACAAAACAAAAAAAAACCCAAAAACAAAAATGGAACTTATTATTTTCCCCCTTAAAATGCTTGTTTTCACTGTATATTAAGACTACCAGTCTTCAGTCACCTGGGTTCAAAAGTTCTGCATCATCCTTGTCTTTTTCCTTTCTTCTCCCCACCTCCAGCTAGTCAACTACCAGGTCTGCTAGTCTATACCTTGCCTTCTCTTCCATCCATCCATCTCTCCTTTCTACTTACAGAGACACCACCATTATTCAGGCCCACATCATCTCTCACCTGGTGATTGCAAAAGCTTCTTTAAAAAAAAAAAAGGTTTTTATTGATATTTTCTTTTTCTTACATCGCCATAGTAACCCCAAGTATCCCTCCCCCTCCTGGAGAGTCATCTCATATGACAAATAGTATTTTTTTAGAAAGGAAAATAAAAGGTCAGCACAACGGATTGATACATTGAAAAAGTCTGAAAACATGTGCCATGTGTTCCTGTGGACCTCCCACCTCCATGAAGAAGTGAGTTGGGAGTGTCCTCTCATGTGAGCTTTATAATTTTGTTACATTTATTTTTGATTTTTTGGAGTGTGGTTGTTATTTCTATTTACATTGTTGCAGTTATTGTGTATATTGTTTTCTTGGCTCTGCTTGCTTCACTCTGGGTCAGTTCATATAGATCTTTCCATGCTACTCTGTATTCATCACATACATCATTACTTATAACCTAGTAATATTCCATTATATTCATATACCACAATTTGTTTAGCTATTCCCCCAATTGATGGGAATCTACCTTGTTTCCAATTCTTAACTATCTGAAAAAGTGCTTCTATAAATATTTTGGAAGATATGAGGACTTTTTCTTATTGATAACTTCCTTGGAGTATAAGCCCATTTAGTGGAGTCCCTGGTTCAAAGAATATGGACATTTTAGTCATCTTATTTGAATAATTCCAAATTGCTATCCAAAATGATTGTACCATTTCACAGATCTACCAACAATGTAGTAGTTCTATACAACTCCCTTCAACATTGACTGTTGCCATTTTGGGGTCATTTTGCCAAATTACAGGGTGTGGGCTAAGATTTCAGGGTTGTTTTGATGTGCATTTCTGTTATTAGTGATTTGGGAGCAATTTTTTTATGCAGCTATAAATACTTTGCAGTTCTTCTTTAGAGAACTGTTTGTTAATATCCTCTGACCATTTATCTATTAGGGAATGGCTATTAGTCATATATATAATGTTTATATATCTTATATACCAAGCTCTTCTCAGAGAAATTTGATACAAAGATTTTTTTTGCCATTCAACCAATTCCCTTTTTATCCTGTATACATTAATGTCCGTACAGAAGCTTTTTCAGTTTCAAGAGATCATTTATCTGTTTTATCTTTTGTAATTCTTTTTATTTCTTATTTAGTTAAGAATACTTCTCCTACCCATGGCCATGAGAAGTACATGATGCTTCTCTTCTAACTTTTTATAGTTTTTTAAAAAATTTTATGCATCTTTAGTATCAAGTTCACATATCCACTTAGAATGTATTGTGGAATATGATATAAGGTATTAGTCTAAGCCTAACTTCTGCCAGACTGCTTTCCAGTTTTGCTGGCAGTTTTTATCAAATGGAATTTTTCCTAAGGCAATTTATGTTTTCCACTTTGTCAACATTGGGTTATTGAGTTCCATTGTTTCTGAATCTCTCTCCCCCCCCCCATCTCCTTGTTCTTTAGACAATTCCAGATAATTTTGATGACTGCTGCTTTATTATATAATCTGTGGTCTGGAAGTGTTATTCCCCTTTTGTCCCTATTTCTTTTCATCATTTCCCTTGATATTCCAAATCTTTTATTTTTCCAAATGAACTTTATTATTATTTTATTATGTCTTGTAAAGTATCCCCTTAGTAATTTGATTGAGATAGCATTAAAAGTGTAAATTAATTTTGGTAGCATTACCATTTTTATTATATTGGCTTGGCCTAGTCATGAACATTGAATATTGCTCCAGCTATTTAAGTTCTTTATTTCCTCAAGAAGCACTTTGTAATTGAATTTATGCAAGTCTTTTGTGCCTTTTTGGAGGTTGATCTCCAGATATTATATGAATTTTGTCATTATTTGGAATGGGATTTTTCTTTCTATTATTGATTTTTGTGTTTTGTTATTATATAGAAATGCTATTAATTTTTGAGGATTATTTTGTAGCCTGCAACTTTGTTGAAACTATTGACTGTCTCAATTGGTATCTTTGCTGATTTCCTACGATTTTCCAAAAAAGCATTATGTTATCAACAGAGAGTTTTATCTCTTCTTTACTGTATTTCTTTAATTCATTTCTTTTGTCTTATTGCTATTGCTAGCATTCTCAGAACTGTATCAAATAATAGTGGAGAGAGTGGACATCCTTGCCTCTTTCTTGTATTCACTGGGAAAAGTTCTAGCATGTTCCCATTGAATATGATGATCTCTTGGTTATAGACAGATGCTTTTCATAATACTAAAAAAAGGCTCCCATATATGCCTATATTTTACAGGGTTTTTAGTATAAAAGAATCTTATACTTTGGCAAAGGCTTTTTCTGCATCTATTAAGATGCTTTTGTGGTTTGGGATGTTTGGGTTTTCAGTAACTCTCAGGTGCTGCGTAGCACAGAGGATAAAATGCTGGCCTGGAGTCAGGAAGACCTGAGTTCAAATTCTGACTCAGATGTCTACTAGCTGTGCGACCCTGGACAAGTCACTTTAATCTCTGTTTGCCCCCATTTCCTCATCTGTAAACTAGGCTGATAATAGCAGCTCACTCCCAGGATTATTGTGAATATCAAATGAGATGTATGTGAAGTGCTTAGCAAAGAGCCTGGCACATAGAAAGCACTACATAAATGTTAGCTATCATTATTATTATTAATTATGTTGATTATTTTCCTAATGTTGAACCATCCTTTCTTCCCTGGTATAAATTTTACTTGATCATAATGAATGAATTCTTGGATAAATCACTGTAATATTTGATAGACCTTTATATAAATTGAGTCAATGTTCATTAATGATATTGGCTTATAGTTTTCTTTTTGTGCTTTATCTTTCCCTGATTTAGGTATTAGGACTATATTTGTCTCATGAAAGAATTCTGTTAGGGTGCTTTACTCCTCAATATTTGAGAGTAATTTGTGAAGTATGAGTATTAAATGCCCTTTAAAAGTTTTATAAAATTCTCCTGTGAACCAGCTTTTAGTTTTATCATTTCTTGTGGGGTTTTTTGTTTCCAATTTATTTCTTTTCCCTCAAATTTTTAATAGCCTCTTAACTGGTCACCTTGCTCCCAGTTTCTTCCCTCTCTGATATATTCACAACTGCTAAAATAATATTCCTAAGGCACAGCTGTGACCCAGTCAGTCTTTTGCTCAAAAATCTCCAATGGCTCCCCACTTCCTCTGGGATATTAGCCATTTTCATGCCTCGTATAAACCTCATAGATTACAATACTCCTTTCCCTCTTTGATAAAATGCAAACTTCTCTGACTCCCATCTACCTTTTCCAGCCTTATTTCACGGGACTGTCCTGTACAAACTCTATGTTTCAACCAAACTGGAAACTCGAATTTCCATCTCCATGTCTCTGCAGAGTCTATCCCTCATGCCTAGAATTTTTATCTTTTCCACCTCCACCTTTTAGAATTCTTGCCTGAATTTAAAGCTCAGCTCAAGTACAACATCCGAAGGGAAATTTTTCCTTATACTCTCTGGTTGTCAGTGCTCTTTCCTCTTCAAATTACATTGTATTTATTTATCTATACATGTATTGTGTCATATCCAGTACAAAGTGGCCCCTTAAGAACAGATACCTATAAGCATAGCACAACCAATCACATATGGCTTTAGGTTTGTTGAATTGAATTGAATTTAGAAACCTGGATTCTAGGGCCTGCTCTCCCACTAGGAAGCTGCGTAACTTTTGACCACTCATTTCCGTTCTCTGGGCCTTAGCTTCCTCACTTGTAAAATAAGGCAGTTGGACCACAATATCTCTCAATAGCTCCCAGTTTGAAGACTCTATTCAATAGTTCTCTTCTCCAGAGATCAGAGCTCTACATAAGGTAGGGCAGGAGAACCTTGAGCACAAGATAGTCAATGATAGTTGATCTTTGAATCTGGACAAATTTATTTCTCTAACTTCCCTGGTTTCCTCATATAGAAAATGATGATAATAATTTTGCCTTCACTACCTCAGAGTATGTGCAATATAGATATGTGCTAATTACTTATATTTAATATTTATAATTTATTATACTTCTGTTTCTATTCATAATAATTAGCATTTATAAGTATTTCTTATATTTATAATAATTATTACTATTTTAAAGTATGTCTTTATAACTATTAGTATTTATTATATTTATTATTATTATTAAGTGCTTCACCAAGAGATTGCTTCAAGAATTTCTTCTGAGAATTCAGTCGTTCAATTAAAAATAGTCTAAGATGCCTCCAACTTCTTAATAATAATATTAGTTAAGTACCAAAGAATTGTGCAGCTGGGATGGAGAAGAAGGTGTTCAGTAATGCAAATATGCCCACAGATACTACTGGTTAAGAGCGTGGTGAGGGTCTTGTTCAGGACAAGGTCAGTCACCCTAGGTTCTTTCCCCTTCTGAGTCTTAATCTTCTTAGGTTCCCTGACTTTTTCCCATTCAAACTTCTTTAGAAGAGAATCAATCCTGTATTTCTGGAGCAGAAGCCAGAGCTGGATTGGCTATCCTGAATGGAGTAATAGGAAATAATAAGTAACATTTATATGTCACTTTAAGGTTTATAAAGCATTTTATATTTATTATTTCATTTGTTGAGATAGGTTTAGGCTGGGAATTTTCCTGGTGGCTATCCCCTTAAATGAGGCCATTAGTGGGGGATAGAGGCAAACGGAGGGAATAATCAGAAATGAATAGCAATGTCTGGATTTTTCAGGTTGAGAGGAAACAGGAAGGAGATAGTGGGACTTATGGAGAAGGGAGAAGTCAAGGTAGTAGAGGGGGTGTAGGGTCCTGAAAAGATGGGTAAGTGAAGAGGTGAGACAGATGCCATAAAGACAAGAGTGTCTGGGACAGGATATTGCTTAACACATAGTGGCAGTTAGGTGGTGCCATGGATAGAATGCTAGACCTGGTGTCAGAAAGACTCATCTTCATGAGTTCAAATCTGGCCTCGGGCACTTACTATGTGACTCTGGGCAAGTTGCTTAACCCTGTTTGCCTCAGTTCCCTCATCTGTAAAGTGAAGTGGAGAAGGAAATAGCAAGCCACTCCAGTATCTTTGTCAAGAAAACCCCAAGTGGGGTCAAAAACAGCTGGACACAACTGAAACAAGTGAACAACAACAAAGGCATTTAATAGTTGATGAATGAATGAATGAATGAATAAGAAGTTAGGAAGGGAAAAGATCAGTGCATCTTAGTCAAAGAAGCTAAACCGAAATTAGAAAAAAGAAACCAACAGAAAAGAGGTTTTATAGGAGTTCTTAAAATGGACAGGGATTGGACTAGTTCAGTGACATCTATCTCAAACAGAAACAGATCTCACGTTGTTCAGTAATTTTTCAGTCATGTCCAACTCCTCGTGACCCCATTTGGGGTTTTCTTAGCAAAGATACTGGAGTGGTTTGTTATTTCCTTCTCTAGATCATTTTACAGATAAGGAACTGAGGCAAACAGGGTTAAGTGACTTGGCCAGGGTCACATAGTAAGTGTCTGAGGTCACATTTGAACTCAGGAAGATGAGTCTTCTGACTCTAGGCCTGACACTCTATTCACTTTGCCACCTAGCTGCCCTCTGTGAGCCTCAACCTTCAAAACCCACAAATGAATACTATCTACATTGTATTGTGTTTTTATTTATTTTATTTTGTATTGTGTTTTTGTTTGTTAAACATTTCCCAATTACATTTTGTTTTACATGAGGCCCACAGCAGTGAATTTGACACCTCTGAACTAGGTAAACTCTAGGGTCAGCTAATATTGGAGATAAATGTGAAGTCTTTCACACAGGTTCCAAAAATTAACTTTCCAAGTACAAGAATGGGGAGAAGTAGACAGAAAGTAATTTGACAAAAAGATAAGAGATTCAGTGAACTACATGCTCAAAACCAGTCAACATTGTGATAGAGCAACCCAAAAAGCTGATTCCATTTTAGGCTATTTAATTTAGGTAGTAGTATGAAGAGAGAGTCTAGCTCTGCTGCATCCTACCCTGATTACACCATCAGGAGTACTGTGTTCAGTTGGGGGGGGCACATTTTAGGAAGAACATTGATAAGCTGGAGATTTTTCCAGAGGAAGATAACCAGGATGGCTATCAAGCCAGAAGAAGATCAATTGAAGAGACTCGGGGATGTTTAGCCTAGAAGTGACTTTGGAGGGAGAGTGTGGTGGTAGGGAAATGATAGTTATCTTTAAGTGCTTGAAGGACTGACCTGTAGAAAAAGAATGGGACTTCTTGGCTGGACCCCAGAGAGAAGAACTAGGAAGGTTGGATGGAAGTTGTAAAGAGGTAGAGTGAAGCTTATAAATAGCAGGATCACTGCTGCTGCTGTTTGTCCTTAGTTCTCAAAGAAAACCATGACATCAGGGAGGTGATGCCATGACAAGCAAGTGAATTGGATTTAAGTGAGGGAAGGCTGTGCAAAGTCACCAGCCTCACTTTTTCCTTTGGAGCCATCTGGGTTCAGTGGCCAGGCATGGATCAGGACAACTGGTAATAGCCCAAGATGCAGTGAGGAACCTTGGCCTTTTTTTTTTTAATTAATTTATTTTGATTTATCAACAATCACTTCCATATGCTTTTGAGTTTAAAATTTTTCTCCCTCTCCCTCCCCACCACCCTCCCCAAGATAGCCCACAATCTGATATAGGCTATACATATACATTCCTATTAAACATATTTTCACATTAGTGATGTTGTAAGTAAGAATTAGAACCAATAGCAGGAACCACTAGAAAGAGGAAACAAAACCAAACAACACAACAGAAGAAAAAAAATAGCAAATAGTATGCTTTGATCTGCATTCAAACTCCATAGTTCTTTCTCTGGAGGTGGATAGCATTTTCCATCACGAGGCCTTTGGAGATGTCTTAGATCCTTGTATTGCTGGGAAGGGTTAAGTTTATCAATATTAGTCATCGCACAATGTGGCTGTTATTGTGTACAATGCTCTTCTGGTTCTACTCATTTCACTCAGCATCAGACCATTCAAGTCTTTCAAGGTTTTTGTGAAGTCAGCCTGTTCATCATTTCTTATAGCACAATAGTATTCCATTACATTCATATACCACAACATGTTTAGCCATTTCCCAATTGATTGACCTTGGCCTTTTCAAGCTAAGGTCTTTAACATGTCTCAGTTTGACCGAGGCAGTGCCCATTAAGTGATTAGGGCTTAATTAAAAAAAAATGAGGCAAAGAATGACCTCTTTAAAAAAAAATAGATCTGGGAGGGGAAGACCCTCAGGGTTTTTGGCCAAAATAGAAATAAGTGTTATTTACATTCATTCTGAGCCAATCAGGGCACAAATAGTGACTAAAAAGGGCTTGGTCTGGGACCAGAGTGATTTGGGGTTCAGGCTGGTCTTTAAGAGAAAAAACAAAACAGAACAAAACAAAAGGTTCGGAGATTTAATCCCTAAGGAGCAACCTCCCAAGGTGAGCTAACCCATAGTGGAATGGGCTGATTCAGAAGGCAATGGGTCCTCCCCTTCTAGATTTCTTTTAGCATAAGGTTATATCATAGATGGGATTCTCATTCAAGTACCGGTTGAACTAGATGACTTCTGAACTCCTATCTAACTGAGCTTCTGTGATCCTATCCCTTCCAGTTCCAAGATTCTGTGATTTCATCATAAACAGGAACCAAATGGAAAGATTTGCTAAAAGCCAGGGTCAGGGAAAGAGGGAGGGAGTGAAGGACTTATTAAGGGGCATTGGTCCAAACTAGTCTCTCCTTGCAGGATATGAACAGCCGCAATAATTTCTGCTTGCTAGCTTTCCGTGGCCTGAATGTCCCACCCCCCACAGGACCTCTATGGATTCTGGGAGCAACCTTCATCCGAAAGTTCTACACTGAATTTGACCGGCACAACAATCGCATTGGTTTTGCCTTGGCAGCCTAACCTGCCTCTGCCCATAGCCCAGGTCATGGGGCCAAGAGACAGAGGGAGATGTTACCTATGGCTGAGCCCACATCCCTATTAGATCCTGCTTTCTCCCTGTTGTGCTTGGTTCTGGGGCAAGTTCCTCCATTGTGGTCTTCCTCTCTATTCCTCCAGACCACTGTTAACCTTCTGCTTTAATTAAGAATAGAATAAAGTTTCAATGCTCAAAGCTGGTATCATCTATGAGATGAGAATGGGGTTTAGCCGGAGCTGGGAAGAGAAGCACTACCGTCTATTTGGAATGTAAGACAGTGATGGTGATGAATTCTTAGACAAATCCATAAAGGCTTATAAACCCTGATACCCAAATGGACACACTTATCACCCTTTCTTATATGAGCACCATACCTTTTTATTGCAGCACTGCCCCTTCTCCATCTGCAAGATGTGTCATTTCAGTTGATTTTTCCAACAGTGAAGTATTTTCTTTGTTTCATGGGTTGTTGTGGCCCTCAAGTGGGCAGTCTACCGGTGACGAGCCTCTCCATACTTAACGAGACTCAGTCTTTGGAAAGGAAACTGTTGAGGGGTAGCTAGGTGGTGCAGTGGATAGAGCACTGGCCCTGGAGTCAGGAGGACCTGAGGTCAAATCTGGCTTCAGACACTTGACGCTTACTAGCTGTGTGATACTGGGTAAATCCCTTAATGCCATTGCCTAACCCCCCCCCCCAAAAAAAAAGAGGAAAGGAGAATGTTGGTTGCCATGCTCTAACCTAGCTCCCTTTGCAACCAAGGGCAAACATTTGAAAAGCAGCTGGTCCAAGCAAAGGGTATAACCAGTGACTGGGTTGCAGAGCAGGAAAAAGCTTACCTGAGCACAGGGATTATCCATGACCTTGAGGCTCATTAAAACAGAGTTCTTACTAACTGAGCTAATCAAGTCCAGACATGGGTGTATGAACACACACACACAGGTGCTCGTGTACACAGAACCAGAGGCAAGCATATACAGATGCAAAGATACACATGGATCTTACGTGATGTACAATGTACCCATGTGCATTCATGACACACAAAGGACAGAATCACCAACACACGGGGATAAGACATATTCACGTACAGAATCAGAGAATCTCAAGAGACTTCAGAGATGATCTAGTCCAACCTCATTGCTAAACATAGGAATTCCCTTTACACTGACCCATAACCAAAAATTTTAGCATCTGTGGCAAATACCACAAGCTGTATTGGAAACAAACAGCATGGAACAGGTGCTTACAGTTGAGGTGGAGGGAGAGAGAAAAGACTGCCCCATGATGGGCAGAGAGAGCCCTTCATATTAGTGTGAGTCCAGTGCTGGGGAGGCTGCTGCACAGGTAGGGAGCAAGGTGGGGCACAGTAGAAACACCCTGAAGCACCATCAGTTAGCATCTGATTTAAAAAGAATTATTTTTGCTCGCTAAAGTTCTGTTGTTTCTATGCTGCTAAAGACTATAAGTACTATCTATGCCAGGGGTGGGGAACCTGTGGCCTCGAGGCCACATGTGACCCCCTAGTCCTCAAGTGCAGCCCTTTGACTGAATCCAAACTTCACAGAACAAATCATTTTATTAAGGGGATGGACTCTATACTTTCCAAATTTGGTGTCCTAAGACAAAGTCTTGGTAACCTCACCTTAGTTATGGGTCTGCCTCTTCAATGAGTGGGTTAATAGCACAAAATCAAGTGCCAAGAACCACATGCCCACAGGGTCAATGGACAAGACTTCTGTTAAGTGTTGGGTGAGATTTGTGAATTGTGCCCCTGTGATACTGTCCCCAAGAGGGCTTGAACCTTTTCTCTGACACACATGGCTTAGGTGACATCACAAACAAACACGCCTCTCCGCCATAGAGGACAGTATCTCCAGGCATTGACATTTTGTACATCCAGAAAAAAACAACATTGAGAAACCTATCAGGCTCTTGAATGTTGTGTCCTCTTTGACTAGTACCCATACTGCAATACTTAGGTGGATCTGCCATTTCATCATTGACATGGATGTTCCCTCTAATGATGCATATTGAAGACCATTCATACTTGCTCTACCGGTTAGGCCCTACCAAAAATTCACTTCAGGGGTTCTGCCTGATGTACTGGAAGCCTTCCTCTCATTCACCTGACATAGCACCAATACAAATGGAGCATGAGAGCTATTCAGATGAGGCATTGGAAAAGTGGCTGACTATTCTTCCTATTTGAACCTTGGGTTCTTCAGACAAATATACAAATTAACAGATATTAGCCCCACGACACAGGGATCAGTCATCTCTAGGAGAAAGACAAGAACAGATCTATCCTGACTATAATTTTTCCAGTCCTGTCCTCCATATTGTTTTCATCATACACAATCCCCCACCCCCCACTCCCCCAGCTAGGGCTGCTATCCTCATTAAGTCTATGGCAGTAGGTGGACACAGCTCTGGAGTTGGCATAAATGGAATAGAATCAGACTGAAGGTAAGTACCCTGGTCCCTATTCTTTCCGTTTCTCTTATAAAGAGTTGGTTACTTATCTATTGATTGGAAAGGGAGAGAGAATGGGGCCATTAGGGCCCAAACTGAAAGAGGAATGTCAAACATAAAGATGCTCAATAATTTTTAAAATTAATTTAACAGTCATTCAATAAACTTTTATTAAGCACTTGCTTGTTCAAAGAACTGTGCTGGGCACTGGAGGCGATAGAAAGTTTAGAAAAGATAATATTCCTCCCCTCCTCAAGCATTTAGTCTAACAGGGATATCAGACCCAAACACAGATAACTACAATAAAAAACATTACATGATATAATTAAGATTCAAAACTAAGTGCTCTGTGAAGTACCAGACTTCCTAGTCACAGCTGTACTGGAGGGGAAGGGGAGAAAGGAGTGGGCTTTTCAGGCATAAAGAAAGTGTGAGCAAAAGGACAGAAGTGGGATAATGGTAGTTCAGGGGGCAAGTCTGGAAGGTTTGGTTGACACCAGTTTGCAGGAACTTATGCCCAACAAAAGTGTTTGAATTTTATTTGAAAATCTCTAAATATTATTTGTTATATAAGATGGCTTCCTGGGAGGGAGAGGAGGAAGGATACTGGGAGAAATTCTGGTGATATAAAAAAGATATCAGTAAAATGTATTTTTAAAAAGAAAATGAATTTTAAGAAATCATAAAGAACAAGCTTGACCCAAATGAAGAAATATGAAAAGACATCCTCCACATAATTCCTTCCTTTTTAGAGCTGGGAAGTCCATGTGTGTGGAACATGGCTTATATTGTCAGATTTTTTTTTCAATATGTTGGTTATAGTTGATTTTGCTCATTTTATTTATCTTTTCAAAAATTATTTATTATATAGGATAGCTCTCTGTTGAGTAGAGGGGTGGGATACAGAAGGAAATCTAGGTGACAAAGACAAAAGATATCAATAAAATCTTTTTGAATTATTATATATTAAATCATTAAAGATTTTTGAGCATAGGAATAACATGATCACATCTACGAACAACAAAAAAGATTATTCTTTCAGTCCTATGAAGGACAGATGAGACTAGAGAATGGAAGTGGGAAGATTACATGGCCATTAATGAAGTCTTATATTAGTTGTACTTGGATGGTGGCAGTAGGAATGGAAAAAATGGGATTAATTTGAAGAGGATTTTGGAAGTAGAATTAACAGGACCTGGTTAATTGACCAAATATGTGATGAGAGGAAGAAAGACGAGTAGAAAATAATCACAACCTTTCAAGCAGAAGTAATAAAGTCAGAAGGACAAACGGCTTTGGGGGAGGGGCAGAAAGAATAATAATACGTTCCACTTTGGATTTGTTGAGTTGGAATTATCCTGTAGTTGCTTAAATATCCCTGTTGTATCCCACTCTCCCGATAGAATGTAAGCTCTTTGAGGGTAAGGACTGTTTCCTTTTCGTCTTTGTTTTTTCCCCAGTGCCTAGCATACAGTAAGGTACCTCATAAATGTTTATTGAATGGCTGAACTAAATCGAGGTGCGGGTGGGAGGTGGAGGCGGACGTGTCCTGAAGGCACTTGGACATTCGGGACTGAAGGTTTAGAGCAAAGGTCAGGGCTGGAGATTTGGATTAGATTTAAATTGGTTAAAATGAGCTAAAACCCCAGTAGAAAGCTTCTTGAACAAAGACCAAGTCTGGCCACAGCTTGGGGTCAACAGAGAGTGTACAAGTCGCCATCTTCTCCCCCTCCCACCGTAGCTTCACGCCTTGTCAGGTGGTTTTGGGGAGGATAGTTAGGTCAGTGAAGATAACTGCTAGACAGTGAGTGCTTCGACTGCTTAGCTCCGAAGCTCCCCTGCCCCAGAGGAGCAGACCATCTCCAAGGTACGCCACAGCCAGCTTCACTCCAAGAGAGGTTGGCACACGCCCCTCCCAGGAAGTGATTAATGAGATTAGTTCCAGATCACTAGTCACTCTCCAAGTAGAAAGTGAAATGCCCCCCTGTCCCTCCATTTCTGGTGGCTGCAAAGCTTGAGCTAAGGTTTTCTGTTTTGTAATGGGGTTTTTTGTTTGTTTGTTTGTTTTTAAATATTCCCCCCCCCCACTGCCCATCATTTTGACAAGATTGTGGAGTGGCAAGGGCTTCTCTATAAGGCAGGAAGCTTTGGGCACGGCTGTGGAGGTGCGATGACTCTGCCAGGTGGGCTAGAAAAGGAGAGGAGGGTGTCTGAAGTCAAGGGGGGGACACTCTTATTGGGTTCAAGAAGTTCAGAGCGGAGTTTCCCCTAGGGAAGGGATTCACTCTAGGGGAGAAATCTGCAGGGTAAGTTTAAGCTGACCTGACTGCCAGCCGGAAGCTCATTCTCCGGCCCTGGCTCAGGAGAGTCTCCAGGCTTCGTTCTACTACCCGGGCCCCGGCAGCTAGTTGCTGAAGCTGCCCAGGATTTACACGGAGGGAATCAGGACCACTCCTCCCCAAGCAGAGAAATAACTTCCCCCACGCAGGGCCAAAGGATGGGAGTCCAGGCAAGGCCGGAGAATTGTTGGAATCAGGGGACCCCCCGCGGGGGAGGGGCGAGAGAGGAGGGAGGAGGTGGAGCGGGGGTGGGACGGAGAAGGCTGGACAGTGCATGCCCCTCCCCCAACCTGACTAACCTTCCCGGGGGGCGTATGGAGAGCCGGGGTAGGAGGTGGAGGGAGGGGGACTCACTCCTCCACCCCGAGCTCCAGGTTTCTGTTGCTGCTGAAAGCTGGCTGCAAACCCAATGAGACCATCCACCATCACGGCTGCTTTCTTCTGGCAGCGGAGGCGGGCGCTTCCTCGGTTTCCCTTCCCCTGGCCCCAGCCCCTGGTCCCTGGCCCATGTCTCCAGCTCGTGATGTCACAATCCCACCCGGACCGAGTGTTCCAGTCCCCGCTCCCAGTTGTCCGGCTGGGAAAAAGGAGATTGCTGAGGGGGAGCTCGCTCGTGAGTCATGGACTTCTCCTGGCTCCTCCTCTACCACTCCCACTCCCTCGCTGGCCCCCCCCACAAGGGCTAGCGTTCGCTCTCGGGATCCGAGGGGGTGGGGCTGCTGGGAATGGCTGTTCGCCCTTCTCCTCCTCTGCCCGGCTCCCTATTTTACCTGAAGAGGCAAAGATCTTGCCCACAGTGCACATGGGGCATGGAGGAGAAGACAGCGGCGCAGTCGGGGGCCAGCGGGGCCAGCCGGGAGCTGCCAGGTCCCCGGAGGATATCTGCGGTCCAGTACTTCAATACTGCAGTGGACCAAAATCACATCCTTCCCGGAGCCCTCAGGCTCATTCAGGAGCTGCGCCCGCACTGGAAGCCCGAGCAAGTTAAGACCAAGGTACGCGGGCGAAGGAAGGTGCAGTCTGGGCGGTGGAGCGGTAGAGCGGATCCGAGCGGGGCGGGGGAGGAGGGAGTCCCCCCAACCCCTTTCTTCCACACACCCCCTCCCCAGGATTGCCCGGGGAGGGAGAATCAACACGTTTCTGGGGATGAGGAGGCTGGAGAAGGGACTGGGGGCTGATCAGGAGAGGAGGCGGGGATGCTGCTATGCTACTGCGTGTGTATCGGAGCTACTCGAGAGCTTCTCTGCAGGAGGCATGGGGTGGGAGGTGGTTGATTTTTTTTTCCAATTTGGTTGGGGGGGCGAGGAAATACAGGGTTTACTCCATCTTCAGTGGATGGGACTCCCCGATCTCTCTCTCTCTCTCTCTCTCTCTCTCTCTCTCTCTCTCTCTCTCCCTCTCTCTCTCTCTCTCTCTCTCTCTCTCTCTCTCTCTCTCTCTCTCTCTCTCTCTCTCTCTCTCTCTCTCTCTCTCTCTCCCTCTCTCCCTCTCCCCCTCTCCCCCTCTCCCTCTCTCTCTCTCTCTCTCTCTCTCTCTCACACACACACACACAGACAGACACACACACACACGAACACACACGCGCAGACACACACACACACACACCACGCCCCCTCTTGCTTGTTTCTGCCATGCTCTGTAGGAGAGGGTTCTACCGCCTGGGGATGCCATCCTTGCTCTATCGTATCTGGTGTGCCTGACATATATACCGGGTATAGAGGGCTAACTTTTTCTGGGAACCCCAATTGCACTCCCCAAACCCGTAGTCTTTTCCATCCAAAGACCATATCCTAGGGTTCTTGCCTTGTCTTGACTGGGTCTCAGAAACCAGCAGTAGAGATTCCTAGCTATGCCTAAGATTAGGTTGGCTTCACCAACCTTCTGACTTGTAGGCAAAGTCACATACAAAGAGAGGAGTGGAAGGTGAAGGGAGGAGCCCCCAACAGATCACAGGATGCCTCTTACCCAAGTAGAGCCAGACTGATTCTCCAGCTGACACATCTTCTCTCCAGAAAAAAGCATCACCTGTGTGCACACACCCCATTCCACCTCAGGGCCTGCTCATTGAGAGGAGAACATCCGGTCTTCCCCAAGAGGAATGTTAAAGGCTGAGCCCCTCCAACGTGTTTCATAAGAATGGCAGTACACTCTATGTCAGTGGTTATGTGAGAACATGGACCAAGGAGTGGAAGGTGGGGAGAGGAATCAGCCATAGCCCCCAATAGAGCACATGATGACTTCTACCCAAATAGAGCCAGACTTCCTCTTTAGCTGATGTATCTTTTCTCAAGGAAAGGGTATCACCTGAATGCACATACCCCATTCCACTTAAGGGCCTGCTTGTTAAGAGGAGACTGTCCAATCTTTCCAGTAGGAATATTAAAGGCTGAGACCCTCTGACTTGTTTCATAGGATTGCAGGACACTGGTTATGTTGGAATATTGACCAAGGATTGGAAGCTGCTGTGAAGGTCCAGGGTGGACTATGGAAAGTGACATTCCAGAATAGGGAGAACTTCTGTGTGTGCCTGCATATTTGATATGTGCTAAGGAGGGCTCGTTTAGAGGAAATGGGCAATGTACACGTTACCTCAGAGTCAGGAGACCTGGTTGGGTTCTTCTAGCCCTGACTCTATCATTAACTAACTATGTGGCCTTAGGCCAATAATGTCTCTGAGCCTCAGTTTCCTCTTCTGCAAAATCAGTAAGTTGCCATGATCTCTTAGGTTTCTTCTAACTCTAAATACTCTTATTCAATGAAGTACCTAAATTCTGTGCTATTCTGTGTGCCTTATTTCCCCCTTGGTAATCTTGGTGAGATCAATCCCTCTGGGCCATCTGTGCAACCTTGGGAATAATTGCCTTCTCTCCACCTAAGACAACATGCAGGTGTCTCATTGATATTCCGATGACATTGTTCCCTGCCTCAGACAACCAGCTGAGTAAAGGGTAATAATAGTATTCTATAGCACTTTAAGACTGACCCTGTGATTCCTTCCATCAACCATACGAGGTAGGTAGCACAAATATTATTTTCTCCATTCTACAGATGAGGAAAGTGACACACTCATGTTAATATCATATAGTCAAGAAGTGTCAGGGCTGGGATTTGAACACAAAACTTCAGAGTCCAAGGCTAGCATTCTTTTAGCCCTAGCTGAGAGAGGCCTCTGTCTGAAGGAGCTCCTGCTTTGCTCCATCTGCCAGCCCTGTTTGTCTTTGAGCTAACTTGAAGGAAGAAATTCAATTGGGGATAAGGGAGGAGAGTAAGGGCATAACCTCTACGGAACCCCAAAACTCTCTCCATCCCGAGCCCCACGCTGTGAGGAAGAGTCAACCAGCACTGAAGATGAAGTGGTCAGTCTGCCAATTTTGTAGGCTCAGCCATAGTCACCTGGCACTGGAAGAAAAAGCAGAGACACTGATTGGGTTGGGGAAAAGTGGAGAGGCCACTGATGGGAAGGAAATACCCATTGGATTTTTTGGGAGAATTATAGTGATTAGTCTTCCCAAAAGTCCTACTCTGATCCCTCATCATGGCCTGAAGGTGACTCTGGGTTCTCAAAGGCTATGACCATAGGAAACAAGCTGTGGCAGGTCCTCCTAAGCAGAGAAAGCTTCCAAGTATTAGCCTTATCATGGACCACGTCTATTGTCTGAGGGCTGTCCCAGCTAAGCCAAGAGAAGCTCAATGGAAAAAAAACAGTTGACCACTAGGGGATGGATCATTTTGGCCACAGCACCTCAAAAAAACAAACAAACAATTCAACAACTACTAAGGCAGGGAAAGGATACAATTCACATCAATTGGGGGGAATACCCATAGTGACCAAATCCTGGATCTTTTGGAAAATTTGAAATAGCATTGTCGATGTAGACTCTATTCCCATTAGCACACAAATTAACAGTGACTCCAATGGAACTCTGAGTGGGGATGATGGGGCTGGGAAATCCAGCAGCCCTTCTCCTCCCATCCCCCTCAGTTCTCCTCCCCCCTTTCCTTACTCGTATAGCGCTTCACTGATGGGATCACCAACAAGCTGGTGGCCTGCTTTGTGGAAGATGACATGAGGGACGCAGTGCTGGTCCGTGTCTATGGGGAACGGACAGAGCTTCTGGTGGACCGGGAGAATGAGGTCAGGAACTTCCAGCTCCTTCGGGCCCATGGCTGTGCACCCAAACTCTATTGTACCTTCCAAAATGGCTTGTGCTATGAGTTTCTCCCAGGCATGGCTTTGGGGCCCGAGCATATCCTCGAACCCCGGCTCTTCAGGTGAGGTGGGCTTGGGAGTCCAGGGAGAGGTTGGGTACAATTTGTACTGGTGGTGGGGAACCACTGGGTTCAGAGATTGTATATTTATAATACACTTCTGTCTGGTCTCATCTTAGGCCACTGGAGTTGTACGCTCTTGCCGACTTCTTGGCCAACAGGGCAGGTTCAGGGATATGGAGGAGAGGAGAGGAGAATGAGGTAGAAATTGACAAAAGAACCCTGGTTTCTTGGGTATATTTTGTTTGAGTCACTGCAGAGGACAAAGAGTTCCAGAGAAGGAAGGCTGCATCCCAACCTCTAGACTTACCCACATCCCTCTAAAACCTTAGAAATGGCTCACTCATTCAGCAACTAGTTTATTGAGTGCCCGCTATTTGCCAGGCACTATATCCAAATCCCTAGAGTGCTTGGGGTTTCTCTCCCCGCCTTTCCCCTTGCCACTAGCTCAGGGTATGTACGGAAATTGGGACCCATGCCGGAAGTAGTATGTACTTCAAGTGAGCTCTACCAGTGAAGGGTGATACAATTCATTCCAAGCTGGGCTTCCCTCTGGATCCCTGGGCCTGGGGATTCTGGGAGCTGGACTTTCCTCCACAAAACCCAGATGCCTGTACTTGATTATTTCAAGTCCAGATGTGAGAGCTACTACTGGGCCAGGGCTTCTCTAAAAAGGGGGCTTGGAGATGCTATTAAGCAAACTCCTCCCCACTATTCCATTGAACCCAATGCTAAAGGCCAATCTGGGAAAAGTAGCAAAGGAAGAACCCCGAGTTCTCCCCAATGCATGCTCAGCTGACCCTCACCCCAAGAGCTGGTGAGAAGAGGAATATACTTAGATAAGCCATCAGGTATTGCTCAGAGGCAGTACCATCTAGTGGTTTTAGAATCTGGGTTCTAATTCCAACTTCGCACCTCACCTCCTTATTACTTCAGCTATGTCAAGTCCTTCTTTCCACTCTCTTGCCCCAGGCAGGGCAGGCCCTTTCTCTCTCTGGCTCTTAGTTTCCTTAGCAAAATGAAGGTGTTAATCTCTAAGGTTCCTTCAGTCTCTAAATTCTGATTATCACTCCTAGATCCGTTGGGGCATGGGTTCTGGGGCAAGAGAATCTATGCAATCTGGAGAGCTGGTCTTGGGAGCTCCTGGGGCCTTGGGTTTGAGGGAGGATTGGGGAGATGTGGGAACAAGGCTTACAGACCAAGACACACACATGCGCATGTCTCTCTCTCTCTGCCAATCAACTGGGTGAACTGAGAAAACACAACAGCCACAGAAGGGACTTTCCTACCCTCTCCTTTGGGGAGGACACCTCTGTGAGGGTAACTGATCGATCTTAGGGCACGGGAGAATTGCAAATGTGTGCAAAGAATTTCTTTAGAAAACCACCCATGAGGGAGGCGGTGAAAGTTGCTTTCACCTCTTCAACCCCACCCCTGCCTCAAAGTTGAGGGCTAAGAACAGGAGGGTCTGACTGGCAGATGGGAACAGGGAGTAGAGCAGTTCCTGAACCTGGCCCTCGTTTGTGCCCCAGCCCTGTTCAGTTATGCTGGGGCCGGGGAGGAGGGTGGGAGAAAGCTGCCTGGAGCCTTTTCCTAGCATCCCTCCCAACTCTGTATCAGGAACTCAAGCACTGCAGAAACCTACCACTCCCACCCCCACCTGGGAAGACAATTGCTATCTGTCATCCCTGATGGGAGAGATTGCAGTTGTCAGGAAGGCTAGAGAAGGGATTTAGGTTAGCTAGCAGAAAGAACTTTCCTCTTTGAGAGAGGTAGAAAATCACACAAGGATGGGCAGGCTAGTGCTAGTCAGGCCAGCCAGGCCTCCTTCTTCCCGGATCTTTCCCCAGAGACACCTGTCTGGGTCAGGGTGGATCCACCTGCCTAGAGGCAGGAGAAGAAAGAGGATGGCCCCACGAAGTGTTGGTCACCTGGGGAGACCTCTTTCTCTGCCTGCTCAGGCTTTCCAGCTCCAAAAATGCTGAGTGTAGATGTCATCCTCATTGCTATTCTAGACAAGAGCTCTATTGATATTCAAGGAAATGCTCTGTGTAGAATCTTCCTCTGGGAAGGGAGATGGGGAAGAGCTGTGTTTTCAGGTCTGTTCTCTGGCCCCGTGGGAGAGGAGCCCTGGCCCAGCTCTTCTCCTCCCATCCTGGGGCCTCCTGCTCAACCTCTGAAGCTGGCCTTGATCTCTCCAACCCTCCATGGCCACCCCTCCCACCCCCACCTTTTCTACTGTACACAGGGAGATGATGGGTGGGGGAGGGGCAGCAGAGGTGGTGGTCTCCCCCTCAGAATGCCCAGGTTGCCCTTTTGCCTCTGGGGGGCACTGTCAGCCCTGCCTGTTCCTGGAGCCAGGCACAGAGCTGGAGGAGGGGGCAAGAAAACAACATGGTAACAAGGTTTCAAACAGCAAATGCCTTTATTGTGCTCAGCCCGTGATTATTATCCAAGCAACAGGCAAAGGCAGAGAGGCAGAATGTTGGAGGCTTGAGGGGTGGGGGTGGGGTGGGGAGAGTGAAATGATAGAGGAGGATGGGCCCCAGAACTGTGGGGAGAGCATGGTGGCACCCAAAGCGATCCTAACCCTGGAGGGCCCCAGAGTTTAGGGTGGGAAGTCTCCATCCCCCCCCTCCCCTCCGGCTCTTCCCAGCTCAGTTTTCCCCTTTTCTTCTGTTCGCTGCAGCCCTCTCCCTCCCAGGACCTTGGACTGCGTCCACAATAGAGCTCGAAATAAGAACGTGGGCTTGTTGTATGTCCTTGGCGCCCTGATGCCAACATCAACTCCCGTTGGCCGAGGAGAGGCTGCCTTGGGCCTACCTCCCTGCTTTGGCCAGCCTGATAAGAGGCGGGCACTTCCTGCCTGGTACCCCTCCTTGGAATGAAGCATGTGTGTGGATAGCCCTGAGGAGGCCGGGCAGGAGGAATATTCCCCTTATGCCAAGTCCCCTCTCCAGCTTCTCCTTCCCATCCCCCACTTATTGCCTGTTGTCTTCTTATGTGAGGCTAGACAGAGAGTCATTATAATAGTAATTTTTAACATTTGTGTAGTGCCTACAAAGCATCACTTATATGTATATATATACATATAACTTTACATCAGATCTCGTCAGATTCTCACCTCAAGCCCATGGGCAAATATGTGGCTTATTATTATAGTATTATTATTATTATTAAATTATTATGTACAGATGAGGAACTAAAGCTCAAACCCAAGACTCTTGCCATCAAATCTAGTGCTCATACTGTACCAGACAGTCTTGTTGTGTTTGGGTCCTGACCACATAGGCAGTGCCCACCAATGACTATTATCACTATTTTACAGATGAGGAAACTGAGACCCAGAGAGATAAAAGTGACAAAGGGGACACACAGCTACTAAATATGTGACCTGGGACTTGGTTCCAGGTCTTCTGATCCCTAAGTCCAGCACTCCTTTTTACTGTGCCACAATAATAATAAAAATAACAATAAGCACTTACTACTATTTCCAGAAACTATTGCCAAGTGCTTTACAAATATTATCTCATTTGATTTTTACAACAACCCTGAGATGTAGGTGTAGCCCATTTAACAAATTAGGAAACAGGCAGAGGATAAGGGACTTGCCCACCGTCACGAAACTAGTAAGTGTCTGAGGCTGGATTTGAAGTCTTGTCTTCCTGACTCCAGGCCTGGTGATCTATCTACTATACTATCCAACTTCCTGCTATATGGCATTGGGCAAGTAAGTCATTTAGCCTTGCTGAAATTAATTTTCCCATATGTAAAATGGCATTAATGACAATTAAACCACCAACCTCCCAGGGTTGTCATGAGAAACAAATTTTGCAAGCCTTAAGATAACACATGAGTAATTTAAACTCTGTTTTTATGAGTCCAGATTTGATGGTTTTCTGGTACATCATCCTGGCTGCAATGAATCCATGTGAGGTGGTGATGAAAGGATGGTGACAGGTAGAAGGACTGAGTAGAAAAGAATTACTGAATGAAAAAAAAAATGACTGCCCTGAAGGTCTAACTCCTAGTATTAGAGCTGGAAGGGACCTTAGAGATTATTCAATCCAACCCCTTCATTTTATAGCTGAAAAAACTGAGGCCCTCAAAGGGCACTCAGCTTGCCATTAAATTGTGCATCTAAAGATTCCTTCCTGTTTCCTGGTTCCAATTTTGGAAATGGAATGGGAACTTCAAGCCTGAAGGTTCCATTTTATTCTTCTGTCTTGCAAAAGTTCAGGGTCTTCCTGTTCCAAAAAGCAAGTGGGTGGTCCTCCCTAACCCTTTTCTCTTTCTGGTTCAGAAGGCAATGGGGTGGGAGTGGGAGGAGTGGCATGGGGGTATCAGAGTGTGAACGACCTCCATGGTGACCCTTGTATTTGTGCTTTACCATAGGCTGATTGCCTGGGAAATGGCAAAAATCCACGCCATCCATGCCAACGGCTGTCTGCCCAAACCTGGCCTGTGGTCCAAAATGTACAGATATTTCACTCTTGTCAAGGATTCTTTCAACTCCAGGTAAAGAAAGGAGCTGTGGTCAGGAACCCCTGTCCTACTTTACCCAGATTAGGTCTGGCTTAGACTCCTTATCCTGAGTGGACTTGGGAAATTTAGAGCCTAAAACCCAAAAAAAAGACACCCTAGGACCATAGATCCAGAGCTGGTAGGGACCTGAGGCCCAGAGAGGTTAAGTGATTTGCTTCAGGTCACCAGGTAGTAAAGCCTTGGAAATGAGGTGCTAACTCTCACTTGCAGCTACTTCGCACACCCCTCCTTTGAATTCAGAGGCTATTTGTTTATCTTTTGCTAGGGGTCAGCTGGTCAAAGAGACCAAGTGTATGTTAGGCTATCGATCGACAGACAGTCTAATCTTTTTTGATTTCTAGAAAACTTTTCTGTTCTAAGTTCTTTCACCCCGTCTGATGAAATGCTGTCTGGCCTCATACCTTCTGAGCAACATTGAGAAGGTCAGAAAAGGGATCTCCTATTTTATGCAAGAGGAAGTAGAGATCAAGAGAATTTGGTTAAGGGACTTGTCCAAGGTCCCTTACACAAAGAGCCAGTGATTGAACCCAGGTCTCCTGATGGGCTTTCCCTCCACTGATCACCTGGATAAGAGCCTATGGCAGTAGAGTGGGGATGAAGCAGGATTGGGATCCTGCAGTCAGTAAGTCTATTTCCTTTCCTTTTAGAACTTGTCTACCTGCACAGGCTGATCATCCATCCCACCTCCAGGCTCTAGACCCTACCCATCTCAGACAGATAACTAACTCTCTTCTCCTTTCCCCTCTCTAGGGAAGGCAGTGCTACTATCCATCTGCCATATCCCACCCCTTCTTGAGCGTCCTTCAGCTCTTTAACTCCTTCCCTAATTTTCCCTAATCCATAACCCTGAGGCTCCTACTAATCCCCCCAAACCTAGTTCTCTTCATCCCTGCCTCCCTACCACATGCAGAGAAAGGATGAAAGGGGCTCCCTTTTCCTCCAAGACAACAGCCTCCTCTTTTATCTCTTCCCACATTTACATAGTTAAGGATTACAAAGCACTTCCTGTACAACAACTCTGTGAATGAGGTAGTATAAATGTTATTATCTCCATTTTACAGATGAGGAAACAGAAGGCCAAAGAGATGAAATATCTCAATAGCCCATGGTCACACTGCTTGTAAGTGGTGGAGGCTGGATTCTGAACCAGTTCTATCAAGTCAGTCTATCTAGGTCCATCTCTTTTCCTCCCACTGTCCTCCATTATATCTCATAGATCGCCCCCTGTCCAATCAGTGTGAGCTCAGGCTCTTTGACCCAAAGGGACAAGAGAGAGATGGGGGAGAAAGGATTATGCCAGTTAAAGAAAGAATCATTAATGCCATTCCCACTGTGACTTTCTCCTAGCCTCTAACCAGGGGTGACTTTATCCAGATCATCCCACTTAATCATTAACAAGCACTTATTTAGGGACATTTAGTATTGGGTGGCCTTGAAATGTCACTGTTGGAACAATCCTAGCCTCTCTCTCTCTCTTCTCTTGTCCTTGTATGTCTTCTATTTCAAATGCCTTTCATCCTGTTAATGGGGTGCTGAAAGCCCTTTTTCCCCCTCCCCCAATGACCAGAAAAGAAGAAGAAAAATGATGATAACAAATGTTTAAAGTAATGCTTAAACATTTGCAAAGAGCTTTTCTTCTTGGAACCGTAGAATGTCAATATTGAGATAGAACTTGGAGATCATTTAGTCCACCCTTTAGGCTGCCTCTGAAATTTTAGAACGCAATCCAGGGAGGTTAAAATACAATAAGGAGCCTGAATTTTATTCTGGATGCAGTGAGGAACTCTTTGAGCAAGAGAGTTACCTGATCAAAGTGGTGATGTAGGAAGACTAATTTGGCCTTAGTGTGTGGGACAGATTGGAAGGAACGAGAGACTGGAAGCAGGAAAACTAGCCAAGAGGCTATTTAAGAGCTTAGAAGAGAACAGAGATCAAAAGTCTGAGTTCAGTTCAATTCAACAAGCATTAATTAAGTTTCTTCTATGATTAAGGCATTGAGCTGGATGCCCTGTAGAATACAGAGGTAGAAAATGATATAGGTCCCCCTCTTGAAGAGTTAATGGGGGGAGGGGGATAAGTATACAAATAACTATGATACAGGGGAGATAAAGACAAGGGCAAAGTGGAGGGCTAGGCAGACAGCCAGTAGATTTCAGCTAGAGAGGTGACAATGGATATGGGCAGGAAGGGACTAATTTGAGAAACATCTCTGAGCTAGAATAAACACAATGTAGCTACTGGTTTATGGGGGTGGGGAGGGCAAAGAGAAGGCAATTTAACTTGAATTTTTGAACCATGGTGACTGGGAAGAACAGTGATTCTGTTAATAAAAACTTAAGAATTCAGGGGGAGGCTCCAGCCTGGGAATGTGGTGAAGTTTGGCTTTTGGCAGGATGCATACATCCAGGCATCAACTCATCCAGAGGGGAGAATCCATCCATTGTAGGGACAGAGGCCCCTCTCCTCTGCAGCTTCCTTGGGTTCAAAGGTGAGAACAGTTCTCGTGACCTTGAGGTTCCCCTTGGAATATCTCCAATTCCTTGTGCAGGGGGAGTGCAAGAGCTTTATCACCTTTTGTAGCATCTTTCTCTCCTCTTCTGCCCCTCTCAACCCTCCCCCTGGCTGCAAGAGTAATGCTTTTCCACTCAGTATATTATTGTGGTGGTGATGGATACTAAAGTTTCCAATCCTATAACCCTCAAATAGATGTGAGAAGGTCAAGATGAAAGATGGTAGGAACACTTGAGACAGTGTTTCCAAATGCTGACCAGAGAAGAGACAGGGCCAGCTCTCACATAGCTTCAGTTTCTTCCTTCCATCCTCCTTCCACCAAGTTTATGTGTGTGTGTATGTGTGTGTGTGTTGTTGGGGTGTGGGTGTAGGTGGAGGGCTATAGACCCTGTGATCCCAAAGGCCTTCTATAGTAAATCTAATGTTCTGTGTTCTAGAAGCCATGTGTCCAGGGTTGGGGGCGGGGGGGGGGGGCAGGGAGCAATAATGACCTGATATCCCTGGATATTTGGTCCAGTGGCTTGGCCTCCTAGGGATATATCATCCTCAAGAGGTCATTGCACTCTAGAAGGAGTCCAGAAGATCAGGTCTCTAAATCCTCCCTTCCTTTCTTTTTGTGCTCAACTGCCTTGGAAAAGAAAACACAAACAAACAGATCTATGAATCAAAGAAAGACCAAGTTTAGTCACACTTACCCAAGCTTCCTCCCCTTCACTGATTGGTTCACTCTGAATTTTACTGGGACTGAGCCAAATGTTTGGTTTTATATTGTACACAAACCAATGTGCCTTTCTAGGATACATAGAGTCCAGACAATCCAGCCCATTTAAACTCAACCCAGTCTCCAAGTGATCTTAGGCAAATAGGAAGGAACTGTTCTAGGTTATTCTGAAATTGATCCATTGCATCCATTAAACCCAAGGGAACCTAACTGGCATCATTGTCCTTGTATCCCAAGAAGTGTTCAAGGATGGTTGTTTAGGTCTGTTATCTGTAGAATAAGGGAGTTGGATTAGATGACATCTAAGGTCCCTTTCAACTCTAGCAACTGAATATTCAACAAATTCAACTCAACTGAGCAAACATTTATTAATGACCTATCTGCAAGACACTGTGAATAGGCACAGGGGATAAAAAAAGATAAAAGATGATAGAGTCTCTGTCCTCAAGGAGCTTTTAGATCCTACTTGGAAAAAATATGGCGAATGCACAGAAAAGCATACATGATCTGGCAAAAGAGAAACCCAAAAAACTCTAGGAAAATCTGAGGTGAGAGAAAAAACTTTCATCTGGGAGGAAGATGGAAGGCTTCATGGAGGAGTTGGCATCTAGACTGAGCCATTAAGAAAGAGAGAGAGAGAGAGAGAGAGAGAGAGAGAGAGAGAGAGAGAGACACCCCCTGTCTCTTAGAGATTTTTCTTCTTAATGTCTTCAGAAATCCTTTTCTTTTCCACCTTGTCACTGTAGTCATTCTGTTCTCTGTTTGGGTTTTGAAGACTTGACCTTTCATTCCTAATTCTTTCCCAGCAGATCTAATTGCCTGTCCTCCTTCCCATAATATAATGCCTTTGATGTACAGAACCCTTTACGATAACCCAAAATATTTTCCTGTTTATTATCTCATCTGATCCTCATAATAGCCCTGCGAGGTAGGCAGGGGAGTCATTATTACTCCCATTTTACAGATCAGGAAACTGAGGCCCAGAAAAGTGAAGTGACTTGCCCAAAGACATACAGCTGGTGACTGGTAGGGATGGGACTAGAGCTCAGGTCTCTTGGGACTCAGTTTAGTGCAATTTCCATCCATTACACTACTCTCCTAATCCTCCCTCATACCTGACCTCACATCCTATTGAATTAGCCTTTC
>NW_020954576.1:50063839-50135837 GCF_900497805.2 Vombatus ursinus
GGGAGGATTATTGAAAGGAGGCAGAGGTGGTTTGGTAGCAGGGATATTAGGTAAGTTTGGCCTACCACAGAAATGAAAGTGAGAGCTCTCAGCCTGGTGCTCCAGCCATTTTTAGGAAAGCATGCTGTCTCTGTCTCCTTCCATTCCATGTCTTGACACATTTTCTTCCTCTCTATTTCCCTTTCCTCTCCCCCTCCCCCTCTTGTCCCTTTCCCCTACCCCCTGTCATCCTTCTCCCCTACCCTTTTCTCTCCCATTCTCCTACTCCCCCTTCCATTTCCACTCTCTTCCTCCCCCTTCCTTTCTTACTCTCCTCTTTTCCCTACCCCTTCTCCCCCTCTCCCTCCCTCTTAATCCACAAAGGCTATGGGTTGGAACATGACTAATGTGAAAATAGCTTTAATATGAATGTGTATGTAGAGCTTATATCAAATTGCATGCTGTCTTTGGGTGGGGGAGGGGAGCGATGGGGAGAAAATTTGGAACTCAAAATCTTATAGAAGTGAATGTTGAAAACTAAATTTAAATAAATATTTTTTTTAAAAAAAAGAATATTGATTGGACTAGATGTCTCTTGAGTCCCCTTCTGATCCTGAAATGTTCTAATTCTGAGGTCATCTTATCCACTCCCCTGCCCCAAACCTACTTCCAGACCTCCCTGTAAGGATGAAAATTATTTCCAATCTTACTCATGCTGAGTGCTTTTTTTTTTTTTAAGTGGGGAATGCTAGGGGGATCATAGAATCATAAATCTGGGGCTGGAAGGAACATCAGAGGTAATCAAATTGAACCCTTTACTTTTATAGATGAGGAAACAGAGGCACAGGGAAGTCAGTAATTTGCCAAGGTTACATAGGTAGTGAGCATCAGGGGCAGGATTGGAACCCAGGTCCTCTGATTGGATTTTTTCATGTGAAGGAAGGGACTTCTGTTTTGAGAGAGAAAGGGAGAAATGGGCCTGGAGCACTTGCTAAAGGGGCCAGTGGAGGGGAAGGAGAGCTAGAGGACAGAGCAAGAGTTGAATCAGTGTATAAAGACTATGGCCCCCACCCACCCACCCAGGCCGGGTAGCAACACCCACTCAGAATTGTTTAAAGGTCTCCCTGCCCCTTCCTGAGCCTTATCACTCCTCCTGTGTTGCCCCCTTTGCAGGTCATGTCAGATTCATAGATTATGAATATGCTGGCTACAACTACCAAGCCTTTGACATTGGCAATCACTTCAATGAGTTTGCAGGTAAGTGAGCAACCAACCAATGGAGAGTCTGTCAGAACCAGAACTAAGGGTGGGTAAGAAAGGTAGCCACCTAGGGTGTAGCACTAAATGGGGGGAGGGGGGCACACCATGAAGAACACTTTCTCGGTATGACTTTATAAACATTTTATGCCATAAAGCATATCTCCGTGGCATTTAGGTCTTTATTTTGTGCTAAATCAAGGTGCATTGTTACAGTGAAAGTTAAAAGCTTCCTGTAAACAATCTCACAGGGAGGGATGGAGATGCAAAAATGTCTTGGTCCAGAGCTTATTGCCCCATCATTTATCCTATGTCCAGAGTCCTTCTATGCAAAGCCCAACAATGCATACTTAGAGTCCTGGCCCCTCTCCCTCCCTACTCCGACAAGAGAGGCTCAATTCCTGTCCTCAAGGAGCTACCAGTACAATGGGGGACAGAGGACACTCATCCAGGGCACAGATAGAGAGAGAGAAACAATGAGCTGTAAGTTTTCAGTGGTGTACCAGAGTAAATTGTATCTGGTTTTTGGTCCAGCTGGTTAAGGAAGGCTTTCTGAAGGAGCAGACTGCTTGTTTCATATGTGTGTGTTGGGGGGAGGAGCGGTCTTTAAAGTGTGCCTCATCACTCACCATCTTGAGATAAGTCTACAGGCTACAGACCTGTCTCCAAGAATAAATCAAGTTCAGCCCCTGGGGACTTGGTCACTACAGTTGTCATTTGCCTCAGTTTGAGCCCTTGGTACCATAAGAGATCTTGAGCCTTAGGGAGCCGGGGCAGTGGAGAGCCTGTGCCAAAGGATGCCCTCAGGATGCCCCCTGTATGAGAGGTCCTACCCATCTGTGGACTTGGAGACTATGAGCTAAGTGTTTGTTTCACAAGTAAGGTATCATCTTGACATGCCTCTGGGCTTATCACTGAATGAGGACAGTCTACTACAGGTATTCGTGGATCTGGCTAGAATCTGCCCATTAGCTCTCCAGCTCCCCAGTGTTTGCAATGATGAGCCATGGAAATTGACTTCATTGCTCTAATAGTCTCACTATGCTTAATCAATCAACAAGCATTTATTAACCCCTTACTGTGTTCGAGGTAATGAGCACTGGGGACACACAAAAAAAGCAAAGGCAGGGGCAGGTAGGTGGTGCAGTGGATAGAGCACTGGCCCTGGATTCAGGAGGACCTGAGTTCAAATCCAGCCTCAGACACATAACACTTACTAGCTGTGTGACCCTGGGCAAGTCACTTAACCCCATTGCCTAGCCAAAAAAAAAAAAAAAGCAAAGACAGTCTCTGCCTTTAAGGAATGTACATTCTAATAGGAGAGACAACATGTAAATAACCAGACACATGCAAGACCTATACCTAGCAAGTGAAAGGTAATATGGGAGAGGACTTAGCCTATCTTATTTTTTTAATTTGAATTTTTTTTATTTTTTAACATCCCTTTTTCTTATATTTTGAGTTCCAAACTCTCTCCTTCCCTCCAGCCCCTCCCACACCCATTGAGAAGGCAAGCACTGTGATAACCATCATACGTCTTACCCTATCTTATGGCTGATACACTTCCATCTCCTTATTCTATTTCCCTGTTTCAAGAGAGATTCCTCTAGCTACCTCTCACCATACTCTCATCCTTATCCACTTCAGCCCTACCCCTCCACTAGCTATAATTCCCTTTGAACCTTCACTCTCAGGTTGCTAATAAACTCTTCTCCTTCTTCTTAGATCTCTTTGTGTCTTTACATCTATTGGTGGTCATGACCACTTGATGCTGCAAAAGGCCCTACATCCTTCTCCAGTAATAGGTGCCCGTTCCATCACATCGCTTAACATGGTGGGCCAAGAGGAAGAGGCAGCAGCATACTCCTTGCTACCACTTCCCAGTTGTCCCTTGGCCACTATTACTTAGCAGCCTCTCTTCCTTTAAGGTTCATTCCATTTGTCTCTATCATCCTATATCCAGGGCTAAATTGCAGTCATCTCCCTGCCCCATTCTCCCTCCAGTCAATCAATCAAGCAAGCAAGCTTTTATTAAGCACTCACTATTCCAGTGTTAGACCCTAGAGGTGCAAAGTCCCTGCTCTCAAGAAAGTTGCATTCCAGCAAGAGAGACCGTATACATGTGAGTGTGCACGCACGCACGCGCACGCACACACACACACACTCACATACACTCACCCCAAACCACATACTCTCCATTCTCAAGGAAATCAGTACTTGACTCAGTCTTCCTTTCCACTCTAATCCTTGCCCTTCCTGATATACAATATATATATATACAATATATATAATATTATAATATACAGTATATAACTTCAAATGTCCTGATTTTCTTGTTCATCAATTTACTTAACTCCTTTGACCTACATCTTCCTTTCACTTTATCTACTCCCTGAGATGGTCATATCTTGGATCTCACCATCACCCCAAACTATCCTACCTCCATGAAATTCCTCTGAAATTCCTGTTGCTGATTATAATCTCCTATCCTATCTCTCCTTCTGTCAAAGTTCTCCTAAACCTACCTTTCACTCTCATTTTGACCCCTAATCCCTCCACTCTCCCTCTTTCCCCATGCCACCATCCATCAATTCTGCCCTGGACTCACTTTGACCCCTTCATAGCCTCGACCTGAGTTGACCAGTTCAATTCATTATCCTCTACTTTTGAATCCTCCTTCCACCTCACTGCAAAACCATCCTATCAGCCATCATGCCTTGACAAATACACAATTTCTCCTCTCCTCTCTCTTGGCAGAGGACATCACCATCTGCCATAAGCTCCAGCTTTCCCCTACCTTCCCTGTATAGCATGCCCCATTCTCTCCTCCTTTGCCTCAGTCACTGAAGAAGAGATGTCCTTTCTCTTTTCCAAGACCAACTCCTTTATTCTTCTTGTCAGTGCCATCTTCTCTCTCCTGTTTCCTCCTGGAACTTCTACCTCTTCAGTCATCTCCTTTCTTTCTGTTATCTTCCATCTATCCTTATTGACTGCCTCCTTCCATGCCAGCCACATGCATGCCCAGGTCTGTGCCATCTCCCCGAATAAATTCCCCATAATAACATACCTGACAATGGCTCCTTTAGCCTCTGCTTTAAGACTCTCAATGATGGGAAACCCACTGCCTCCAAAGTCAGCCCATGGTAATTTTTGGACAGCTCTGTTGGGAGTTTTTTCCTGACATCAAACCTAAATTTCTCCCTTTGGAGCTCCTTCGTGTTGCTCCTGGTTTTGCCTTTTAGGGCCACGCAGAACAACCTTAATCCCTCTTTCATGTAACAGTCTTTCGAATATTCAGAAACTATTATATGTCCTGCCTTTTTACCACCCCCCAACCCCCAGTCATCTCTTCTCCAGATGAAACATCCTTAGTTCTTTCAACCAATCTACAAATGATAAGGATTCAAGACCTTTCATCATCCTCATTACCCTATTCAAGACACTCTTCATTTTATCAATGTCCAGCTTAAACTGAAACACCCAGAGTTGAATATAATAAGGGGAAAAGGAGGGAACAAGAATTTACATGGTGCCAATACTGGGCTAAGCATTTTTTAAAACAAATGTCTCGTTTGATCTTCACAACAGCCCTGTGAGGTAGGTACTATTACTTTCCCCACTTTATAGTTGAGAAAATGGAGGCAAATAGAGGTTTAGTGGCTTGCTCAGGGCCACACACATGTCTGAGGCTGGATTTGAATTCAGATCTTCCTGATTTCAGACCTAGAGCTCTACCCACCATGCTACCAGCTTCTCCATATAATAAGCCAGGTTTGATCTAAGTAAGATGTACAAAACGACTATCACCTCCATGTTCCTAAAAATTATGCTTCTCCTGATACAGCCCAAGATCACACTAGTTGCTTTTTTTTTTTACTTCCACACCACACTGCTGACTCGTTGAAGTTGAGGTCCACCAGATCCCCAGATTTTTGAAAAACAAACTGCTATGTCTTCTCTAGCCTTTATTTAGGAAGTTGATTTCTTGAACCCCAGTGTAATTTTTTTTTTTACTTATCTGTATTGACTTCCATCTTGTAAGAGTCAGCCCAATGAACTATCCTGACAAGATCTTTTGAATTCTGACTCTGTCATCTAGTGTTAACTATCCCTTCTGGCTTTTTATCATTTGCAAAGGACTATACCATATATGTCATTTTCCAAGTTATTTTGAAATAGCACAGGGTCAAGCACAAATTCCTGGCTCACTCTATTACAGACCTCCTACCAAGCTGACCTGTTCAGTTGTTTTGAGTCCTGTCCAACTCTTCATGGCCCAGTTTGGGGTTTTCTTGGTAAAGATACTATAGTGGTTTGCCATTACCATCTCCTGCTCATTTTGCAGATGAGGAAACTGAGGCAAACGGGTAAGTGACTTGCCCAGGGTCACATAGCTAGTAAGTGTATGAGGTTGGATTTGAATTCAGGTCTTTCGGACTCCAGGCCCAGTGCCACTGTGCCACCTAGCTGCATTAATGATATCTCTTGAGTAGTCATTCAACCAATTCAGCATCTGTCTGCCTGTGTTATCTCCTAACTCTTCATCTTTTCCATAAGAATAGTATGAGATTCTTCATCAGACAATTTTTTAAAAATTAAGCAAACTCTAGCTTCAGCATTCTCTAATCTACCAGCTTAGTGGCCCTGTGAAAAAAAAAGAAAATGAGATCAATCAATCAACAAACATTTATTATGCCCCTACGATGTGCCAGGCATTGTGCCAAGTGTTGGCTGAGCCTGACATGATGGTTTGCTCAGAATCTGTGCCAGTCCTTTGTAATTACGACTTCCTTTCTAGACAGTCCCTTACCATCTCTTTAATGATCCATTCTACAAGGTCCCTGAGAATCAAAGCCATGCTCAGTGGCCAGCAGTGGGCCTACTCCTCTCTTCTGTTCTCCACTGTTTTCCAGATATTACTAGTAGTGACTCAGCCATCACAGTCACCACTGCTTTCAAGTACCCGAGGATAGAGTTCACTTGGGCCAGGTGGCTAGAATTCCTCCCAGACAGCCAAGGCCTTTCTTGCTCTGTTTACTCATTTATCTCACTATCAACTCTCTGTTAACCATTTTTTTGTTTTTTCTGGCCTTTCTAGTCCAAAAGTCATTCTCCTTAACAGAGAAAACAGAAGCAGAATAAGGACAGAGAAGCTCATTCTTTTTGGCCTCGTCAGGTCTTCTTGGCTCGTCTGCTTCAAGGCTCCTTCACTATTATTCTCCTCTTTCTCCCAATAGAGTTTTGTTGTTGTTGTTTTTGTTTTGTTTGTTTTTTGCTTTTGGTGAGGCAGTCGGGGTTAAGTGACTTGCCCAGGGTCACACAGTAAGTGTCAAGTGTCTGAGGCTGGATTTGAATTCAGGTCCTCCTGACTCCAAGGCTGGAGCTTTATCCACTGTGCCACCTAGCTGCCCCTTAGAGATTTTTTTTTAAAAAACCCTCTTCTTTGTAGTCCTCAGCTTACCCTGAGCTGTAGGACTTGTGGCACTGTTTTGGGGGGATTGTGCCATGGTTCTGATATTCATCCTCTATTCCATACAGTGTATCTCTCCTCCCTTTGATATCAAAACTCCTAGAATCATCTCTGTTTGTTGCCTTCATTTCCTCACCTTCCACTCACTTCTCTACCTCAAGAAGCTAGATGGTGCAGTGGATAGAGCACTGGACCTAGAGTCAGGAAGACTTGAGTTCAAATTTGGCCTCAAAAGCTTAGGAGTGTGACCCTAGAAAAGTCACTTAATCTTTGTCTGCCTCAGTTTCCTTAGCTGTAAAGTAGAGGTCATAATAGTAGCCTACCTCCCAGTGTTGTGAGGATCACACAGTTTAATATTTGTACAGTTCATAGTACAATGTCTGGCACACAATAGGTACTTAATAAATGTTTCCTTCCTCCCTCCCTTTCTTCCTTTCTTCTGCTCTCCTTCCCTTCTTTTCCTTTTTCTCTCCCCTTCCTTCCCCTCTCCCCTTTTCTTTCTCTCTCCCTGCTTAAAAAACATGCCTCAGCTACTGAACTCAGTGGTCTTTTCCTAGCCCTTCTGCTTTGTAACCTCTCTGAAGCTCTTGATAGCACCCACCATCTTCTCCTCCCTCTGCTTTGGTGACATTCCTCTCTCCTGGTTTTCACCTACCTTTCTGAACTATCCTCAGTTGCCTTTGCTGAATCGTTATTCGTCTTAACTCCCTCAAGTGTAGCTCTGCTCTAGGGTTCCTTCTCTCCTTTATCTAGGTTCTCTGTGTGTGTAGTGTTCAGGTAGTTCTAACACCTCTGGTGTGAGGACTTGCTGAGCCCTTTTCAGGACTGCTCATCCACTTTTGTTGTCCACCTTTACCCAATTTTCACCTGTGGCTCCAAGATGCTGTAACATGCACAGTGGCCACACCCTGGTAAAACTGTCTCGAAGGGGCAGCTAGCTGGTGCGATGGATAGAACACCAGCCCTGGATTCAGGAGGACCTGAGTTCAAATTTGGCCTCAGACCCTTGACACTTACTAGCCGTGTGACCCTGGGCAAGTCACTTAACCCCATTGCCTAGCCAAAAACAAAACAAAACAAAAAATCTGTCTCAACAGCTAACCCAGGTTGAAGGTAACCCATTGGTGAGTTGCGGGGGGGGGGGGGGGGGTTTACCCCCAGCATGTCCCCAGCAGAATGGGCAGAGGAGAACAATTTGTTTCAATGGCCATGAAGGCAGCTGAAGCATGCATTGTGGAGTGCTTAGAGCTTAGTTAGACATCAAAGATGCCAAGGTCATCCATTGCTATCACCAGTCATCTTGTCTTTTGTCCTGCCACTGGACTTCAATGACTCTAGAATAAAGAGTGAGGCTGCAGACTTTGTGCAGCTCTGCCTCACTTAAATCCAGTTTGTGTGCAAATCAAGACATCGTCTTCCTCTTTGAAAACAAAGGGTGAACAACAACAGATTCTCTCTCTCTCTTAGTGTCTGTTACCATCCCTTTCCAGATTACCCTTAGCTCTATGTATCTGGTCCTAATCTCTTTCTTGAACTTCAGGTCCACAGTACCAGTTGCCTTCTGGAAGGAATCTTTACCTGGACATCCCATAAATTTCTCAGATTTAGTATATCTAAAGTGGACCTTGTTCTCTTTCACCAGCCCTTCTCCAGGTTTTCCTGTTGATGGTGAAGGCCCCATCAATCCTTCTGGTCACCTAGGTTCACAACTTTAGAGTCATTCTCAATGCTGCTTCCTCACTTACCCTTGTCCTCCAATCTCATAAATTGCCAAGTTTTATCAAGTCTCCTTTAACAGCTGTCCCTTTTCTTTTCACTCACTGCGCTATGGTTCTAGTTAATACCCTCATCACCTTTCACCAAGACTGTTAGAAGAGAATCTTAACTGGTCACTCTTCTTCCTTCTTCCCTTTCCTCTAATCTATCCACCATATAGTCTCCAAATTAATATTCCCAAGGCGAGGTTTGACCTTGGCACTCTTCTGCTGAAAAGTCTTCTTAAATAAAATAAAAATCTTCTTAAATAAAAGACAGACTACTACAGCCCTCCATGATATAGCTCCATTTACCTTTATGGGTAATACAGATGGCCCCCTTTCACAAACTCCACGTTCCAGCCACACTGGCCCACTAGGTATTCCTCAAAGTAAATATTCCACTTCCAGTTTCTTTGCCTTTGCCCCGACCATCTTCCATGCCCACAATATATTCCCCTCCTTTATCTTATCCCTTAGAATTCCGTGCTTCCTTCAAGATTTAACTCAGGTTACTTCCTAAAGGAAGTTTTTCCTGATTCCCCCAATCATTTGTGCTTCCCTCTCCTTAAATTATCTGGTATTTACTTATCCGTGTCCATGTGGTTTCCCTGCAATGCAATATATGTTCCTGGAAGGCAGGGACTGTTTCTTTTTCTTCTTCTTTGTTATTTCTAGTACCTACTATGTGCCTTCCAGATAGTCGTCATTTAATTAATCTGTTCGATTCAATTGGAGCCAAGACTGGAGGATTTAAGGAAAATGGTTTAGAACTATGGAGGAGGGTGGAGTTTTGTATAGATCGGGGGATAGATAAGGCCAGAAAAGGCAACATGTGTGGAAGAAACAAATAGTAAGTTTTTTTGGCCAAATCAGAGAGTTGTTACCATAGGAGTGAAGGATGATGAGAAGAGAATGTAAGGATGCAGCATGTAACGGTGCAAAGAGTCAGAGGACCAGGGTTCAAATCCTACCTCTTCTACTCACTACCTAGGGAATCTAGGCACTTCCCTGTGCCTCAGTTTCCTTATCTGTAAAATGAGAGGGTTTCACTAGATGACCTCTGAGGTCCTTTTCAATTCTAGAGATATGGTTCTATGATTCTATGATAGGATCTTGAAATCATACTGAAATTTAGGTCCCCTCACCCGTCTTGGGGACTCATCAAACCTAGGGTCCTCATTCTGAATCCTTTCTAGATCTCTATGGCACTACTTGCCTGTGGTGGAGAGAGGATGGTAGAAGAGAGGGGAAGGAATACTTTTGGGGCCCTTCCCCCAAAGCTACCTCCCCAGCCTTGATCAACTGCCCTAACTTAGAGTGAAGAAGATGGCTGTCTTTTGGGCCAATTGACTGATATCTACTAGGGAGGCAGGATGTGATGGTGGGAAAAGCATTTCTGGGGTCAAACAACCTTGGTTCATGTTCCACCTTTGATGCTTAGTACTTGTGTGACCTTCAAATCACTCCTCATCTGCAAAATACAGGGGTTGGACTAGATGATGTCAGGTCCCTTTCAGCTCTAAATTTATGAGACTAGTGGAGCCAAGGCATGGGAGTGAGCATCTGATTTTCACAGCTGGGTTAGGGGGCAAGATGAGATGATTTCTAAGGTACTTTACAGTGGCCATCCTGAATGATAGGAGACTCCAGGGGTATGACCTGTACAGAGAAAAAGAGAAGGCAAAGTATATAGAAACCTGTCCAACCAACCAGATTCCTATAAGCTGTTGGGACTGGCCACTTAGCTTGGCTCTTCTGTTTTCTTCCTGAAACCAGGCATGATTGTGTGTGTGTGTGTGTGTGTGTGTGTGTGTATTTGTCTGTTGATGACAGGGAAGTAGCAATTAGGTTTGAATAAAACCTGCCATTCCCCAGAGACTACTCAACCATTTGCTCATCAATAATCACCTCCGAGACAGCTCACAAAGAAATGGGTCTAGCACAGGAACCACAGAACCTTCCTTGCATCCCTAGGCTAGTGGATACCAGCTGATCAGGTGAAGGGAGGAACCTATGAGAGACTCAGTGTCCAGCCTGGCACCAGTAGTGGCACCATGTCCTGCCAAGCACTCAGCTGCCATGTAGAAAGTCTTGCCTGGGGTCAGAGAGGGGAGGATAATTCCTAAAGTATTTTAATTCCTTTTCTCACCCACTTTATGAGCAAAGTTCATTTGGAATTTCCCCAAAGGGGCAAGTGGTTTGAGTTGTATCCTAATCCCAGCTTTGGCATGGAGGGTGAGAGGGGAATTGTGGTGGGAGAAGCAGAAGTGCAAGAGAGAGGGATAAGGGCTGGGCAGAGCAACCTAGGTTCTCAGTTGCACAGTATAATTGGAAGCTCTGATTTGGGAAACAGAAGACCTGGGTTCTAGCATCACTTCCGCCATTAACTAGCAGATATGGCCTTGGGCAGATCATTTCTCTCACTTCCCTTTTGTGAGACACCATTTTTTTTTTCATCTGTAAAACAGTATTGGACTAAATCTTTCTCCAAAGTCTGTTTTAATTTCAGCATCCTCTAATGTTCTGGAGACATAGAAGCTGTGACTCTGGACACACAGTCCCTGAAATTGGGTTCTTACAGCTGAAAAGAACCTTAGACATCATCCTCAAACCCCTTTGGGAAATATGGGAAAACCGTCCTCCTTCCTTGCCTTCTCCTACTCACTTCTGCCCCAGCTTTTCAGCCTCTTTTTATGTATTGTTGTCATCCATTAGATTGAGAGCAAGGGATTTTCTTTTCCTTTCTTTGTGTCCCCATCACTTAACTTAGTGCCTGGCACATAGTAGGTGCTTAATAAATGTTTTTTGACTATTGGCCCCAGTGCCTTGGCTGTATTAGACATCAGACAACAGGTCTAAAAGAAAGCACCCCCAATCCCTCTAGTCCAATTATGTTGGGTCTCCTGCATCATAGGAACCTAGATCTAGAACTCAAATGGACCTGAGAGGTTTAGTCCAACCCTCTCGCTTTAGAAACGAGGGCCTAAAGCTCAAAAAGTAACTTGCCCAAGGTTGTACAGAGAAGGGGAGGGGAGGAGCTAGGATTTGAACTTGGGTCTGGTAATGCCAGGTCCCATTCTCCCAAGGTAGATGCTCTTCCCACTACTCCATGCTGTCTCTTTGTGGAGCCAGGAAATCTTTGACTATTTTCCACAGTCCCAGCATATACTCAGGGCTCCGTTCTTACAATGAGGGCTGTGGGAGGAAGTAGCCAGAGAGGGGCAGGAAAGAGAAGGAGAGAAAATGGGGAAAGGGACACAGCACAGATTCTTCAAACTCTGAGGCCTCTTTTAACTTCAACATCTTCATTCCTGTCGTGTAGCTTTGGACAGAACCTGGTCCTCCCTGCTTCCCATGTGCTCTACTATACACACACTCCTAGTAATGACTATTAACATAGCGCTTTTATGGTCACAAAATGTTCTCAGGAATATTGCCTTATGTAGTCCTCACAACTTCATGAGGGAGGGCATGTGAAGTATAATTATCCCCATTTTACAGATGAGGAAGGTGAAGCTCAAAAATTAAAATGACTTGCCCCAAATCTCCCAACTAAAAGGGTAAAATCAAGCCAGCATTTGATTTCAGGTCTTCTGATTCTAGGTAGTCAATACCTTAAGAGACAGTGATTTCACTGGTTTCCTCCCCCACCTCCCCCCCAAAAAAACCATGCCTTATTAGATGATTTCGTGAGCTGCCAAGGCTGAAAATTCCATCACCTAGTGGTCAAGGTCCTGATTATAAGCATCTCACAACTTAGCTTAGGTAGTCCTTGTATCACAGACTCTTTTGAGCCCTTCTTCTCAAAGCTTTTCTAACTTAATGTAAGAGCTACCCTAACTTTCAGTCCATTGGCATTGCCTTAAAAACCCAGGGTCACCCCCGTGGATGGATAAAAAGGGCTATGGTACCATGTCATGGGTCAAAGCTTGTATGGGTCACTTAATCTCTTTGGACCTCAGGCTTCTCATTTGTAGAATGAAGGGTTTGGATTTGTTGGCTTTTGAGGTTTCTTTCCATTCTAGATCTATGACCCCATTATTCTCATTGACTGGTTAAGTGATGGATTAAGTGCAGGGGTGGGATAATACTAGGCTCTGGGCTTTGAAAAATCATGAAATTTTAGATATAGGCTGGGGTTCCAAGTTTGAGTCTTTTATTACTCTCACTAAAAACAATACCCTTAGTTCTTGGGTGAGTGGGGAGAGACACAGAGTGGGGATGGGGGTGGGTGAGGATGAAGGGGGGGGTAAGATGGAGACTTAAAGGCCTGAGTTGGAGACACTGTTTTTGTGGGAGGAGAGGGGCTGGTGTAAAGGACCAGATCATGAAGAAAAGCCTCAAGAATACCACCTTTCCAAAGGCCTAAACAATTGTGGGCAAGGCCCTTTATTGAGGCTATGTTTCCCAAAGCCAAAGGAGGCTGAGTTGGTAGTAAGACAGGAACGTGATCCCATCCTGCGCAGGAAGGTCTGAGAATGTGGGCCACCACTCCTAAGCATCCTCCATTGAGCCAGGGCCTCTATCCCATAGGTGTGAATGAGGTGGACTATAGCCTCTACCCCAGCCGGGAGACTCAACTTCGTTGGCTGAATTATTACCTGCAAGCCCACAAGCAGCTCTGCAAGGAAGGCTGGGGTGGGACAGCTGTGACGCCCAGGGAGGTGGAGAAGCTCTACGTACAAGTTAACAAGTTTGCTCTGGTGAGAGTCTACACCTTGGAGAGAAAGTAGGAAGCACTGGTCCCTGAGATTGACCACAAGTGTTATGGGAAACCTGGAAGGGGGGGGGGGGGGGGTGGGGTGAGAGAAAACTGGCCTAAAAGAAATGAGGTGGTAGATCTGGAACTCCCTAAACCTTGTCTAAGCTCTTCACCAAATGAAAAATTTGTAGCTGCTTCAGTATGGAAAGTCATCAGGTCTATATGCCTCTGCCTTTGGACAGCCCTGTTCCCACCTCATCTCCAAGAAGTCAGGTTGTCTCATTCCTTGGGAAAGTCTTCTGGGGAAGGAGATTCCTCAACAACATTCTTGACTGCTGTTTTTAGGGAGGCCCTTGGGCAACCAGAAACATCATGCTATCCACAGAAGGCAGGATTATTAGAACCAATGGGTCGAAGTTGCCAGGGCATGGATATCAGACTGGAGGGCCTGGGTCTGAATCCTGAGCCATCCCAGCTGAGCAATAGCTGTAGCACGTACCCTCAGGAGGTACCTGCTCTCTACATGTGGGGGAGGGAACCTAGTATAGCCTGAGCTAGCCACTGTCCCTGGGGGATCACAGGATTTAGAACTGGAAAGGGCCTTTGAGATTTTACCCTCTCATTTTATAAATGAGAACTTAGATCGAGCAAAGTGAAATGAGTGAATAGCAGAGCTAGGATTTGAATCCAGGTCCTCTGACCCTAAATTTGCTATCTTTCCATTACACAGTCCTACCTGTCATCAGGAGAAATTTACCAGGCCTGAGCCGAAAAGACCTCAGGCCCAAACTGTTTGCTTCTCCCAGTCTGACTATGAGTCAGCCTTTGGTGTTTGTCTTTGGTTCTAAAGGGTGGGATGGGGGGGGAGGGGAGAAGGGGAGAAGGAACCACTCTGACCCTCTCTGATCCTTTCCCAGGCCTCTCACCTCTTGTGGGCATTCTGGGCTCTCATCCAGAACCAGTTCTCTACCATCGACTTTGACTTCCTTAGGTGAGTGGGCCAGGAACAAAAAGAGGTAGGGAGGAAGAAAGATGAGAAGAAAGGGTGTAGTAGGAGGGAAAGTCCCCTGACCCAGGAGGGGTTGAACCAAGGGGCATCCATTCAGGAAGTGGTGACCTAATGGGCCACCTACTTGCCATCTTGCCCCTTCCCTATCCAAATCTTTGGCCTCTGTTTCTCCATTTGTAAAATAAAGTTGCCCTTCTGAACTCTGGGAAGACCTTAGGGGAGTGAGCCAATTGAGTTGGAACAATGCTGACCTCCTCTATAATCCTCGGCTCCCCCCTCCTCTCCAGCCCCAATGTTATTCCTAAGAACCACCTAAGTCTTGGCAGGGAGTTCCCTGGCCAGCTCCCAAGCTAGTGAACAGAATCTTAGCATGGCAGCGTTTCAGATCTCAAGGGAGCTTGACTGATTATGAAAGATCCTAGAGAAACTGAGGCCCTGAGAAAAGGGGAGTGACTTGCCCAAGATCACACAGTTAGTAAATAGCAGAGCCAAGATTCTAACTCAAGTAAGTTAACTTCAGATCCAGGACATTTCCATGCTGTTTCTTACAGAAGCTATTCATGGTCCTCTAATTCATTCCAAGGATTTAACCCGGCTATCCTGAAACCCTGGCCATGTGCTTTTCCCATTGTATGACAGTGCTTCTTTGCAATGAGACTGTGAACCCTACCTTATCTCTCGAAACTCTAGGAGTTGTAGAATGGAGGTTAACAATCGCAGAGCTGCCATTTACCAGCTAAGTGGCCTTGGCTAAGTCGTGTCACAAGCTCATCGATTTAGGGCTGAAAAGGGGGCATTAGAGGATGTTAATCCAAGCCCTCACTGAGAAAGCTGAGACCCAAGCAGGTTGTGACTTAACCCAAGGCCACATAAGTGGTAAGTGGAGATGAGAGAAACTCTGAACCCAGGTTCTCTTTCCTCCGTGTCATGCTGTCCCTTGATCTCTCTGGGCCTCAGTTCTGATTTATAAAATAAAGAAGGATGTGCCGGATGATCTCTAAAGGTCTAAATTAACTTAAGTACATCCCAGTGCTCAAATAAGTGCTCAAATCAGCCTCCATCCATTTGAGGTTCAGAGGCAGGGTTTCCTCTACCCTCTTCCTGTATTTCCTCTCAACCCTGCCCATCCTTAGCTTGTGATGGAGGGAGGGAGGGAGAAGAGGAAGAGGAAATGCTGCCAGGACCCAGAGTATGGGTAGTCAGGCTAGACCACTCCCAAGGGAACAGTACTCGAGGGAGGTTGTAGGAAAAGTGGAACTCTTTTTAACAGATTTTCTTTTATACATACATATGTATATACAGTGTACATACATATACACCTGCCCACACATATACATACATAGGTATATATACACATATGTATATACACATGTATAGAGATATGTATATGTATATATGTACATGTATGTATATGTATGGGTGTGTATCTATCTCAGGTGGCACAGTAGATAGAGTGCCAGGCCTGGAGTCAGGAAGACTCATCTTCCTGAGTTTAAATCTGGCCTCGGACACTTCCTAGCTGTGTGACCCTGGGCAAGTTACTTCACCGTGTTTGCCTTAGTTTCCTCATCTGTAAAATGAGCTGGAGAAGGAAATGGCAAATCACTCCAGTATCTCTGCCAAAAAAACCCCAAATGGGGTCACGAAGAATCAGACATTACTGAAAATGACAAAACAAAATAGTTGATGTATATGTGTATATATATGTATGTATATATATATATATATATCACCCTATCTATATATCTCACTATCTTAATGTTTAATAATTCTGCTCTGGGTGTCCGTTCTGGGTGTATATTCTCATACGTCAGCTTGGTTGTGTTATTAAAGTCTAAGGGGTGTGTGTGTGTGTGTGTTGGTGATGGCTGCAAGTATCCTCTGGGCAGCGCACACAAGGGGGCGCCATTTTCAAACCTTGATCAGTCTCTGGTCCCAGCCCCATAGCTTCCATTTGCCGTAAGATAGAGTGGGAAGGAACTGCCTCTCTTTTTATTTGTAGATAAGAGCTCAGGCCTCAGAGAGGACAAGTGACTAGCCTAGGATCCCAGAAGCCTGTATCAGAGGCAGGATTTGAACCCAGGGCCTCTGACCCCAAACCCAGAGCTCTGGGGACTTCAGGGGTTTCTCTGAAAGGGGCACTGAGAAATGAAAGACTAGTAGCTTCAGTAAGACTTGTTTTTACTTCTCTTGGAAAACCATTTGGAAAAACATACATTGCCCTCCTGACTTACTCCATGAACCTAGGGATCATGTGTTTCAGGGTTTATAAAATTCTTTCTTCACAACCCCAAGAGGGAGGTGGTACTTGCATTATTGTTTCCATTTTACAGATGAGGAAACTGAGGATCACATGAAATGATTTGCTCGAGTATTTGTATCCCCAAGGACTTATTTATGTCCCCAGGACATAGGAAAGTGCCTGGCACATAGTAAGCATTTAATAAATGCTTTAATTAACTAGTAAATTTCAGAGTTGGGATTCGAACCTTCCTTCTACCGATTCCAAGTCCAGAGCTCTTAAGACTGTGCTAAGCTACCTGACACCCTCCCTAAGCTTACCCCACCTTGTAGTGCTAAGCCATAGACTGGAGTTGACAATTGCAAAATGATGCTGTTTTAATCAAACCTCTGATAATGAAGGAATGTTCATGGTAACATGAGGACCCATGATTCTGGGATCCCCTTGATTTCCTCCCTGATACTGGTCCCTGCTCCCTGTCTCCTGGCAGATATGCGGTGATCAGATTCAACCAATACTTCAAGGTGAAGCCTCAGGTGTCAGCCTTGGAGATGCCAAAGTGACCGGCCTCCTGCCCTGTCCGCCCAGCCAGACTTGCTCTCCTCAGGGCCCCTGCTTGGCTCTGGGGCCCATGACTAAAGGGCCAGAGCAAGAGAGGGATGCAGGTGGGGTCTCTCCGGTGGGGCAGTGAAGCCCATGCCCTGTGCCGCCGGCCCCAAATTAAAGCCGCCGTAGACCTCGCTCCCCCCCCCCCCCCCTCGCGTCTCCGCCCCCGGGGCTGGTGGGACCAGCTCAGGGCACCCTTCCCCTTCACCCTCCCTTTCCCAAACTTGGTGGGGGGGAGGGGAGTGCCTGCAGAGTACCAGGGATGACCAACCTTCTAGGACAGGGACCAAGGCAACCGATGGGAACCAGTGGGAAGCCCAGGAACCCTCCCAATATCACCCTACTCTCATGCCTCTTTGCCATCAGGGGTGCCTTATCTGTGTAATGGACCCTTCTCAGCTTGGGTAGAGCATCGAAAGGGCTCCTTTCCACCTCCAATGCCCGTAGATTTTCTAACTAACCCCCCCCCCCCCCTCTCCTATTTTTCCCAAGCAGAAAGTGATGAACTCCCTTTCCAGCAAGTAGCCCCACCCCAACACACCACGTGTACTGGTGTACATGGCTTGGATGAGTGGATCCAGGTTAGGAATGGCCCCCCATCAGCCTTAACGGATTCCCTGGCACTGCTTCCACTTTCACTTTCTCTAGGCCCCATTACTGGCTCCTAACCTCACCCCACCTCCAACCCAATTTCACTATTCCCCACTCAGGTCCTGGGGCCTGTGTTCTCTACCCTTTGGCCAGCTCCTGCTGCCTTGAGAAGGCCTAGTGACTAGAGTGCTGTCAACACACTTGGGATTGCCTGGGGGAATTATGGGGTGCTGTTAGCCAAAGCCTAGGTCAGTGGGTCTCACTGACCTTGATCCTTCCACCCACAGCCCCCCACCCCAAGATGCCTACCTAACCTTGTATTTCTCTTGCATACACTGGACCTGAATTAGAGGACTCTCTTACTCTGAGGGTCAGTCCTGGGCAGCAGGGAGAGAGGGGACATATCCCAAGAAGCAGAGGTCCCAGGAGAGCCAGGGAATGGGTGGGCCCCCTTGTTAGGACCTAGCCTGGACGTAGATAGGGATTGTCCTGACCTCCTGAGTTCCTTCACCAACCACCACTAGACCTTAGACGGCAATTAAATCTCTCCCCAGACTCCTTCCTGACCCCAGGGCTTCTTTGGGGTGGGGGGAACCCTTCTCAGCTCTGGCACATGAAACAAACTTTGAGATTCAAATTATTGTGGTTTTGTTCTCCATTAAAATGGCCACTTCTGGTTTCTGGTGCTGCTCACTCTTGGTCTGAGGGGTCATTTTGTTGGCATGGTTAGTTTGGGTCAGAGAAGGGCCATCATGGCTCTTGAGTTGTGGGGCTGCCAACTCAACTCACCTTTGGGTGGGGAGGGGAACACTGAGGGATACCTAAAAGTTTGGGGAATCATGAGTGCTGGTGGAGATCATGGCTTATTCTTATCATCAAAATATCATTTCACTCATCTATGCTGAGCCCAACCATCAGAGGGAAAGTCAAGCCAAGCCCTTATAGAACCAGTCTACCTCACTGGACTTACGTTGCTGGCAGAATGACTTAACCCACTCTACAGTGCTGAACCAGAGAGTGGAGTATCTCAGTTGACAAGGCTGGCTGCCATGAATATTTCATGTGGATTTGGTTAAATCTTTAATGGGGGAGGGAGAAGCCAGGCTTGATGCTGAGATCTAGGTGCATGATTAAAAATCTCAGAAGCTACAAGGAACTTGGAGATCATTCTGTCCAGTGGTTCTCAAAGCGCACAGGAGTGTGCTTGGGTTCTTCGGAGGCATGTCAGGAATTACACACACATGCATAAGTCTCCTGTAGCGTGCCAATCTGTTATAGTAAAAACCAATAATGGACTGTGAACACAAAAAGTGTGAGAACCATTAGTCTAATTGATAGGTGAGGATTGATACCTCCTCTATGGTATTGCTGGCAAGTGGTCGCTCAACTTTTTGTAATGGGAAACCTGATACCTCTGAGGCGGCCATTTCTGCTCTTGGCTATCCGAGAGAGAGCATTCCAAACTTCTGAGAGTTTGGAAATTTTTTCCTTACATGGAGTAAAACTCTGCCTCTTCACCACTTTCACGGATCATGCCCAGTTCTGTCTTCTGAGGCCAAGCAGAACAACTCTGATCCATCTGTGATGGAACAGGCCTTCAAGTGAAGATGACCATTGTATTCCGGAGTTTTCCCTAGGCCATAGCCTTAGTTTCTTCTTATGATGCTCCAGAATAGGATCTCAAAGCCTTCAACTACCCTTCTTCAACCCTCTTGAGCATTTTAGTGTCTTTCCTGAAAGACTGGTGGCCCTTCCACCAGGAAGGAAAGGGGCTCCCCCTGCAGCAGTGGAAATTGAGATGACATCTGGTGGCACTTCCAACCTGGCAGAAGGAGGAAGCCCTTGAGATGGGCAATCAGGGGATGGCAATGGTTGTCTGTCTCCCTTCTCAGAAGTGGCTCGCTTCCTCCTAGCTGTTCTGCCTGGTGACAGGGAGATGGACAGATGACCTCTGGATGGCCCTTCGGGCCCTGGAGTCCAGCCATCACTTTTTCTAGACACTTGGCTCCTCCTCCCTGAGGCCAGGAGGATAAGAGAGCTTGCAAGCTAAAGCAGGGGGCAGAGAAGCCTTCTCTCAGGGTGGCTCCCTTCCTACCGAGTTCTTGCCACCCTCCTCCACTGATGCTGCCCCCTTGGCCAAAAGTAGCTGCTTCTAGGACACCAGGAAGGTGCCACTCTCCCTCCCACCCCTTCCCCCAGGCAGCAGCAGCCACCTGTCTGGTGGACTCTGATTGTTTGGCTTCTTCATGTAAAAATACCAGGAGCACCATGGCAACTGCTGGTGACGTCACCCAGCAGCTGGGGCCTTCTTAAAGGTCACAGTGATTGGGGAGCAGCAGGACTCCAGTTCCCAAAAGGCAGCATTTCCTGGTACGAGCCCCAGCACTGAGGTCAAATAGATGCTTGTAGGGTCCGTAGGGGATTTAGATGAGCACCAAGGTGGTGCCAGAAATTCTCCCAATCCCTTACTTAGCCTGGCTGTGCCTTCCCCAGAACCAGTCAGTCAGATCCAAGCAGGCCATTAGTGGAGTGAGCATTGGCCTGGACATCCTTTTTCTCCAGGGCCTAGAAGCTATGCTGCTATCTCTGTTCCTACCAGAAGCCCACCTCCAACCACCTCCTACCTACTTCCAGCAGCTTCTCTTCCTGATTCCCAAGGGACCAACATTTCCAAGATAAGCAACATGGAGCAAGGGTTTGTGGTAGCAGCTAAGGCAAGTTTCCTCAGGATTACTCATCAAAGCCAAATACCACCTCCAGCAATGAAGGAGTTAACCATTTATGTAACTTGATGGACACTATTCCACTCCCTTCTTTGAGAGGGGAAAAGGAAAAAAAAAAGCATTCCTGGAATCAGCCTAGGAATCAGGCAGGTCCCAGGATGAGGGTACCCATTGGAGATGGAATGGATCCTACCCACCCAGTCTTGGAGCCTCATACCCTTTCATTCTATATCTCCCCCCACCCTCTACCCCCCACCAGTTTCTTCCTTCCAAATTAACCACATCCAGGTATAATAATAGCATTTATACAACTCTTGAAAACTTGCAAAACACTTTGAAAACATTGTCACAACAACCCCAGGAGAGGTAGAAGCTATTATTACCCCCATTTTTTACAGATGATGACACTGAGGCAGTCAGCCGTTAAGTGACTTCTTAGGATCACAGAGTGTCTACAGCTGGATTTGAACTCAGGTCTTCCTGGCTAGGTCCTGAGCTCTATCCAATGCACTACCTAGCTGGTTCTGGCTCCACTTAGCTGCCCAGGTCCAGGCTCTAGTTGTAGCCCAAATGTAGGAGGAACCCCAGAAGGATGTGAGTTAGCCATTGCTACTCTCTCTGGCTGGGATCCATGACTGAATTCCGGGAGACTTTCATCTCCCACCTCCCCCCATTCAGGGAGCCTATGTGGGTAAGGGAGTGGGCCCTGGGCACTGCTAAAGGGCTCTACTGTGTAGTAATTATACTGAAGCATTTAGGGTCATTTTTTCCATGAGGACACACCTGAGACTGAGCTAAAAGCTCGAATTTTAATAGGATTCAGTCCAAATAGTTATAGCCCCATTTGGACAACATTCCTACTTAAGGCTGTGGTGGGGTCAAGGTGAATCATTTCCCAGTAGGCCTCTGGCAGTTCACTCCTTAACATGGAGAGGCCAAAACAAGGGCTCAAATCCAGGTAAGCCTTGACTAATGAGCCCTGCCTTGCCCAGCCCCTCCCTCTCACTCTTTAGGGGACAGCTTCTCCTTACCTTGAGTCCATTCCCACATCTTTTAAGGCAGAGTAAGAGTGTGTGAAGAGGAACATGAGCCCCAAGTAGCTATAGAAAAGTGCGCACATGAATCAGCTGCTCACCCCCAGGGCTCCAGAACTCTCTAAGGGAATGACCAGTGAACTCGTGCCAAAGGGAGGCAAGTCTGGCATAAGACAGGGGCCGGGGTCAGTTTGAGAGGCTGGATGGGGAGTGGATCAAAGCAGGGCCCTAGTGGCAGAGGAGACAGAAGGCAAAAAGCAGGTACCTGTTTTGGGTCGGAGACCAGAGAGCCGGCAGCCAGCTTAATGGGGGATGGATGGAACCAGATCCAAGCAGCAATTTCCTATAAGGGCACCAGAGGGCGGAAATCGCAGCTGCTATTCTGATTTCCCTGGTTAAGAAGGCAAGACTTCAACCTTCTGTGCTGCCCAGGCTCAGGGCCACCCAGGGCCGCAAGTCAAGCAGGGAACCAAAGGAGGGGCGTTAAAGACAGACTCTGGCCATCCCCTCGCCTCCACCAGGCAACCACAGTTTGCAAAGGTGGTCAAGACCTTGGAGAACTTCCAGGCCAAGCCCGTCATTTTACAAAAACTGCCTCAGAGGGGAAAGCAGGCTGCCCACAATCACACAGTGGGTGGTAGAGCTGGGACTCACACCCAGGCTTCTCACTCTTTCCCCAACCACACCCCCCCCCCCAAACTCCTTAATGCAGGAACCAACTTCTTAGTGGTATAATTTTAGAACCTAGAAGGGAACTTATAAATCATCTAGTCTAGCCTCCCACCTAGAGTAGGCTCCTGCCCTTTATATTCCTGGAAGATGTAGTCACTATTTGAACACTTTCAGTGATGGAGAGCTCACTACCTAATGTGACTGATGATACCACTGTTGGGACAACTGTTAGGAACTGTTCCTTATATTAAACTGAAACCTTGTCTCCCTGTAACTTCCACCCCTCTGGTCCTGATTCTTTCTGGAGCTTCACAGGATAAATCCCTCTGCTTCCTGTTTGAAGGCAGTACTCATGCTCCTGGGGTAGCCAGGTGGAACAGTGGAAAGATAGCCAGGCCTAGAATCAGGAGGACCAAGTTCAAATCTAGCCTCAGACACTTCCTAGCTGTGTGACCCTGGGCGGGTCACTAAACCCTGCTTGCCTCAGTTTCCTGAGCTATAAAAAAGAGCTAGAGAAGGAAGTGCCAAACCACTCCAGTATCTCTGCTAACAAAACCCCAAATGGGGTCTCAGAGAATCGGTCATGACTGAAATGACTTAACAACAAACAACAATTCATGGTCCCCAAGTCTTTTCTTTCCCAAGCTAAACATCTCTAGTTCTTCCAAATGGTTCTCATTATAACCCAGTTCCTAGAGGCTTCCACCTAGCCCTGGATGTGCTGGTTCATCAATGTCTGTCTTGAAATATGGCGCTTAGAACTGAATACAAAATTCCAGCTGTGGAGCGCACAATGAGATGATTACTTTCCCAGTTCTGGACTCGTTCTTTCTTAATGAAGCCAAGATCACATTCATTTTTCTGGCTGCCACATCATACCATTGGCTCTTATTCAGTTTGCTATCAATTAATTCCCTAGGTCTTTTTTATATACCGTTAAGCCAATTACACCCCACTCTATATTTGTATAGTTTTTTTTTTTTTAACCCAAGTGCCCTAAGCATGTTGTAGAGGAAAGCACAATGGCCCTGGAATCATTGGTTCATAGTAGAAGCACTGAATCCAATCCCCTAGTCACTTGATAGGTGAGGAAACTGATGCCCAGACATTGGCTGAGGGACATGTAGCTTAGGAAGTGTGTGAAGTGAGATCTGAACCTGGGTCTTGCTGATTCCAAGTCCAGCACCATGTCCAGTAGTACTCAGCCTCTCAGGTCTCAAGAGATCTTAGTTCAAATGTTGCTTATGTGACTATGGGGCAGTCGTTATTTTCTTTGTTCCTTGTTTACTCATCTGTAAAACGAGTGACAGTGCTTTTATTACCCACCTAACCCAGTTGATGGGAGGAAAGTGTTTTGTAAACTTTCAGATGCTATAGAAATATAAATAATCCCAGTTAAATTTCATCTTGTTTCATTCTTCTAGGCTATCAATGCCTCCCAGTTCAGGCCATCTGAAAATCTGACAAATATGTCGTATGTGGTTTCATCTAAGTTAGTGATAATGATTTTGGACCAGGGAACTGGAGTATAGAACACTGTGGCACACCACTAGAGACATCCCTCCAGGTTGGCATTGATCCATTAATCCATGCTTTGCAGTCATTCAACCAGCTATAAATCAACCCATCCATCCAGCACCCTCCCACCCTGCTTTGCCATTTTAACTGCAAGATTCCCACTCCCATCCAATGACCATTAACTCTCCTGTGACCCAGTAAGCATAAACTCTCAGGTCTATATCAGAACATAAAAATGTTAAGAGCAAGGAGAGACTTTAGAACTCATAGGACCATTAACTTAAGGCTTGAGAAGGATTTTATAAACAGGTGGTTGAATCTAAACTCTTCATTTTACAGATTAGGAAACTGTGACCCAGATAAGTGACTTGACCAAGGTCACAAAGCTAGTGCTTAGGAGTAGCAAGGCAGGGAATAGAACCAGGTGTCCTGAATTTCAGCTCTTTCTATATACAATTTGCTCCTGATCTAGGTGTCCTCTGGAGTGAACTCTGGTGGTAGTAGTGGTTCGGTCGGGGAATATTTGCCTTTGCTTTATAGGAACTGGTTTTGTTATGCTAATACTCTGAAGGTTCTTTTCCCTGGGTCACTACTAATCTTAAAATTCTGGTGAACTGTCACCAGGTCACCCTTGGTGCCTGCGTTTGGTTTCCCCAAGGATGACCCTCATTTTTCCCATTCCGTATCTGTGCCAGGGCAAGGATCCAAAATGTTCTCTCTTTATTGTGCCAACCGGAAAAAAAAAATCCCCAGATTGTAAACAGGTCAGGAGAAATATACAGGTTAAGTTGCTCATCATCTTATTAACAAAATAAAGCCCTGTCTATGTTTACAGTTGTAAAAAAGGAATAACTCTGGAGAGAGATGGGGACTTAGGAAAGGGGCTGAGGTGGGGAATGGGGGTGGATGGGACAAAGGGTAGGCTTGGTTTCCACATCTGTCCCAGCTGGATTGAGTCCCCTCCTCCTGACCCCAGAGCTCTCTCCCTGCCCCCTCAGTGTTCCTCTCCAATGGGATGTGACTTTCTTGGGGGTGGAAATAAATAAATAAAATGAGAGACTGATCATGGGCAAAGTCAAGTCCCCTAGCCAAGGGGTGGGGTCAATGGCAAGGGGGTGGAGGGTGAGGGTGGAGAAAGAAATAGGGAAGGACAGTAGCCAAGGGAAAGAAGGGTAGGGAAAGGGCAACTGAGACTCCTCATCTCCCCCCCCAAATAAACAAAGTGACTCACACACATACATATCCTTCCCTCCCAGGGCCAGCAGGGCCAGACAGTTCTGGAAGCAGCCTTGGCCACCTTGGGCAATCTTTGATGCCCATCATTCCAACCTTGTCCAAACTGACCTTGTCTATCAGACAGGGCCAAGACTAGATGACGCAGGTAGTCAGTCTCTCCTAGCACCTGCCTTTCTGGCCTCAGCCACTTTTCTCAGATCCCAGCTTCCAGGGCACTGGAAAAGGTCCCATTTCCCTCCCCCCACTCCCCTCTGCTGGGAACCAGGGCCTAAGTTGGGCAGCCTAGGGCTAGGGGGCCGGGTAGCCCCTTGGAGAGGCTGTGTTCTCAGGCGTCTCAGAGCTAAAAATGGCTCCGTGGGAATTGACTGGCAGTCAGTGAACAGGAGAGGGAGGAGGTCAGGGTGGCTGACAGCTCCAGTCACTGAGACCCAAAGACACACAGAGATGTCCAGACATGGACGGTGGCTCCAGAAGGGTAGGGGCATCCTGCCAGGGAGGAGCGAATCGATAAGGAAACAGACCCAGGACAGAGAGACAGAAACACAAAAAAAGAAAGAGAACCTGAGACCCACAGAGAGCTACAGAAAGGGAGAGAGTCTAATGATGCTCACTGACAAGAGAGATCCAGAGTCAGAAAAGTCAGAGACGCACAGAAAGAAGCCTCCCCTCAGGAATCCTGAGACACAGGAATCCCCTGGAATGGGGACATAGCAGCCACATGTGCACGCGAGCATGCGCACACGCACACACACACACACACACCCCTACACTAATACATCCACTCAGATACACACACAGGCTGGATACACCAAGACAGACAGTCTAGTGGAAAGGAATGAGGGGATGAAGAAGTCAAGGGAAAAGGCAGAGGGACGAGAGACTCACACCCAGCCTGGGCTCAGTCACACCAAGCACACGTAGACTCTGGGAAGAGACCTATGGGGGCTGGGAAAGAAAGCCCTGCAGGAAGCTGATGTAGAATGAATGAGGAGGTATGCTACCCCAGACGTGGGGTATGAATAGAGTGGAGGGTAGGGAGCAGATGGATCAAATGGACACGCAAAATATACACCACCCTCCTGGCTGATCAAGGGAGATGAGAAAAGAGGGTATGGGGAGGGGGCTGCAGCAACCAGGACCCCAAACAGGGAGGGAGTAGAGGGCGCTAGTCATACAATAAGCTCCTTGGTATGAATATCAGGGGACTTGTGGCATTACTTGGTTGATGATAGGAAGCTGGGCCAGACTATGAAGCTTCCCTTTTCTAGGAACTCAGGTGCCCCCCTGTTTCCTAAAGTCCACACCAATTCCATTGCTCTGAAGCCCCTGAAGAGAGAGGATGCCTACTTCCAGGCCAAACATCCTAGAGTAGGATTCAACCTTTCCTGATCCCATTTCCCCTGCATAGATGTATGTACATATGCACAGCTGTGCCCATTTCCCGGACACATCCCTGTCAAGGTACCTACACAGTCGAAGTCTGCTGGTGGTGCTTGATAGGGCCAGGGGACAAGCCCTTGTTAGCCTCCTCCCTCCCCCTTTAAAGATATGACTGGGGGGAGCAAGAGGGCATGAGCCCCTGAGCCCCGCTCAGTCTGTAAGCACCACCAACTCTCCATCACTTTTCTCCTCAACTTCGGAATCTTCGTCCTCGCTGTACCGGAACATCTCCCCATCGGCCACAGAGTGCCCGTCCTCGGCTCCCTCGCTCTCCTCTTTAAGGCTTCGGGTGTTGACAATGATAGGCATGCTGGGGTCCAGGCTCCGGGGCACATAGTGCTCCAGAAGGGGTTGTGCCAGCGGCATGCCGGGTGCCCTGGGATACAGGACATCTGGGGAGCTCATCTGCATCTGATTGCCTGGTGGGCTGGGGAGCAGGAGGAAAAATGGGGGTATTAGTGTTGCTCCCCCAAACTGCACAGATACACCCTGATCTCCCTACTCCCAATCACAGTCCCAATCCTACAGTCTCTCCCAGATCCTATAGAGCTGGGAGAACCAAAAACATTGGAAAGATGTATGTCTCCAATTCCATGATGCTCACTAAGGTGGGGAAATGAGATGGAGGACAAGGGCATAGACATGAATGTGCATGTTGTCAATTCTCCCTCCTTCCCCACCCCCAACTACACACACACACTCCATAGGATCAGAAATCTAGCTTTGAAAGGGCCCTTGGAGGTTACCTAACCCAACCCCTTTGGTTCAATGAGGAAACTGAGCCCTGGGAAGTTAAGTCACTTGCCCAGTCATACAGATAGTAAAGCATTAAAGGTAGGATTGAAGTCATCCCCTCTTGACTTCAAAAGCAGTGTTCTTTCTACCATGGATTCCTATATAAGACTCAAGATTTCTAAGCTCACTACTGCCTGATCTTTTGAATAGCCGAACCTAAGAGCAGTCATATATGAACAGGAAGAGGAGGGTTGGCTACATAGCTACTCACATGCTTATGTCTATGCAGTCATACATTAATGGGGCTACCTCACTTTTACATCATACTTACGTTCTCCAAGAGTTGTGTGAATCCATTTTAGTAGTCGAATCATATTTCAAATGTGCCAAAGCATTTCTACTTAAAGGAACCATAGTGAGAAATCCTTTGTAAAAGGAAGACTCTCTAAGGGCCACCGTCACCCCAAAGTCATATTATTTGGCAGATTAATATGTTTGTATTTGATTCTGCTCCAGAGGATGTGGCCGTGCACGGTCAATCCCTGTGTGTCTGCCACATATCTGTACACTAACACACAGTCAGATGGAAAGGCAAATGACACAATCAGGTTATAGTTAACCATGTACTGTCATCCAGACTCACAGTGACATATGTACAGTCACAGATGAGCAGGGGTCTGCGGGAGCCAGTTCTAACCAGCCTTTAGCTCTTGAGAGCTGATGGTTAAATTTTCAGTGTATTTACACTTCAGAAATCAGCAAATGCTCCAAAACAGGGCTTGATTTATTGTTTTGTTGATTGTATATACTTGGAAATAATGGAGAAAATATTAATGTAGATTAATTTTTAAATGTGTCATGCATACTTTTTTTTGGCGGGGGGAGGGAGGGAGAGCCAGTTGTTAAACATTTACGAGCACATGTCAGACATAGTCACATGTAGCATGACACCGTGGCAAGGTCTGGAAAGGAACCTTGAAGGTCACTTAGTCCAGTCCTTTCATTTTACTTTTTTTTTGTAAATAGTATTTTATTTTTTTCAATTCCGTAAAGATGGTTTTCAACATTCATTTTTATAAGATTTTAAGTTCCAAATTTTTGTCCCTCCCTCCTTTCCTTCCCCCCTCCCTAAGACAGCAAGCAATCTGATATAGGTTATACATGTGCAATCATGGAAACATATTTCCACATTAGTCATGTTGTGAAAGAAGGAACAGAACAAAAGGGAAAAGCCACAAAAAAAAAAAGTGAAAATAATATGCTTCGATCTGCATTCAGACTCCATAGTTCTTTCTCTAGATGTGGACAGCATTTTCCGTCATGAGTCTTTTGAAATTGTCTTGGATCATTGTATGCTGAGAAGAGCTAAGTTGATCATACCAACCCCTTCATTTTATAAATGAGGAAACTGAAACCTTGTTTTTCCTGGCCCTGGAGTAAGAGGACCTGGGTTTGAATCCTCATTCTTCAATTTATAACCCAGGCAAATTACTTCCTCTTTCTGGGCCTCAGTTTACCCAAATGGAAAATTAGGGGAGTGAACTAGGTAATCCTGAAGGTTTCTTTTAGCTAGCTAGGACCTTGATGACCCTTTCAGCTTGAAATCTGTGGGCCAGTTCCCCAGTCAGCCCGCCCCATTTACACCTGCTCAGACACGGTAGAGCTGGCAATCCCATTTCCTTCTTTCCTGGATCACCCAGCAGGCCAGAGAGGGGAAGGAATTAGGGGGAAGAGATGCAGAAAGCTCACGGGATAACGTAATTCTGCCTCGCGTCCTGGCGTCGGTTCCTCATCAGAGCCTTGTACTCTCCTACTCGTAGCCGCTTGCCCTCCACGATGCACGTACGCTTGGGCCGAGGCTTGTATTTATAGTCAGGATACTTCTCCAGGTGCTGGCGGCTCAGCCGTGCCTGTTCCTCATAGTACGGCTGCTTTTCCTGGTTTGTCATGGACTTCCAGCGGGAACCTAGCACCCGGATCCTGGTATCAGTCCCAGCAGCCCAGTCTAAGCCCAGCCCTGACCCCACCCTCCTACCCCATCCCCCCACACACTGCAGGTGGATAGAGTCCAATGGGGGGCAGCTAGGTGGGGCAGTGGAGTGTGGGGCCTGGAGTCAGGAATACTCAAGTTCCTGAGGTCAAATTCAGCCTCAGACATTTATTAGCTGTGACCCTGGGCAAGTCACTTAACCCTGTTTGCCTCAGTTTCCACATCTATAAAAGAGAGAAGGAAATAGCAAACCACTCTAGTATCTTTGCCAAGAAAACTCCAAATGGGGTCATTAAGAGTCGGACACAACTGAACAACTACAATAACAACATAGTCCAGTGACGGACTTCCACAGTCATACTGGATTCTCTGTGGGCACCTGAATAGAAGTAATAAGAGGTGCCCAGCTAGAAGGGCCAGTGCCCACCCCATGACAAACTAGGCTGAAACCTCATCAATAAGGCTTCTATGTGAAATGAGCACATACATACAAAGACTGGTTTGGGCAAGGGCTGGTCACATCAACCTCAATGTAGGGGATAGTGGCATTGTCTCATGGGATATTCAGGGTACCTATCCATGAATGCTATTGGTAGTTAAGGTTTAGGTAGGTGCTCTTATTATTCTCATTTAAAGATGAGGAAACTGAGGCTTGAGAGACGTAAAGTGATTTGCCCAAGGTCCTACTGTTGAGTGAGGTCTAAGGCTGGATTTGAACACAGCACTTTCTGAGTCCAAATCCAGCGCTCTCTATCCACTGTACCATCTACCTGCCTCATTTGGGCATCTTTCCTACACAAATGAATATCTCATACACTCTGCCAGATCCCACCAGAGTCAACAAATCCCCTTTCGAAGTGAAACTTGTCTAGGTCAGGCCCCCAAATTTGGTGCATCCAGCAAACAAAACAACTATTAGGAAGGAAGCCCATGCTCCCCACCAGGCACTGCCCATCCCCATTCCACTGCTCACCAAGAATCTTGCTGATGCTGGAGTTATGCATGTCAGGACAGGCCTGGAGGATCTTTCGCCGTTCATCCTTGGCCCACACCATGAAGGCATTCATGGGCCTCTTAATGTGATTGTTGTTCCGGGACTCGGGGAAGTGTCGGGAACCTAGTAGGGGGTGGGGTGGGATAGAAACAAGAGATGCTCTACCTTTGCATGCCCAGAAAAGGGGGTGGAGAGAGATGGGGGGGTGGGAAGGGGAATGGGCTGCTTGAAGAGAAAGTGGTTTCCCTGTCACTGGAGGACTTTGAGTGGAGATTGGAGGGTGACCAGTCAGGGATATTGGAGAGGGAATAGTCCCACTCAGGAAGGGCTGGTCCAATCCCTGATATCTCTTCCAACTCCCAAAGTGCATATTTCTAAAGGGTCCCCTTGCGTTTTCTTTTAACTAAGTAATTTGGGGGAGACAGACTCCCCACCCTCATCTCCCCCATGACCAGGACTCTGGCCATGGGTAAGATCAACAGGGACTCAAAAGTCTTGAGGTTTTGGTCTTTAAGAGCCCCAAGCGTGGCAGTATAGGAGGAGAGGGCGAAAAGAGAGACAATGAATCAAAAATGATTGGGTTAGGGAGGACACGCACAACATGTTGTTAAGATCCACAGACATCAGAGACAGAGGGGAGAACGCTGAGATGACAGAAAAGGAGAGAAACAAAGAAACCTCCAGCAGACGGACAGAGACAACAGAAACAGTGGAGATACAGAGATGGCGCCAATCCCAGACCCACCCTCTGCTGCCTTTACATCCCAGGCATCATCTGGGCACTCCACCAGGAAATGACCGGGGATGAGAACTCCCCAATCCCCTGGGAACCTGGGGGACCATACCATCCATGTCACAGCTCAGCATGGTCTCATCTAGCTGGTGCCCACAGCTCTCCTCCAGCCGATCCTTGGCTGGGGATGACTCCAGGTTGATGAGGTCCTGGGGTGCAGAGAGGGTACAGTGGGAACATTGCCATTGCTTCAGCAATTCCCCCACTACTTCCAACCCTTAAGACCCTGTCTCATTCCCTGCCAGAACCTTTTACCTTCTTCTGTTGACTTCCTCCCAGGGATAGAGACTAGACCTGTGATTTTATTGGTATAGGGAACTCCCAGATCAGGAAACCACCTTGATCTTAGTCATCAACCTCTCAGCAAGTAATGGGTGTTGAGATTACCCAAGGCAGAGAGAAGGTATATAACTTGTCCAAGGTCACCAATAAAGGTAAGAGAGGCCATTTCTCTATACACTACGTCACTCTGTTTTTCTTCTTAATTATCCTTTAATCCTCAAGTCAAAATAGTCAAGTACCTGCACCCAGCTGATCCCTGTGCTATTCTGTGTGCCCTGGGAGCCAGAAATCCTTACCTTCCTGTAAGAGGCATTAGGAGAGCTCTCAATGGGTCCACTGTGGCCATGCAGCAGCTGTCGGGCATCCTGGATTGCTTTGGTGATTGCATCGCCCTCACCGAGAAAGCCTTCAGTGGGGGAAAAGAGAGGAGAGCAGAGTTGAGATCAGCAAACATCAAACTTTCCTTTAGAGAAGCAAGCCTCCTTCTTTAGCCTTTCCACATTCTCCTCTCCCTAGCCTTGGAAATTCTCCCCTGCCAGGATATAGGGACATCTGGGACTCTTCCAGCATGGGTAATGGCATCCTATGGAGAGGGTGGTCTTGATGACATAGAGACTCAGGGAATGTCAAGTCAATTTTGCAGGTAAAAAAACTGAAACCCAGAAAAAACAAAATGACTTGGCCAAGATCACACAATTACTAACATCAATCACTAAATATCACAATGAATATTATTAAATATCTAATAATACGGAATGATTTATTATCAGATAACAATAGTTGATAAGAGTGCAAAAATAGCTAACCTTTATACAGTGCATATAAGGTTTCAAATCACTTTATACATTTTTATTACCATTTAGTGTTTATAACAGTTAGCAGAGTTCAAGTCTACTTCCTGCCAGGCCAGTGTACTTTCTCTTGTGTTATCGTACTTTCAGTCCCTGGGATATGGGAGAGATGAGAAGGTGGCAAGTAGGGTGAATGAAGAGGTAGGTGTGTTTAGGCAGAGGGCATACCTAGGGGTAGACTGGGTGGGCTGGCCTGGAGGTCCCGGGTGGGAGCCCCATGGTTGGCTGGGAGGGGACCACAGGTGCTTATCTTCAGGTTGGGGGAGCTGGAGGTGTTGGGCAGCTCCGGACCTTTGGGCTTGGCAGTCAAGTTCAGAGGCTGTGAAGACTCCTGGGGGAAACCGAGACAGAAACAGAGAGGAAGGGAGTGAATAACCCAGAGACAGACAGAAATCTGGCTAGGGAGAGACATATCGACATCAAAAGAAGGACAGATTCGGATATACAGACAGAAAGACAGTGAGATGGGCATAGAGTAACACAGAGACAGAGATGGATAGCACATGAGAGCTAACATGTCTGCGCCTAAAGGCGGAGCTGTCAGAAGAGTGTAGACAGTAAGGTTAAGGGATTCAAACATAAATACGTGACTATAGCTGATTGAATCTTCCCAATTTTGTTATTCCCCTCTCGTAGCACTTTGCATTGCCTCCCACACACCCACCTCCCAAAAGAGAGCACAAGGACTCCTGGGAGCAGGAAATGAGCCAATGTCCCCATCCCTAGTGTCTTACCAGGGAGCACCAGGAAATGCCTGGGGTCCAGGCCAGCTTCCTCTCTGGCTGTTGCCATTCTATCTGGGCCCAGGAGTCAAGGAGGGTGGGGGGATAGAGTGGCCGGAGTGAATCTCTCTCCCACCCTGTCCCTTCCCCAGTCCCAGGCTGGGTGTCCTAGTACCTGGAGAGGGTGATGGGTAGAGACGGCCCCAGGCCTCTTCACAGCAGGGGTAGGGGGGCTGTGCAGGAGCTGCAGCGGGTACTCCACTGTGGAAAAGGCGGCAAGGAGAAAAGTCCTGGATGAGCATAGAACAGCAGAGACCCTGCTTGACGAGGCACGTTGGCGGTCAGGATGGACGGACGGACAGACAGCTTTCGTCTCCAGCTTGGCATTAGCAGCTCTCCCCCCCCAGTATCTGATAAGCCAGCTAGGTCTACCCACTAACCTTCTCAGGATTCTGATGGTGACAGACACACACCACTCTTACATACCCACATACAAACATACAAGCTCTGGGCAACATTCTAAACACCCAAGCCCTTCCCAAGTTTATGCATTCACCCCTTCAGCACACGTTTCTTGAGTGTGCAATACACTGAAGGGGATACAAAGGGAAAATACGACATGGCCCCTGCCCTCCTGGAGCTTACAGTCTACTTGGGGACACAAGACACGTACCTAATCAACAGTAACACAAAGCAGCAAGTAACAAGGGCCATAAGTGGGGCAAACCAAGAGCTGCTGAACACAGAGGAATGAGGGAGCCAGAAGATCTCTTCTAAAGTCCTGTCTCGTTCTAGATCCTACAACTCTGACTTCTGGTTGGGAACATCAGAGGAGGCTGCAAAGGTATGACCATTTGAGATGGGTCTCGAAGGCATATAGCGTTCTAACGGTAGGAGATGGAATCAGTGGACATTTCATACAACAAGACCAAAGAGTGTGACTCTTCCAGGAAGACTTCCCCGAGTGATCCAGCTGGGTTTCACCTTACCCAGCGTCTCCCCCGGCAGCTGGCCATTATATTATTTATACCATACTTGTTTGCCCTTGCTGATGAACTGCCATGTAAAAATATTTTTTCAGCTATTTCATGGGTGGGTGCTATATATAGGAGTGCTATAATAATAGTTGGGACTTCTACAGCTCTTTTTAAACAAGTTTGATTGTTTATTTTTTGAGACTAGGTCTCCCTATCCTGGCCAGGCTGGAAGGAGAGCTGCCATTCACAGGTTATGTCCTGCTGCTGACTGGTATAGCAACTTTGAATTGTACTGTTTTTTGGACCTGTCTGGTTCACCCTAACTATGGTAGCCTCTCTGACCCGGGGAGTTCACCATATTGGTGCAGGACTTGCAAGGACCCCAGATCTGGCTCTAGCCCCACTGTAGCTCAGAACTCTTGAACTCAGTAATCCACCAGCCTGAGCCTCCCCACTAATAGCGCCTATAGGAATGTGCTGCCACACTCAGCTTTTTAAAATTGGAAAAGCATTTCACACATATTATCCTGCTTGAGCCTCATGGTACCCCTGTGAGGCAGGTACTACAGGTTTTACCATCTTATTTTACAATTGAGGAAACTGAGTCTCAGAGAGCAAAAGTAACCTGCTCTTGGTCACACAGGTAGTATCAGAGGCAGGATTTGAACCCACTCCTGACCCACACATCTAGCCCTCTACTGTACTCTACAGCCTCCAGCCTATAGTCTTCTAAATCATAGTATAATAATAATAGTTAACATTTATATAACTCCTACTATGTGCTGAGCACTATGCTAAGCACTTTACAATTCTTATCCCATTTCATCCTCACAAAAATCCTCAGAGGTAAGTGCTGTTATTATCCCCATTTTACAAATCAGGAAACTGAGGCAACTAGAGTTTAAGTGACTTGCCCAGGGGCATACAGCTGGGGAGTATTTGAGGCAGGTTTAAACTCAAGTCTTCCTGACTCCAGGCTCAGCACTCTGTCCACTGCGCCACTCGTTAAAGGCTGGATTTAATAATTCCATTGTTGGGAATATATCCTAAGAGTGTATCCCAAAGTCAAAGCCAACCAAAAAGAGTTATCTGTACAAATATTTTTATAGCAGCAATATATGTAATTGCACAAAATCAAAAACCATGACCAAGCTCTAGAAGCAACCCAAATGTCCAACAATTGGGCATCGATTAAAGAAATTGTGGTATATTATTGTAACAGAATAATACAATTAAAGCTGACAAGTATGAAGAATATCAAAAAAATCTGTAAAACTTGTATGAATAATGCAAAGTAAAAAGAACAGGTTGTAGTATACACTCACTACCTACCACAGGAGGACAAGCAAATGTGAATGAATAGACAAAGAATCCTCATGTTAAGAGTGAGGGGAGGCAAACAGCTCGCAATAGTTCATATTGAGAGGAACTCATTTCAATGTAAATAGTTGCTAAGCAAGTTTGATCGGTTGCACTTCAATGTCAAGTTTATAAAAAAGTTTTCTTTAAAAAAAAAAAGCAGAGCCTATCATTCTCTGTATCTCACTCCAAAATGCCAAGTATGGAACTAGGCAAACAGTAGCTTTCAATTAGAGTCACTGACCAGCTGACCCACACTCAGGGCCGAAAAGAAATTAGGCAACAGGCCAGCGGGAATTCTAATCAACTCTCCCTCTGCCCAGCAGCTGGGTCTGCCCTCTCTCTGCTCTGCCTTTCCCTTTCTTCCTTTATGGGCTGTATATATATGTATACACTAGTAGGTGGGACAGGGGTGAAGGCAGATTTGAGGAAATGAAGTTATGGATTACTATTTTGAGTTCTTAACCTACAAGGGGACAGTTGTGGACATTGGTATGGCTAGCGTAGCAGCTAAAGATGAGAAAGAAGGGGAAATGATGTGCTTGGAGATTTTGGAGAGAGGAGTTCAGTCTTTTTTTCAGTCGTGGCCTCATTTGGGGTTTTCTTGGTAAAGATATTGGAATGGTTTGCCATTTCCTTCTCCCTGAGGCAGAGTTAAGGGACTTGCCCAGGGTCACACAGCTAGGAAGTGTCTGAGGATGGATTTGAACTCAAGATGACTCCAGGCCTGGCATTCTACCCACTGCGCCACCTAGCTGCCCAGAAACAGAAGTTCAGATTGGATCAAATCCTCAAGTTGGCCTTAATGGCCCCAGAAGACAGGGGAGAAAACAACTCCTCCTTACATTTGTGAAGCAATTGATGGCAATAGACCATAAGTCTATGGATTTAGAGGTAGACGGGACCTCATCCAGTCCAACATCATCTCATGTTACTGATGAAGCTCAGGTCTGGGGGAAATTAAGTCACTCGCCTGTGGTCATACAGGTAAGTGTCAGAGGTGGGATTTGAACCCAGGTCCTCTAGCTCTGGAGCTGACCTTCTTTCCACCATATCATGCTGCTTCTTATTGAACTCTTTCCTATATAGTTTCCACAGCATTTTTGGGAAAGGGCACTGGAGTCGGAGGGGATTCTAATTCCAGGTCTTCTATTCATCTGCTTGAGTAAGTCAATTCTTGTCTGAGTCTCTGTTTACTCCTCTATAAAATGGGGATAATATCTGCTCTGATTAAATTGAAATCATGTAGATATTAATGTAGACTGTTAACTCCTTCAGAACAGTGATTACATCTTACTATTCCCTAGTGCAGTGCTTTGTACATAGTAGGTGCTCAGTAACGTTTGTTGGATGAATGAATGACCTCATTGGGTTCTCTCCACTCCCACTGTAAAGTATATAGGGAAATATTTATCCTGACTATTGGACAGACGAGGAAAATGAGACCCCAGGAGACTAAGGAATGTAGTACTGCATACGTCAATGGCTGTGGCAGGAACGGGACCAACGTCTCCAGATTTCCAGCGCTGCCTCCAGAGATCCTGTCCATTTCAGAACCAACCATGGTTCTGAGACTCCCCGCCTTCCCAATAGAATGCCCCACTTACCTGGTTTACAAGGGATGGGCTGAATAGGTAGTGCCAGTTGGGAGTCAGCGGTGACAGGCATGGGCTGATGGCTGGGAGGGAACGCGGGGATCATGACATAAGGCATGTTGACCTGCTGAAGGGAGAGAGACCCCCCCATGTGAGCTTCCCAGATATGGCAACTCCAGGCCACACCTAGGAAGCATCTGAACCTATGGATGGAGGGCAAAGCATTCAATGCTTTTACTTCTAGCCAGTCAAGGGGACGCCTGCTTTTTTTCTGGCTTTCTCCATGTCTAGAGTTCTATGAATGCCCAATTCCTATAATGGAAATCAAACTATAGATCATATATTTAGAGCTAGGAGGGAGCTTAGAGACCATCTTCTCCATCCCTTCATTTTACAGATGAGGAAACTGAGGCTTAGAGGGGTGAAATGACTTGACAGAAGTGGGATTTGAACCAAGAAACTCTTGACTCTAAATCCATGCTTTTTCCACTATACCATGCCTTAGGAAGTATTTACCCCAAACCTCTCTCCAGAGAAAGAGAAAGAAAAAAGAAGTGAGGGAAGCTGGAGAAAATGAGAATATTAGAGCCAGAAGGGACTTTAGAAATCACCTAATCCAATCACCTCATCTCACAGATGAGGAAATAGAGTTCCAAAGGTTAGGTGATGTGCACAAGGTTCCATGGCTACTGTAGAGCAGAATTGGGATTCTGGCCCAAGGTTGGTTGGTTGGTTTGGGACCAAGCTGATCTTTCCATTATACTACATGGGGACACTAGGGACCCCGATTGTTGTCTTGACTATGGACTTCTCCAGTTTCACTTACTTCACCATCCCAGCACCATTCCCCCAGAGAAGCTCCCTCTCCACCTGCAATGATGAGCTGAGTGTGGAGCAGGGAGATGGCTAGCAGAACATCTTGTTGTGGAAGAGTCTCTGAAGACAGTCAATTTAGAGGATCATAGCTTTAGAGCTGGAAGGGGCCTTAAAGACCATGGAGTCCAACTCCTTCATTTTCCCGGTGAGGAAGCCAAGGGCTGGCAAGGCTGTGCCTTGTTCATGATCACCCTGCTAGTGTCAAAGGCAGAATCTGAACCTTGGTCTTTCTATCCATGACACCATGCCTGTAAGCCTCCCTTCCCTCCCACCTTTCCCCCAAGCCTCCCAACCCTCCTCTCCCAGTGCTGCCACAACCCTGCCCCTCTCTTTACCTGGATCTGCTGCTGGAGGAGGTTGATCTTGTGCTGCTGCTGAATGAGTTGCTGCTGCTGCTTTGCTATCTGGTTACAAGAAGGGGTGGAGAGGACAGAACAGGGCCATGCCCGATTAATCCTTGAGTGCCCACGACCTTTGTCTAAGTGGAATGTCCCAGTCCTACAGAATGGCCACTCTGTAACTTGGCCCTGTCTGTGCCTGGGGCAAACCACAGAACCTCCAAGGAAACCTGGTCCCAGGTAGAGTCTGTAGAGTCAAGGGGAGGGAAATACAGGCAGTAATTCAAGTTTCAACATCTATTCTCTTCTTGAATGGATAGAATCCATTCAAAAAATGAAAAAGAAGAGGAATGGGAGTGAAGTGGTCACTAAATCTCACCTATTCCTACCATTACCTGAACAAAAACCAATAAAGCAATACATTAGACAATGGGCTGCTTGAAGACCTCCAGGGAGGAGGAACTCATTGCCTTCGCGGGCAGCCCATTCCAATTTTGGGGAGAGCCTTTTTTTTTTTTTGGAAGGCAATCAGGGTTAAGTGACTTGCCCAGGGTTGCACAGTTAGTAAGTGTCTGAGGTCAGATTTGAACTCAGGTCTTCCTGACTCCAGGGTCAGTGCTCTATCCACTGTGCCATCTAGATGCCCTGAGAGCTCTTAATTGTTAGGAAGATTTTTTTTTCTTATATCAAACCTAAATCTTTTTTTTTAAAGCAGTATTTCCCCCTCAATTACATGTCAAGACAATTTTTAGCATTCATTTTTACAAGATTTTGAGTTCCAAATTTTTCTCTTCCCCTCCCCTCTTCCAAAAATGGTAGCCAATTTGATATAGGTTATACATGTGCTATCATGTAAAACATATTTCCATATTAGTCCCAGTTGTGAAAGAATAAACAGATCAAAAAGAAAAAAACACACAAAAAAGAATAAAGTAAGTGAAAAAATATGCTTTGATCTGCATTCAGAATCCATCAGTTCTTTATCTGGATGTGGATAGCATTTTTCTTTGTGAGTCCTTTGCACCACTGTGTTGCAAAGAAGAACAGAATCATTCATAGTTGGTCATCACACAATGTTTCTAATACTGTGTACAATGTTTTCCTGGTTCTGCTCATTTCACTTTGCATCATTCATACAGATCTTTCCAGGTTTTTCTGAAATCTGCCTGTTTATCATTTCTCATTGCACAACAGTATTCATTACATTCATATACCATAGCTTGTTTAGCCATTCCCCAATCAATGGTCATCCCCTCAGTTTCCAATATTTTGCCACAACGAAAAGGGCTGATATAAATATTTTTGCACACGTAGGCCCTTTTCCCTTTTTTTGATTTCTTTGAGATACAGCTATATCTTTTTTTTTTTTTGCAACTTCCTTTCATCATACCTAATTCTGTCCTCTGGGGCCAAGCAGAGTAAATCTGTTCTACATGGCAGCCCTTCAAATACTTGAAGGCAGCTATCATAGTCCGAACACCCTTAAGTAATCTCTTCTCAAGGGTAAATTAACATCTCTGATTCCCTTAACTCTCACAGAGCAATGATTTCTAGTCCCTTGACCAACTTGATTGTTCTGCTTTGGACAATTTTAAGTTTATCAATGTCCAACCTAAAATACGGCAGCAAAAACTGAACACAATACTGCAGATGCAGTCTGACCAGAGCAGAATACAGTGGGACTAGTAATGCCCTAATTCTGAACACAACACCTCTCTTAAGGCTGCCTAAGATTGCATTAGCTTTCTTTGGCTGTCACTTGACTCAGCTGACTCATGTTGAGCCCATCATTCACTAACCTCCCCCCCCAACCTAGCCATATCTTCCCCATCTTGTACTTATGAAGTTGATTTTTTTTTAACACAAGTATAACCCAATTAAATGTCACCTTATTAGATTCATCCTAATATTCTAGCCTGTCTAATCTTTTTGTGTCCTGACTTGGTAATCTAGTGTGCTAGCTAGCCTTCTCAGCAATATATCACCTCCAAATTGGATACGTATGCCATCTCTGTGACATCTATGCTTTATCCAAAGCATTGATGAAAATATTAAACAGCACATGGCCAAATAGAGACTCCTGAAGTCTTCCACTGACAACCTTATGCCATGGTGATACTAAACCATTAATGGCTACTCTTTTTGGTTCTACCATTCAACCAGTTCTGAATGTAACTGTCCTATCAGCCAGCCCATATCTTGCCATATTTTCCACAAGAAAAGCATGAGAGACTTTGTCAAATACTTTTTAAAAATCTAGGTAAGGAACCAAGAGTAGCAAAAAGAGCAAAGTGAGTGTTCCTCAACTCAAATTTCTTCAAACAGACCTGGAAAACAAATCAGATTGAGCTCTGAGGAGAAAATACAAGAAAAAGTCACAGTGAGCTATTTTTCCAGCCCCAATCAACATAGGGAGATAGAGAGGTCTGTGGATAAGGGCAACAAAGTCTGGCAAAGGAATGCACTGCCTATAGAGCACTCCAGTGCCCAAGGAAAGGCTGCAAACCAGAGCAAGAGGAGGTACCACATTCATACTGGGATGGAATTCATGCAGAGTATGGGAAAAGGTGCTAAGTAGTTCTGGATCACAGATCCAGGACAAACCAATTTGGGGACTTGCAGGGTACACCAAGGAGGGAACTTGCCACCAAAGGTGACTTTTTAGGGTAAAGAGATTTTCCTGGGTTAGGATCACTTGCAGTGTATCAAGAGGCAGTGTATCAAAAGAGGAGCAAGTTCAGAAACAAGCAACAATAACATGGCTTGGACCCCCAGGAGCAGAGCAGGGTCTCAGTTCTAGTTTCGGGTCCCAGTCTGAAGCCCTCAGAGGAATAATTGGTGCTGAAATCCCAAACAAAAGGGAACCTACAGTTTTATTACTCTGAACCAGCAGAGTTTCCCAGTGGGTTGACGATGGTTGAATCTAGCAACATTCTACTGTTGCGTAGACCCAAACCTAGTTCAGGAGGTAAAGCTCAGACCAGAAGGACAGCAATCAGACTTTATCCTAGATAAGACCACTTTGGGAAGGCTGAAAGCTTGCAGGTCTTCAGTTTGAGATCCTGGAATAACATGATACTCAATACCCCCCAGGAAAGTAGCAACAGGACCAGCCCAGACCTTTCCTCCACAACAGGGCAAAGCCTGGCCCTAATATCAAGTCTGAAATCCAGAAGTAGATTGGAAGAATGAGCAACCAAAAAAATACCACCATAAAAAGCTATTATGATGACAGGGATACTGACGACATAAACCCTCCAAAACAACTACTAGCAAAGCCACAGAGAAAAACACAGCTTGGACACAAATCCAACCAGGAAGATATGAAGCAACACTTTAAGATAGTTTTAAAAATGCTTTTGTCAGTGAAATAGAAGCAATAGAGGAAAAAACTAGAAAGGGAATGAGAGTTATGGAAGAAAGAATTAGAAAGGGAATTAACAGCTTGGCACAAAGGGTGCAAAACCTTGCCTAAGCAATAAACTTCTTGAAAATTAGAATGGCCCAAATAGAACCCAAGACTCCCTGAAAGAACAAGAAATGGCAAAAGACTAAAAGAAATGGAAGAAAATGTAAGAAATCTCATAACAAAAACAACTGACATAGAAAATAGATTGAGGAGGAAAAAAATCCTTGGATTACTTGAAAACCATAAACAAAACATAAGAGCCTAGACATATTTTGGGAAATCTTAAAAACAAACAAATAACACCCAGATCTCTTAGAAACAAAGGACAAAGTAAAAGAATTCATTAGTTACCTCCAGAAAAAAAATCCTCTAAATGAAAACTCCAAGAAATATTACAGACAAAATGAGAGTTTCCAGGACAAACAAAAAAGACGGCAAGTAGCAAGAACAAAAAGAATTCAAAGGTCCAGAATATCAAGGAAACTAATGAAAAGAAATGCTAGGGAAGGTGGCCTAGCCACACCAGATTTTAAATTGTATTATAAAGCAGCAATCATCAAAACTACTTGGTAATGGCTAAGAAATAGAGTGGTGGATCAGGGGAATAGGTTAGGTACACAAGACACAGTAGTCAATGACTATGGTAATCTGCTGTTTGATAAACCCAAAGACCCCAGCTTCTATAAAAACTCACTATTTAACAAAAACTGCTGGGAAAACTGGAAAATAGTATGGCAGAAACTAGGCATAGACCAAGACCTTACACCATATACCAAAATAAAGTCAAAATGGGTTTAGATATGATTTAGATATAAAGGCTGATACTATAAGCAAACTGGGAGAGCAAGGAATAGTTTACCTGTCAGATTTATGGAGAACAGAAGAATTTATGACCAAACGAGATAGAGAACATTGTGAAATGCAAAATGGGTAATTTTGATTACATTAAATTGAAAAGGTTTTGCAGAAAGCCAATACAACCAAAATGAAGAGGGAAGCAGTAAGGAAGGAATAATATACACACTCAATTGGACATAGAAAGTTATCTTACCCTACAAGAAAATAGGGGGGAAGGGGAGAAGAGATGGGGGGTGATAGAGGGGAGGGCAGATTGGGGGAGGGGGTAATCAGAAGCAAGAAGCAAAAACTTCTGAGGAGGGACAGGGTCAAAAGAGAGAATAAAATAAACAAAGGGGGGCCCGAATAGGATGATGGAAAACATAGTTTTCCACAACATGACTACTATGGCAGGATAGGATGAAGGAAAATATAGTTTTCTATAACATGACTACCATGAAAGTGTTTTGCATGACTACACATATATAACCTGTATTGAGTTGCTTGCCTTCTCAATGAGGGTGGGTGGGGAGGGAGGAAGGGAGAAAATTTGGAACGCAAAGTTTTAAAAACAAATGTTAAAAATTGTTTTCACATGCAACTGGGAAATAAGATATACAGGCAATGAGGTATAGAAATTTTTCTTGCCCTACAGGAAAATAAAAGGGGAAAGGGATAAGGGGGGTGGGGGAGATAGAAGGGAGGGCAGATTAGGGGAAGGGGTATTCAGAATGCACACTATCTTGGGGTGGGGGGAGGGATGAGATGGGGAGAAAATTTGGAACTCAAAATCTTGTGGAAGTGAATGTTGAAAACTAAAATAAATAAATTAATAAAAAAAAGGTTTTAAATAAATTTTAAAAAAAGAGGGAAGTAGAAAACTGGGAGAGAATTTTTATAACCAGTGTCTCTGATAAGGCCTCATTTCTAAAATATATAAAGAACTAAGTCAAATTTATAAGAATACAAATCATTCCCCAATTGACAAATGGTCAAAGGATATGAACAGGCAGTTTTCAGATGAAGGAATTAAGCTATCTATAGTCATATGAAAAAATGCTCTAAATCACTATTGATTAGAGAAATGCAAATCAGGCGACTCTGAGGTACCATATCACACCTATCAGATTGGCTAACATAACAAAACAGGAAAATGATAAATATTGGAGAAGATGTGGGAAAATTGGAACACTAATGCATTGTTGGTGGAGTTGTGAACTGATCCAACCATTCTGGAGAGCAATTTGGGACTATGCCCAAAGAGCTATAAAAATGTATATACTCTTTGACCCAGCAATACCACTTCTAGGGCTATATCCCAAAGAGATCATAAAAATGGGGAAAAGACCCATATGTACAAAAATATTTATAGCAGCTCTTTCTGTGGTGGCAAAGAATTAGAAATTGAGGGGATGCCCATCAATTGGGGAATGGCTGAACAAGTTGTGGTATATGAATATAATGGAATACTATTGTGCTATAAGAAATGATGAGCAAGCAGACTTCAGAAATACCTGGAAAGTCTTGTATGAACTGATGCTGAGTGAAGTGAGCAGAACCAGGAGAACATTGTACACAGTAACAGCCACATTGTGTGATGACTGACTTTGATAGACTTAGCTCTTCTCAGCAATTTAAGGATCTAAGACATCTCCAAAAGTCTCATGATGTAAAATGCTATCCACAACCAGAGAAAGAACTATGGAGTCTGAATGCAGATCGAAGCATACTATTTGCTCTTTTTTTTTTCTGCTTTGTTTCTTCTTTCTTGTGGTTTCTCCTATTGGTTCCAATTCTTCTTTACAACATGACTAATGTGAAAATATGTTTAATAGGAATGTATATTTAGAGACTATATCAGATTGCATGCCATCTTGGGGAGGGAGGGGGGAAAATTTAAAATTCAAAAGCTTATGGAAGTGAATGTTGAAAACTAAAAATAAATAAATTAATTTAAAAAAAAAAGAATTCAAGTACTGAAGAGGTACAGTCAGGCTTACACATGATTTAGAAGCCAGCACATTAAAGGGTGAAGAGCTTGGAATATGATATTTCAGAAGGCAAAGGATATATGCTTGCAGTCAAGAATAACTTGCTTACTCAGAAAACCCAAGTGTAATGCTATAGAGGAAAAAAAGGGACCTTTAATGAAAGAGGACTTCCCTGCATTCCTATTGAAAATACCAGAAAAAAAGGCTTTTAAAATATTTTTTAAAAAAAGAAAGAAAATACCAGAACTAGGAAGAACTGTTTTAGTTCAATCACAGTAGTGAAGAAAAACATAAAAAGGTAAACAGAAATTAAGAATCATAAGAGACTAAACAAGGAGAAACCATGCAGAGATAACATATTTGTTCCCTCTGAGACCAAACATCATCAGGGGTTACAGACTGAGTCTAATTAGACAGAAGGTTTGGCATTAGTTCTGTTAGGCCTTGATGATATTAAAAGAATAGAAAAAGAGGTGAATAAGAATACACTGGGATAGGGAAGAAGGGGGAAGGGGGAATTGGAGGAAAGATGGATTAAGGGAGATTAGTCCTAAACAAATCAATCTTTAACTAAAAGACATACAAGAAAAATTTGTAACTCTTTTTGAAGTGGCAAAGAAAGGAGATCTGAAGGAGTATCTGTCATTTGGGGAATGGCTGAACGAGTTTTAGTATATAAATGTGAAGGAATACTATTGTGCCATAAGAAACGATGAAAGGAATGGTTTCAGAGAAACTTAGGAAGACTGATATGAAGTGATGTAGAGTGAAGTGAACAGAACCAGGAGAAAACAGCAATAATGCAAACACAAACAATTTTGAAAGACTTAGGAATTGTAAACACAATTCCAGCGACTAACAATCAGACATGTTCACCTCCCAACAGAGAGGTGAAGGACCCAAAGCCCAGAATAAGACATATGTGTGTTTTTGGGGGTAGGAGGGAGAAAGGGTAGATTTTTGCTGATTGAAAAAGGGAAATGAAGTTGGCCTGGCATGATCTGATTTTGATCAAGGCTTTTTGTGATTGCTGTTTCCTCTTCTAGATATTCAATAACCATCTTTTTAATAATATGCTTTTGAATTTTTCCAGGAATCGAAGTCACAACCACTAGTCTTTTTGTATTTTCTCTCTCTCCGTCTCTTTGTCTCATCAGGTTATTTGCTCTACTTCACCCTTTCAGTGCCTCTCCTTTTCTCTAAAATCAGCAATCTCACATGTTATTTCTTTCAGTACCTAATTATGTAGTCACGTAGTGACTTGAATTCAAGGGCCACCAGGCTCTCTTTTACTATCTCCCTACTTACTCTGGACTTCCACTGCCCATTACACATTCGAATACATTTTTGTCTAGCTGGAGGTCCCTGGTTCTTATAGTTATGCTTAAAAGAGTGGATATCCCCTCCCTGATATACATCCATACCTCCCTCTAATGATTGCCCCACAAGTCAATACATAAAATCTGGAATGTTAAAATTACTTCCCCCGCCATGATCTACACAAAGTCCTTGATGATTAGGGTTGTCTGAGTCTTATCCTCAAGCTTCTATCTCTTCCCCCTCAGTACACCCCACCTAGTAAATGCCAGATCCCCACGCCTCAACAAGAAGAAGAAGGGGCAGGGCTCACCTGCTCTTGCTGCTGCCTGGCCAGCTCCATCTGTTGCTGCTGCTTCTCAAACAACATGGCAGCCATATTCTTCTGCTCTGAGTGAGCTGTCAGGAGCTGGTCCCGAAGAGTGGACAGCTGATGGATCATGACCAGGAGCTGAAGTTCCTTTTCTGCCAGGCTTTCTTGGGTCCCTGCTCAAACAAGACGCATCTCCTATAATTCCTCATAATACTGTCAGATAGATGGTAAGTCAGACCTGGGTAGATGGTATGCTCCTTCTCAAAGCCAGCCGTTGGGATCTCTTGCCTAATATGGCATCCCAGACTTAGACCAACTTCTCCGGGTCTCATTCCCAAGACATGCATAGTCAGAGGGCTATGATGGTATACAATACCACAAGGAAAGCTGGGTAAATAGGAGAAGGGTGCAAATAGATAGGGCTATGAGCTAGGACCCTAGCTTCATTCACTAATGGTTCGAATAGCCACAGGACTATTGGAAAGGGTGAGTAGCACACCGCTTTACCTGGACCTCTCCTCTACTTTGCTTTCCCTTATAATATATAAATTGTGTACATGTCTTCTAAGGTCCTTGAAAACAGTTTAAGAAATTGGGGAGGGAGTGATGGATTTGGAGTAAAAAAAAAACCTGAGTTCCAATTCTGGCTCTTCTACTCATTATCTGTGTGACCTTGGACATGTCACTTAATTTCTCTGAGCCTTGACTGTTTTCATCTGCAAAATAAATGGGTTAGCCCAGATGACCTTGAAGGTCCATTCCATTTCTAAATCTATGATCCCATGTTATATCTAACTTTGTATCCTTGGTACACAGCAAAGTGCTTGACAAATAGTAACTACTTAATAACTGTCTGGACTGAACTGAATCAAATTAGAGGCAAGTGAAGTAGGAAGAGGCAAAGTCACATAGCAAGTTGGTGACCTAGAATGGGCTAGAATTCAGTTCTCCTGACTCCAAGGTCCTGTGACTCTACTATGTTGCTAATCTGTTAAAAGAATTAAGTCAGTCAATAAGCATTTATTAAGCACTTACTATGTGCGAGGCACTATGCTAAGGAGTAAAGGGCCCAAAGTCAAGTCAGTGGGATCATTGATCCAGAGCTGGAAGGAACCATATAGGGGTTGAAGCCCAGAGAGGTTGCATGGCTTGTACAAGGTAATGAGTGGTAAAGTCTAAGATTTGAACCCAGGTTCTCAGACTCAAAATTCAGTGCTCCTTTCCCTGTAGCACAACTCATGCAAGTTTTCTATCAGAATAATCCAGAGCTATAAGACCATAGGTACATGAAGGGGTCACAGTTGATGATAAGACTGGTGTAAATAGTATCTTTGCAATGGCACAGACTAGGTCAGGCTAGTCCCATGAAAGGACTTACCATCAAAGTGTCACCCTGACCCAGACATTAGAATCCAGGCAAGGGCCTAGATGGGGCTGGCTTTCATTGCTTCTCCTCTGCCATCCCGGCTCTCTTACTTATCTTTATTCTTTCCCTGTCCACTAGGTACTTCCCTACTGTCTACACACATACCCACATCTCCACCATCCTCAAAAGATACTCACTTGATCCATCCACCCCACTATTGTCCCATATCTCTCCACCCTTTTGTGACTAAAGTCCTCGAGAAGGCCCTCAACAATGGGTATCTCCAATTTCTTTCTTCTCACTATCTTCTTAACCCTCCACAATCTGTTTTCCAACTACTTCATTCCATTGAAATTGCTCTCTCCTGAGTTATGAAGGATTTCTTTAATCATAATGGCCTTTTCTCAGTCCTCCTATTTCTTGACCTTCATGAAGCCTTTAACACCATGAATCACCCTCATCATCGTGATACCTGTTTTCTCTCTGTTTTTGTGATACTGCTCCCTCCTGATTCTCCTCTTACCTATCTGACCATTCCTCATTCTCCTTTACTCGATCTTTATCCAGGTCATGCCTGGATAACCATAGGTGTCCCACAAGGCTCTGCCCTGGGCCCTCTTCTCTTCTTCTTCTATATTATTTCACTTCATCATCTCCCATGGATTCAATTCTCATCTCTCTGCTGATGATTCTCAGATCTACCTTTCCAGTCCCGACCTCTCTGCCTACATTCTTTTGTGTGTGTTTGTGTTAATCTTTAAAAATGTATTATTTATTTACATTTAACACTCTTTTATTCATAAATTTGGAGTTCCAAATTTTCTCCCTCCCCTGCCCACTGAGAAGGCAAGCAATATAATATCAATTACACAAAACAAATTTCCATATTAGCCATAGCACATCTACCGATATTCAATCTCACATCTCCAACTGCCTATTAGATATCTTGGACTAGATGTCTTGCAGGCATCTTAAATGTAACCAGTTCAAAACTGAACTCATTATCTTTTCCCCAAAATCATCTCTTGTTCTGAATTTCCCTATTACTATTGAGAGTACCACCATTTTCTCATTCGTCCCCACAAACAAACTGTCATCTTCAACTCCTCAATCTCTCTCACCTCCTCCCCTCTCCCATAACCAAACTATTGCTGAGGCCTCTGTAACATATGACCCCTTCTCTGATACTAGGGTCCTTATCACCTCATGCCTGGACTACCACAATAACTTCTTGGTTGGTCTGAATTTTCACTGGTAATCCCCACCCCCACCCCCATGCCTAGAATGTTCTTCCTCCTCATCTCCACCTCCTAGCTTTCTGGCTTTCTTCAAGTCACCGCTAAAATTCCACCTTTTACAGAAAATCTTTCCAAATCCCTGTTTATTCTAGTGCCTTCCAGGCCAGGGGTGGGGAACCTGCAGCCTCGAGGCCACATGTGGCTCTCTAAGGTCCTCAAGTGTGGCCCTTTGACTGAATCCAAACTTCACAGAACAAACCCCTCTGTGGATTATTTCTAATTTATCCTGTACATAATTTGTATGAGTTATTTGCATAGTGCCTCCCCATTAGACTAGTGGGCATAACTGAGCTCCTTGAAAACAGAGATTATTTTTTATCTTTGTTTTGTAAACCTGGTGCCTGGCACATAGTAGGTACTTTATAAATATCTGACTGAATGACTCTGGGTATTCCCCCAGGTCTTATCATTCTTCCTGTTGCTGGGTCAGAATCTTTAGGTCTTTACGCTGTCATAACTTCCGTTCCCCTGGCCCACCAACTGAGGAAGATGGCACAGACACTCAGCCTCACGTCCACACATACCACCTCCATACCCACCATTCACTCTCTGCCTAGATGTAGGATCCTCACCTTTGACATCTTTGGTTTCCACAATGCTTCTTCCCAGAAGCCTCTCTCTCCAGTCACTGGACAGAAGCTTCTCAATGGTGGGTATAACTGAAAGATACCAAGAGATAACAAATGACCTTTCCCAACAGCTCCCATTACTAATCCTGGGCACCCAAGGAAACCCACTTCTATCCTTCTTGGAGACCTTACCTTCTTTCAAATTCCGATTGAAATCCAGCTTTTCTTGGCTTCCAGTGGCTGGCTCAGGCCCTGATCTCCTAGGTTCTGGTGGCACATCACTCTTTGGGGACCCGCAGTCCTGTAATACAATCCATCCCAAATTGTCATTATGTGGCCAGCTGTTACACAGACACAGACACCCAGAGGAAAGACGAGCCTTCAGCAAAGGCAAAGTGTTTTTTGTTTTTCTCGTTTTGGTTTTTTTTTTTTGGTTTTTTGTTTTTTGTTTTTGGAGAAGTAGAAGAAATGAGGCTGAGCTTTAGATAATTTGAGCTATAATAGCTACCACATATGCCTTTCTTACATGGGATTTCCAAGCTCCCTAACATGTAAGAAACAATCTCCACTCTACATTTTAGCTAAAGTCAAAGACACTTTATTCAAGTCACAAGCAATTGCAGGGAGAGACACCAACAGTTTCCTCTCAGTCAGGTGGGTTCTGCTTAAAGCAACTGACAGTAAAATAAAAGATAAAGAAATACAGCCAGTTTAATCCTATCTAGACTCCATTCTCCCTTGGCTACGTGGTCCAGGTCCCAGGCGTTCTGTTCACCCCAGCTTACTGGCCATTCCCATCCAGATCTTCCTTAGACCCCTCCTCCAGTCACCCCAAACTACTTGGTCACTCCTAGATCCCTCCCACAGTCTTTCTGTATATAAGGTTCATCTTGTCTCCATTAAAGTGCTCAGATTCTTAAAATCTAGCCACTGCTCAGGTTCCTTAAGAACCTAGCCAAAAGCTCACAAATGTTCAGATTCCTTAAGAATCTGGCCAATACAGGGGCAGCTAGGTGGCGCAGCGGATAGAGCACCGGCCCTGAAGTCAGGAGGACCTGAGTTCAAATCTGGCCTCAGACCAAACACTTGACACGTACTAGCTGTGTGACCTTGGGCAAGTCACTTAACCCCAATTGTCTCACTAGGAAAAAAAAAAAAAGAATCTGGCCAATATGGCAGATGTTCTAATAAACCTTGTCTCTGGCTGAAAGAAAAAAAAAAGAAACACAGCCAGAGAAAAGAACAAGGTTTTCAGTTTTCAGCTATGCTTTCATAGTATTTGACAAGGAAATGGGGACAACACGGACACACCCTCAGAAACACCTGGTCAGTGGTTCTGGCTCACGAAGAAGCCATGGCACATCCCTAACCCTCTGTCTCCTACAAGGAACCTTAGGTCCAGAGCTCGAAGGGCCTTGGAGCCCACCCAGTTTAACATTCTCATTTTAAAAAGGAAGAAACCAAGGCCCGGGGAGATTAAGTGATTTGTCCGAGGTCACAGAGAGAATAAACATCGGAGGCGAGATCTGAATTCAGGTCCTGTCTCCAGAACCAGTCATACCACGCAAACTCCTAGGAAACTTGGGAGAACTTGTTGTCTAACGATCCTGCCCTCACAGGGCTGAGATGACAGCTGCAACCACAGCCTCTAGGCTCTTTCTACCCCATTCACCCTTTCAATCCAGCCAGGTCAGGCTCTTCACCGGCCCCTTCCACGGGCCGGGCCCGAAGTTGGCTCTCACTGTTCTCCCCTGAGAAAGAGCCCCCCTTCTTCCTGATGATCATCTGAGTCCAGCCCAGCTTTCTGAGCCCTCCTCCAATCCCCACCTCTTCCATGAAGCCTCCTCTGACCACACCAGCCTGGAAGGGTCTCTCCCTCCTCCCCCCTCTCACAGCAATTGTTGTCCGTTCCCTTCATCTGGCTCTTTAATCACAAGCCTTGTGACATCTTTTGAACAGAATCATAGAATATTTTAGAACTGCAAGGAACCTTAGAGAGTTTCTAGTCCACACCCGTCATTTCATGGAGAAAGAAAATGCATTGTTGTCTTAGTAAGACTGATTTCCAACAGTCACATGGGAAAGAATTCTCATTACGACACACCTCGTTAGATGTTCACATGTACCTGCCTTGTTTCTCCAACCTGACCCTAACAAGACAGAGGCAGCGTGGTACGGTGGAAAGATTGTTGGCTGTGGAGTCCGAGGGCCTGGGTTCAAATTACTACTTATATCACTTTGGGAGTCTTAATCTATCAGTGCCCTCACCTAGAAAATGTGGAGGTTGGTCCAGACAGCCTGAGGTCCCTCTTGCTTCAGTTCTAGGGCACCAAGAAGCACTGACCACATGCTGAGAAGTGTTGTATTTCCTACTCTCTTCCAGTGACAGGCATACCGAGTATGCTGAATGAATGAATGAATGCCATGTCCCTGGTAGGGACGTGACCAAAAAGCAATAATAACAATTCACATTTATATGAGCACTTTAAGGTTTATACCTCTTTCCCTATAGGAAGCCTGTGAAACAGAAAGTATAAATGTCATTATACCCATTTTATAGACTAGTTTTTCCTAATTTTGTATGGTGAAATCAAGTGGCCTGAACTCTGGGTCAAGACCAAACCCAGGAAGAATCAGTGGGTTGTGATGCAAAAAGCACTAGAAATACATTCAAAGGATCTGGGTTCAAGCCTCAACTCTGCAACTTCTTCTGTGACCTGGAGTGACTTACGTCAGCTCTCCGGGCCTCAGTTTTCTAACATGTGAAATGATGGGACTGGATCTCTAATGCCCCTTTCTAGCTATAGAACCCAAGTCCTACCACCTAAAGACAGCCATCTCTATCTGAATGATGAGATGGTTTGCCAAGTGGGGAAGGGCCATTGCCCTGGCCTGAGATTCCAGCTGAGCATGATGCTCTAAAGACAGAAAGAGGGAAACTGAGACTGGGGCAATTTAAGGGTAATCAGGTCACCTGGGGTGGGCCACTTGAGTCAGCTCCTTCCTGGGGTGCCCGGGCTGGGTCTCCAGTCAAGGGCTCCACAGCAGGGGCTGGCACCTGCTGGCTGGATGGGGCCTCCTGGCATATCTCCTTCTTTTCTTCTGCCTTGACAATGCAGTTCACCATGGTCCCAATGCCATCGGGTGCCAGCTGGGGCGAGATGGGGCTCCTCATGGACATCCTGCCAAAGAAAGGAAAGGAAAAATCTGAATGAGACTCATCTAAATTTAGAAGCCCGATATCACAACCAGTTTCCCCAACTTCTAACATACCACATATGGGCATCCAGTGTCAGACGTTTAAATTTGGTTTTCTATACAAAAAGATAAGAAAGGGCAGATGCCTACATACAAACTTTTCAATATTGGGACCTCTGGGGAGAGGGAAGGGAAGGGTTAAAATAAGCATTTTTAAAAAAAAAAAAATATATATATACACATACATGCACATATACATAGAGAGAATACCTACTATGTGCCAGGCAGTGTTCTAAGTGCTTTAAAAATATTATCTCATTTAATCCTTACAACAACCCAGTGAGATAATAATGATGATAATAATAGTGATGAGAGCTAATATTTGTATAGCACCTACTATGTGCCAGTCACTATACTAAGCACTTTACAAATATTATCTCATTTAATCCTCACAACAACCCTGGAAGGTAATATGATAACAATAATAATAATGAGAGCTAACATTTGTATGGTACCTACTATGTGTTGGTCACTATACTAAGCACTTTACAAATACCATCTCATTTAATCCTCATAACAATCCTGGAAGGTAATATAATAACAATAATAATAATGAGAGCTAACATTTGTATAGCACCTACTTTGTGCCAGGCACTACACTAAGCACTTTATAAATATTATCTCATTTAATCCTCACAAAACCCTGGAAAGCTATATAACAACAATAATGAGAGCTAATATTTGTATAGCACCTATTATGTGTCAGTCACTACACTAAGCACTTTACAATTATTATCTCATTTGATCCCCACAACAACCCTGAGAGGTAGGTGCTATTATTATCCCCATTTTACAAATGAGGAAACTGAGGCAAACAGAGGTTAAATGATTTGCCCTAACTCACGCAAGGGTCTGAGTCTGCATTTGAACTCAAGTCTTTCTGACTCAGACCTAATGCTCTATTCACTGTGCCTCCTCACTGGTATTTCTCTTTCTGGATAAACTAGTTTATGAAAATTGAGGATAATCTTAGCTAATGACTCCTTATCAACTTAATCTCCAATGCTTTGGTTTGGCTTAGTAGAAAGAACACTGGTTTTGTAAACAAAAAATTTAGGTTTGAATAGTAATTGTAAAGCTCTTAGCAAAGCTCCTGGCACATAGTAGACATTTCATAAATGCTTATCCCCTCTCTCCCCTTAATTAGGAAAAAGAATGTCAAAGGTACAAAGGACCATCTAATCCACTACCCTTACTTTACACATGAGGAAACTGAGGCAAAGAGGAAGTCAAATGACTTGTCCAAAGTACGGATAAGTAACAGAAGAGATTGAACTTGAAATCTGGTGCTCCTTAACCAGCATCATGATATCTCCCTACCTGTCACATAACGCCTCAGTTTCTCCATTTCTAAAATGAGGAGACTGGATTCTAGTGAGGAAATTGTTCTGGTATCCTCAAGACCTTTCAGAGGATCCTTGAAGTCAAGACTTTTTTTATAATAATAATAATACTGAGACGTTACTTGCCTATTAAAAATACTTTCCCTTTCCCAACCACCTATCTGTATGCTGTTGGATTTTTCTTCCTTCAACCAAAACAATATATTGCAACAGACTAAATACAGAAGCATTTAGACAATCCAACTCCCTTCTATTAAGCCAGACATTAAAAGAGATTTGCAAAACTATGTAAAACAATGTCATCTTTTTAACTAATACTTTTTCATTTTGGAAAATGTATTTATTTTATGAAAATGTTACTGATGTTTGATATGTGTTGGGTCTATTATTTTCAAATGAATTCATAGTTTAAAAATTATCAGCTTTAGTTTCAAATGTAGCAAATATTAATAGATAATGGGCAGCTAGGTGGCGTAGAGGATAGAGCACTGGGCCTGAAATCAGAAAGACTCATCTTCCAGAGTTCAAATCTGACCTCAGACAATTACTAGCCATGTGGCCGCAGCCAAATCACTTAACCCTGTCTGCCTCAGTTTCCTCATCTGTAAAAGGAGCTGGAGAAGGAAATGGCAAGCCACTCCAGTATCCTTGCCAAGAAAATCCCAAATGGGGTCATGATGAGTGGTATACAACTGCAACAACTGAACAACAATGACAACAAATTGATAGATTTAACTCACAAAAGCAAAAGATCTTTAGGAAATCCTCAACGCTTTTTTTTTCTCCTTAGAGGCAATCTGGGTAAAGTGACTTACCCAGGGTCACACAGCTAGTAAGTGTCTGAGGCGGAACTTGAACTCCGGTCCTCCTATCTGTAAGACCAGTGCTTTATTCACTGGCCTGATCCTCAATAATTTTTTGAGAATGTCAAGGGATTCTGAGAGCAAAGAGTTTGAAAACTTCTGGGTTAGATGATTTCTAAGATTCCTCTGACTCCGATAATACCATGACCCCCTTTTCCTAGCTAACATTTCTCTACCATTAGCTTGAACAATGACTGGCCCTACTGAGGTAACTTCTGTGATGGATAGAGTGTCTTAATTCATATAATCCTGACTCTTATTAGCTGTGTGACCATGGGCAGATCACCTAACCTCTCTGTACTTCAGTTTCCTCACCCATAAAATGGGGATAAATAATACTCGTAAATACCTACCTCATGGGGGTTGTAGTGATGCTCAAATAACATGTTTAAAACTATACAAAGTTCAAAATTTTGAAACACTATGTAAAGATTAGCTACAGTAACGTTATAGGTTTTCTCCAGGACTAGGTTCAAAGACGCTACTGTCAGGTAAATGCCCCTGCTGCTCTCTGTCTCCTCTACAAACTCCAGAAATCTAGTTAGTTAGAGGGCCACAGTAGCAGGTCAGATGCGACTTCTGTTTGGCATTCAAAGCCCTTCCGAAGGCAGGCCCCTGTTCCACCCTATACCTGTTCAGTCCTTTTACACCCCACAGCCCTCTAAGAATGCTTTTATTTAGGGACACCGACCTTCTTTCCGTTCCTCAAAATGGCATTCCCATCTCCCATCTTTTCATCGGCATCCCCCATGCCTGGAATGCTCTCCCTCCCAACTTCTCTGGCTTCTTAAGTCCCAGCTAAAATCCCATCTTCCATAGGTGAGATTCCCCAATCCCTCTTCATTCTGGTGCCTAGCTTCTGTTAATTATTTCCTATTTGTCCTGTATATAGCTTATTTGTACTTATTCATTTGCTTGTCTCCCCAATTAGATTGTGAGTTCCTCTAGGGCAGGGACTGTCTTTTTTGCCTTTCTTTGTATTCCCAACGCTTATCACAACAGCTGGCACCTGGTAGGCACTTAATGCTTATTGACTGACTGACTGACTGACTGATCTAGGCCTGACTGTTCTGCCCACCCATATTCTATCCCAGCAAAACCAAAGAGGAGAGGTATGACATGGCAGGTTTGGGAAGGCCAGGGGACCCAAGGCCCATGCTCACTCAGGTGGACCAAGGGGGGCACACATATGGGCACTTGTCCTCCTCCCCCAGAACCAGCAGCAGTGAATGGAACCCAGAAGCCCCCCACCCCCTAACTTTTTTTCCTACCCCCACCCCCACCCCAGGGGCCCTTAGTGACTCCAGGAAGCTATGAGGCCTCTGCCCATCCGGCAGGAGGGGAGCCCCCGCCCCCCTGAGCCAGCCAGCCAGCCAGGCCCCTGGGGGTGGGGGAAGGACTGCAAGGCTGGGGGTGGGTAGGGGGGGGAGTGGAGGGTGTAGGGGGAGGCCGGGGGAAGGGGGTGTTCTCCTGAAGCTCAGGGCAGTAATTACATAACAAACAAACCCCAGGCTCAAGCTGTGAATTAATCAAACCGCTGAAAATAAAACCTTCCTCTCAGGAACTTCAGACAAAAGAAACGAAAACAACCGGGCTGGCTGGGAAATGAAAAGGCAGCGGGCGCTGAAAGGGGGACAAAAGGAAATCAGACAATAGGGTGTTGGACAAAAGCAATAAAGCCAGGGGAAGTGTGACAGGAGAACAATGGGGGCCTGTGTGTTTCTGATCCGAGCCTGGGGCTTTTTATCTCCAGTGCCGGCCCTCTTCCAAACCCACCACTTGGCTCTCTGGGTGATTGGGTTTCCTCCTTTCTTAGGGGCTTGGCCTCGGTTTTTCCCCAGCTCTGGTGTGTCTCCCCACCCCCCCAAACCCCAGCCAGTCTCTGGCTCTCCCTCCTCCTCTCTCCCAGTCAGTGGCTTCTTCCTTCTTCTCCTGTCATGTGGGACCCAGCAGGTCCAGTTATGAGGTGATGGGGACCCCTCCCCGACAGACACACAAACATACACACAAACATACAAACATACACACAAACACACACACACACACACACACACACACACACACAACTGCTTTCCAACTTCAACACTAAAATCCATGGCCCTTCTGTGGGAGGGCTTAGTGCAGGGTTGGGGAACCCGCAGCCTTAAGGCCACTTGTGGCCCTCTAGGTCCTCAAGTACGGTACTTTGCCGGAATACAAACTTCACTATGAAGGGCTGCACTTGAGGACTTAGAGAGCCACATGTGGCCTCAAGGCCGCAGGTTCCCCACCCCTAACTTAGGGCATGAGAAACCTTTGAGTCTCTGTATCCTCGGATGGAGAAGCTGTTTATATATTCTGCAGTAGAAAGAGCATTCGGGTTCCAATCCTGATTCTGCCACCAGTTGACTTGGGCAAATCATCTCCTATCCCTGGGCTTCCTCTTCAGTAAGAAAACAGGAGTTGAACCAGGTGATTCCTAAGGTCCTTTAGCTCTGACATGCTGTATTATTCTATAATTTTCAAAGTTGTGTTTGTTTGTCAAGGGGTTACCCTGAATTTCCTAGGAAAGCACTGACCATCTTGGCCTTCTTGCCCTGTTGAGTCCTAGAATACTTGGGAACTCGTGAACTTTAGAACCCTAGGAGTAATGGTGGCCAGTCCAACCAAACAGGCATTTATTAAACGCTACATGCAAGGTAGTGTGGTAGACTCTGAGGATATGAAGCTAGAAACCATCCCTGCCCTCAAGGAGCTTACATTCTAGAGGGGTAGAGGAGGCAGGGAGAAGGACAAGTAAACAGATAGCCAAGACATGACAATGAAGAGGGGGGACCTCAAAGGTCATCAAGTCCAACCAGTTCATTCTATAGATAAGTAGACAGCTCTACAGAGGTAAGACTTGTCCAGGTCATAAAGGACAGTGCAAAGCCAAGAACTGAACCTACGTCTTAATTCTCAGTTGGCCTAGTGTTCTTTCTACCACATCACATAGGTTTTGGTTTTGTTTTTAGAGGCAATCAAGATTAAGTGACTTGCCCAGGGTCACACAGCTACTAAGTGTCTAAGGCCAGATTCGAATTTAGGTCGATCCTCTTAATTCCAGGGCCAGTGCTCTATCCACTGTGCCACGTAGCTGCTCCTCACATCCCATGGTTTTACTGTGAGTTCCATTCACTTAAAAATTTGGACCCTGGATGACCAGAAGGAAGATTTGACATGTTACTGCTACTGGCTGCACTACTGAAGCCCCCCTTAGGGTCTGTTGTAAAGCAGGGTCTAGGAGAAGGGCAATATGGGAGAATGGAAAGAGAATTGGGGGACAGCTAGGTGGCGCAGTGGATAGAGCACCAGCCCTGAAGTCAAGAGGACTTGAGTTCAAATCCGGCCTCAGACCAAACACTTGATACTTACTAGCTATGTGACCCTGGACAAGTCACTTAAACCCAATTGCCTTTAAAAAAAGAGAGAGAGAATTGGATCTGAAGCAAAGAGATGTGGGTCTAAACCTTGTGTATCACAGTTGACTAGTAGCTAGGATCCTATTTATTTTCTTCATGTATATAGGCCTGTGCCCCCAGGCAAACAGAAGGTCTTTCAGACCAGAGAATCTATTCAGATTTTCAATTTCAATTTCAGATTATTCTCTACAAGACCTGGCATAGCATTCTATCCTTGCTCAGCATAGACCCTCCATAGCAACTTTTGGGATAAATAATTGATAGATTAGAAAGGGGAAGTTGCCTGGCTGAGGTCACCCAAGTCAGAAGTGCTATTTGATCAGGGCAGGTCATGCGGAGGAACCAAACTTCTCTCTCTGCCTCAGTGCCCACTTGTGGGCCCCGCTGTCTGCAAATGAGGGCTCCCCTCTTGGACACTTCCTCATCCCGTCTGGGAACTTGGCAGTCTTGCTTTATTGTTTCCTACAGTACAGGTGAGAACAGAAGCCCATGTCATAACCGAAGGGCTGGCACTCTGGGTCTCCCGTCCTGCCTGGTTCTGATTACCAGAAGTGAAGGTCTAGATATACCTGCCTGGATCCTCCCCTCCCCCTTGCTTAGGACTCAGCCCCCAGGAAAGGAGTCCTGGGGCCAAGTTGGGCTTCCTTTCTGAAACTGTGTCCTCTCTCTTGCATGAACAATGAGAGACAGAAGCCAAGTCCTCTTGGCCCAGGGCCCTTTCAAAGGGCTGATGGTGCGATACAGTGCAAATAGCAAAACCTGGCATCCAGACTTGGCTCTGCCACTGGTTCACTGGGTGACCTTGGGCGAGTCAGTAATAACTCACATTTATCCAGCCCTTTGAGCTCTGCACAGCATTTTTCTCCCAACCATCCTGGGAGACTGGGGCTATGATATTTATTACTCCCATTTTAGACATGGGGAAACTGGCACAGAGGGTGTGTAAAGCAACTTGCCTAGAGTCAAAGAGCAAATAAGGGTCAGGAACAGGGCTCAAATCCAGATCTTCTGAGTTAGAAACTGCTTTCTAGCTTTCCTCTGTGCTTTGCTAGGCACCCAGCACGGTCTCCTCAACCAGAGGACCTTTAAAATAACATAGGCTTGACTATGTTCTAGACTGCGCCCATGATTTCTTGGGATAGGGAATTCCCAGATACAAAACTCCTCCCAACGATACTTCTCTGGGATTTATAATCTTAGGTGGCGCAGTAAATAGAATGCTGGGTCTGAAGTCAAGAAGACCTGAGTCCAAATTCATCCTCAGACACTTACTAGGTATGTGACCCTGGGCAAGTCACTTAATCCTGTTTGCCTCAGTTTCCTCATCTATAAAATGAACTAGAGAAGGAAATGACAGACCCACTCTAGTTATCTCTGACAGGAAAATCCCAAATGGAGTGAGAAAAAGTCAGACACAGCTGGAGAGACTGAACAATAACAGGAGTTAAGTGACTCACCCTCTAACCCCGATATCTAGCCTGTATGCAAGGCAGTATGCTGTATCATAACCATTACAGACAGCTAGGTGGCACAGTACCTAAGGCTGTGGTTGTGTGACCCTGGATGAGTCATTTAATCTTTCTCAGTTTCAGTTGTCCTAATCTTTAAAACAGGGCTGATAATAACAGCACCTAACCCTCAGGGTTATTGTAAACCAGATAATATATGTAAAGCATTTTGCAAACCCTAAAGGGCTATATAAAAAATGTTAATTATTATTAAAGCTCTTTGCAAACCTGAAAGCATTATAGAAATGTTTACCCCTTTCCCTCAGTTTCCTCAGTTTTTTCCTCAGTTAATAATAGAACCTACCTTACAGAGTTGTTGCTAGGATCAAATAAGGGGTTTGTAAAAGCACTTAGCACAGTGCCTGGTGTACTGTTGGAGCCATATAAATGCTTATTCCTTCCTTCCCTATTATTTTTATTATCACTGTTACCACCTCATTGGTCAAATGAGGGGGTTGGAATAATGATCTCCAGATATCTCACTCTATAAGTATATATATAAACCTCTACATATTGGACTAAAGCAAGGTCCTTAACCTTTTTTGTGCTATGGATGCCTTTGGCAGTCTGGTGAAGCCTACTCTATAGACCCCTTCTCCAAATAACGTTTTTAATGCATAAAATAAAATACACAAAATAACAAAGGAAACCAGTTATACAGGAATATATTTATCTATATCTACCTATCTCTCTATATCTATATCTATTTAAAGTTCATGGACCCCACATTAGGAATCCCTGGACCAGAAATCTCTATGTATTCCCTGAGGCAATTTTAAGGAGGGGAGGACCCAGAAAAGAATCACACAGGATGGGCAGGCCTGGATGAGCTAGGATCTATAGCCAAATAGATGAGATCACAGATCCCCTGGTATCTTCCAACATTCAGAATCTGCTCAGGTCTGCTCAGCCGGGACCTCCCAGTTCACTAGCAAGGTTTTAAAACCCAGAGGCTCCACCCTGGTCCAGTTAGTAGCAGCTAATGGGAGAAAAGACAAAAGGACCCTGCAGTAGAGGGGGTAGGTGGAATAGGAAAATTTTGTAAATTTTAGCTCTGAAAGAAGGAACATTTATCAAGCTGGGAAAGGTCATAAGATCATAAATCATATTTTTAAAACTGAAAGGGTCTTTGACGCTATCCACTTCAATTCCTGCCTCCAAAATGGTCCCAGGATAATATCATTTTTCCATCTAGAAGTCTTAGAGATTTATGTTACATATACTTACATAGGTATAAGTAGTCTCCCCAAGTAGGGCAGCTAGGTGGCACAGTGGATAGTACCTTGCCAGGAGTCAGGAAGACACCTTTGTGAGTTCAAATTGGCCTCAAACACTTACTAGCTATGTGACCTCAGGCAAGTCACTTAACTTTATTTGCCTCATTTCCTCATCTGTAAATGAGCTGGAGAAGGAAATGGCAAACCACTCCAGTATCTCTGCCAAGAAAACCTCAAATGGGGTCACCAAGAGTCAGACATGACTAAAAAATGACTGAACACACACTGAACAGTCTCCCCCAAAAGAAAAGAAACTCCTTGAGGGCAGAGACTATCTCATTTTTGTCTTTGTACCCCCAACATCTAGAACAATGCCTCACATGGAGTAGATACTTAGCAAATACTTGTTAATTGACTGACTAATTGACAATCTAGTCCAGTCCCCAAATTTGGTAGTAGAGAAAATTGGGGCCCCAAAAAGTAAAAAATCATCACTATCATAGTTGTCATGCCCATCAACAAGCTCTTTTTTTGGCTCTCTCTCCCATGCCTGGGACTCTCTCTCCCTCTAGGCTTCCTTGGCTTCCTTCAAGTCTCAGCTAGAGTTTCACCTTTACGGAAGTGTCCCCTGTTCTCCTGATCACTAATGCCTTCCTTCGGCTGATTTCCTCCAATTTATCTTGTATATTGATTGCATTGATTGCAAAGTCAATGCATCCCATGCATTGATTGCATGGGAGACACTGGCACAGGACTGCCCAGCATGGCGTGCCCTCATCAGAGAAGGTGCTGTGCTAAAGGAGAGATGCACAAATTTAGAGAATCTTCCCCAAATGTCCCCAACCTGTGGTAGAGCATTCCCAGCTCACACTGGTCTCATCAGCCACAGTGGGACATTTGACTGCAACATAGTGATGTCATTTTGGTCCTCTTTGAGAACAAAGGACAATAATCGTCCAGTAATATATCCTGTTTGTACATAATCATTTGCAAGTTAGCTTCCCCATTAGACCATGGGCTCCTTGAGGACAGTGACTACTTTTTGCCTGGCACATAATGAGAATTTAAATACTTGTTGACTTGCCTTACCTTATTAAGCATTTATTTGCCAGGCATTATGCTAAGCTCTAAGGATACAAAGAAAGGAAAACCCCCATACAGTTTCTGCCCTCAAAGAGTTTACATCCTAATGGGAGAGATGACAGGTACATACAAGATACATGGGGGGAGGGAGAGAAAGGGAAAAAAAATAAATTTACATGATAATTATATATTTTAAAGGGATAGCAAGTTGTACATAATAGATCTGCAGTTTCATGTGCAATCATCTTTTTTTATTATACTGTTATGGAAATGCTTGTTTAATTCCATAAATTAAAAATGAAAAAAAAAAGAACTTTAAAAAAAGATATATACAGTGGAAATGGGAAATAAACTCAGAGGAAAAAGACCTGTCTATGGTCACATAGCTAATAAATGTCAGAGATGGGATTTTAACTCAGTTCTTCAGGGTTGTGAAGGTTCCCGAACTTATTTGGCCTACCACCCCCTTTTCGAAAATAAAAATTACTCAGCACCTCCCCTGGAAATCTACTTTCTTTAACCTTTTAATGGTTTTTTGAAATTTGAGTCATTTCAAACTACTACTGCCCCCTGAATCATTGCAGCGCCCCCCAGGGTATGGCATTGCTCACTTTGGGAAGCTACAAACGCCATCCCAGAAAGTCCTTGGAAGGAGAATTCTGTTCTCCCATGCCCCAAACCCCACTCAGTCATCTATGCCAATGTCTTTCTTCCTCAAGTCTAAGTTTTCACTAGAGTTGACCTAAATCCCTGCTGTTGTAAACAGACCTATTTCTTTTTATTCTGACCTCAGGATAGGAAACATCTTCGGGGTGACATCATTGAAGAGGCTTAATACCCCACTGTGCAATTCATCCCTTCAGCCTTCCCTTCCCCAGGGACCCCAAATCCTACTTTTTTTTTTACCTTTTCCTTAAAAGCACCTTCCCCAGCCCTTCAATCCTCCTTGTGGATCTCCCCAAAGCTTAGCTCCTTAGGGTGCTCTACATCTAGGAGACGCAATCTGCTCCTCCCCAAAAGACCAGACACACATTCTGATCAAACCATACTCACTAACCATCTGCTGCCTTACTTTTTTGTGGCTTTAATGCCCCTAAGATGCTCAGCTGTCTTCATCCTAGGATTCTGACGGGTGCCCAGGATTCTAGATTTGTGGGATTCTAGAAGAGGAATTCCACTTGGGTCAATCTCTTCGATCTCTTGTCCAGCATGGAAAGGAAGCAGGCTTTGAAACTTGGGGGAAAGCCCTAAGCAGAGGGCTGCTTGCCACCACTGCTCGTCTACACTACAGAAAAAGCTGGCAGTAGGATTCTTCCCACCTCCCCTATTGTATGTCTCTGCACCTCAACAACTGGCCTGACTTCTCCCCAGAGCAGGCCACTACTCACTTCATTTTCTCATCTACAAATGCCCTATCTGGAAAGGAAAGAAATGAGCTTTCATTCCCCACCCCAACTTTTTCCCAAACCTCACCTCCACAGACATAAACACTCCTATCCCCTACATGTTTGTAATTACAGAAAATATTTGACCTTAAGCAAATTGATTCACCTCGATGAACCTCAGTACCTTCACTTATAAAATGGGGATAATAACACCTCTACTACCTACTTCATAGGGTTGTTGATGTGATACTACATGTGAAAGTGCTAGGTATACCTTAAAATGCTACTGTGTGTACACACAAGTTAGTGTGATCATAATGATCATTAAGAGTAAGAATCCTAGAAGTTTAGAGAGGCAAGAAACCTTCCTTGGAGATCATCTACTCCAAGAGAAGAATGCTTTTAAATGCACAAAGTAAAATACAGAGGATTACAAAGGATAAAAATGACATGGAAACAGTTTATATATACACACACACATACACATACATGCACGCACACACACACACACACACACACACACAAAAGCTAAGTGCCATGGACCCCAGGTTAAGATCCCCCTGATTTTAGAACAACTGTGTCATTTTTACAAAAGAGATGAGTGACTTGCCCAAGATCACACAGCTAAAATTAGCAATGGCGCTAGGACTATGGAGGGTTGGGAGACCAGAGAGGGAAGCTCCAGGTAAAGGTGGGAAAGAGACAAGGCTTTGTATCAATGGAAGGACTAATTCTCTGGGGAATTTTATTTCCTTCTCAAAAGCCCCAGAGAGCAGGGAAACCACTGGGCAAGCAGAAATCTGTGCCCTAACAATATCCCTGAGGCGTGGGTGCCCAGAACCAGGCCTCTCTGCCACATCCTGCTATTCTTCTAGGCCGCACCCTGCCACCCTTCCTGGTTCGACTGCGATCCTATCTCCCCTGTTTATTCCAAGCTGGGCTGCCTGGATGCTGGGGACAAAAGCTTTCCTGAAAGTCCCAACCCCCAACCCCACCCCTGGCTCCCTCTACCAGACCCCAGCAGGCATGAGGGAGACCGTATGCAGGGAGTGGCCCAGACTAGCCTGACCAGGGTCAACAGGGGAGAAGCGTCCACCTACGGTTGTCCTGGTGCTATTTCCAGACTGGTTTCTATCACACATAGCCTAACAGAAAAACCCGATTCAGACAGCCAGAGGCTCAGATATTCTCCAGTCTCCCTCTAGGAAGAAGATGCTGCCTCTTGCCTATAGCCTTGGCACAGAGGTCCCAGTCCATTCATCCACTGAGCTAATGGACTACCCACAGTCCTGGGGCACAATGCTCTCTATACCTACTGGGGCAGCTATCCAGGAATCTGCAAGTGTGACCTAGCCACCCATATCCTTTTCCTCCCACCCCACACCTCCAAGCCCTACTCCCAGCTTACAGAGCAGCAGGAAAATGGACCTGACTCTTCCCCAATGGGAGCACAAAGAGAGACAGGGAAGGGGACAGGTACAAGCTGTCAGTGAGGTTCCCAGACCACTTGTTCCAAAAGCCTGAACTCACTCAGAGAAAAGAAAAAACTCTGTCCCTACTCACCTACCTCCTCCTCCTTTGGTCACTCAATCCTTTAAGCAACACATCAGCATTTAACCTCCATAGCTCTACCTGGTAGCTACTCCTTATAATCCTTGTTTCTCTATCTTTTTGTCTCTCTTGTCTGTGTCCTGGGTGTGTTTGTATATTTTGGCATCCCTACCAGACTAGATTCCCTTTCCCTTCACTGCTCTATCCCTTCCTTTCCCTTCCCCCTCTTCTTGTCTTGTACAGGATTCTCTGAACCCTAAAATTAATCCCATAGGGAGGTAAATAACTGTCTTCTCTTTAGGGGAGATCTTTAAATACCAGTATATTCCCCCAAAAAACTTTTACTTAGGGGCAGCTAGGTGGCGCAGTGGGTAGAGCACCGGCCCTGAAGTCAGGAGTATCTGAGTTCAAATCTGGCCTCAGACCAAACACTTGACACTTAACTAGCTGTGTGACCTTGGGCAAGTCACTTAACCCCAATTGCCTAAAAAACAAAAACAAAACTTTTACTTAATGTACATCTCTTCTTACCAAGTCTCCTCACTACCATAGATATTTGAGAAATGACTGGAGTTTTTAAAATCATCTCCAACTCAGTATTAGGGAAGAGGATTATAGCTATAGCTATAGAGGTACCCCCATAAAAAGAGCACGAAGAAAACATTTTAAAATACACAGAAGAAAACAAATAAAGTCTAGACGGGGAAACAAACAAACTGGGTGATTCTGTTACTACCTTGTAATTTGGATTCAAATCTGGCCTCAGACACATGACACTTACTAGCTGTGTGACCCTGGGCAAATCACTGAACCCCGATTGCCTCACCAAAAAGCAAAAAAAAAAATTTGGAAATATGCACACCCTTTCACCCACCAATATCACTACAAAGAAAAAGAATCTATAGGAACAAAAATATTTATAGCATCTCTTTTTGAAACGGCAAAGAAATGGACAGTAAGGGGAATCAACTGGGGAATTATGACATGAATGTGATGGAATATTATGGTACCAGAAAAAGTGACAAAGGGGATGGATGATTTCAGAGAAACCTGGGAAGACTTGCATGAACTGAGGCAAAGTGAAGGGAATAGAATGGGGGAATAAGTTATAGAGTAACAACCACATTGCAAAGACAAACAACTCTGAAACACTTCAGAATCCTAATCCATGCAATGACTTGACTAATCATGATTCCAGAGGACTGACGATGAAGTACGTTGCCCACTCCCTGATAGAGAGGTGATGGACTCCAGATGTAGAGTAAGACATATCTTTGGATGGAGCCAATGTGGAAATGTTTCGCTTGACAATGTATATTTGTTATAAAGGTTTTGTTTTGCTTTTCTTTTTTTTTTTCCAACAGGGAGGGTGGAAAGAAGAGAAAATAACTTCTTGTTAATTGAAAAAAAATTAAAAGCAAACAAAAAATAACTCTCCCATTCTTTCCATTATACCAAACAACCTTTTCATTCATAGGATAATCTCTATGTCTTCTTAGGGAGTGAAGGGAAGGATGGTGAGGACTGGATCTTCATATAATATATGAGGAAGTTAAAGTCAAACAAGAATGGATGACTTACCAAGCATCATATGGCATGGTGAAATGTAAAATATCTATGAACATGGCCAATGACATGTTGATCTATTTTGTGTGAGTAAAATTATTTGTTACAAGAGAGGGCTTCTAAAAAGGAGGAGCGGGAGGGTGAATTGGTGGGCGGCTATAGAAATTTTTTAAAAAAGAACATCAAGAAAACATTTTAAAAATATGCAGAAGAAAACAAAAGAAGTCCAGAAGGGGACATAAACAGGACAATTTTGTTACTATCTTGTTAAGTTTAACATATAAAAATTTTAAGTTCAAATTATATATCATAAAAACACATGGTTTAATATAAAATCCTTTTTTCATTCTTTGTGTATTGAAATATTTATGTTTGTTGATGATTGCTAAATTCACAATAAAAAATAAATCAAAAAACAATTTTTAATGATGCCAGACTGAGAGCTAGCTCTGGAGTCCTTATTAGCTGTATGACTATGAATAAGTTTGATTTTTGTTTGCATGGCAGTTCTAAGCCTATGTGACCAATAATTAATGACAATACTGATATGGGTGACCAAGTAAACACTCATTCTCTCCCTAGTCATCCAATTTTAAGGGAGGGTTATCTGAAAGGGAAATTGGGTAGAGAGCAGAGGGTTCATCCTCCTCTCCAATGTCAGGGCACAAAGCAGCTGGCCCATAAATAAAAGCTGAATGAATGAACTCTCAAGAAATCCCCTCCGTCTCCTTTAACGCACTGAGCCCCAAACCAATTTCTGTTTGGAAGGCATCAGAACCAAACCCTTTAAAGCCACTTAAACAAATGTTGCTGCCCAAGGCTCATCGATGGCTCCAAATCTCAGAGCTGCCCCTTCACGCCATGACTTGCGGGAGGTTACTGGGGCGTCAGGAGGGGGGGTTGTCTTTCAATCCTTCTTCCTTTGTCCTTCCCCTGGCACCATGTATCTTTCTACCACCCATCTGTCATATACTTCTGAGCTTTAGAACAGAAACAGTGATTGTGGATGGAGTGATAAGGAAGACTGAAGAGAAAATCATAAAAAATTATGGCAAAGCCTAAGGGCAGTAAGGGAGCACCAATGGGATATTTACATGAGCATAGCCATAGGTCCAGACTGGTCCAACCATGGATATAAGTATTATGCAAACACAGTATGCAAATATGCAAATAACAACAACAACAACAATAGTGAGTTTCATCCCTGGGAGATCCTTCTATCGTTGAAACCATAGATCTAGTCCAAATAAAAATAATAACAATTATAACTCAAAAACACTCTACAGCATGCTAGAGAGAGGGTTAGACTTTGAGTCATTAAGATCTCAGTTGCAATGTTCCTTCTGTAATATACTAGTTGTGATCTCAAGGACAAGTTATTTAGTGCCTTAATATCCTAAGCAACTCTACTAGACTCTAAGTTAGATAATACAAAGAACTGTTGGTCTGTATTAGTGGAGGGAGTTATACCAATGGATGTTGATGATTGATTTACTGATGAAATCACAGGTTCAGAAAAATAGTAACTCACATTTCTATTGGGCTTTAAGATTTATATAGCTCCTTCCTCACAACAATACTGTGAGGTAAGTACTTAACATATATGTATTATGATTCCCATTTTACAGATGAGGCAACTGAGGCTCAGAATAATTATGGGACTTACCCCATTCAGAGATAGTCTATGTTTAAGCTGGGGCCTGTGTCTATATCTCTTATTTTCAAGTCTCACAAATTTTCTCTTTTTTTCTTTTCTGAAACTGGTGTCTTCACATCGTGGCTAGGCTGGAATTGCCATGGACACGTCCTAGGGCTCACCCAATCCTACTGCAGATTGGGATGAAGTTTCAACCTACTGTATCTAAGCTAGGCTGGTTCACCCCTCCTTAGACAGCCTGGTGTCCTTCTTTGCTCCTAGAGGACCGCCATACTGGTGCTAGAATTAGTGGAACACCCCACTAGTTTTTGCCCTACAGCAGCTCAGAACTCTCTAACTCAAATTACCCACTAGCTTCAGCCTTTAGGGAGTAGGGATTATAGGGATTTGCCATCATGCCTCTTGAACTTTATGCTGTGTATGGATGCCACGCTGAAAGAGCCCTTGGGCCCCTTCTCACAGCTTCACACACAAAAACTGGCCACTCTACCACTGACCTCCTCTGACACACCTTACAGTACACCTAGCTTTTAGCTACTTACTAGGCATTCGTTGGCTCTTGGTGAATCAAATTTAAGAAGCTAACCCCTTGATGTGAGAAACTAGACTTCTATGGGTACTCTGATTAACATGTCCTCCTCTTTCCTCCTTAAATCCCCACTTTAATCCTACATTAAAGGTTCCGAACCTGGGGTACATTTAATCCTAAGGGTTATGAGAAGCTTGTCAAGGGGTTATGGGAAATAATTGGTACATGACTATTTTATCCTATTGAAATATTCTAAAAATAGGAGGACTAGTGAAAAAAAATTGTGGACTAGAGAGAAAACAAGTTGACACAAAAATTGTTATGTGTTGAATAAGCTTTCTTTATGAAAATTAATATCTTTTATTTTATTTCTTATGCACATATGCATGGATAACTCTAGAATTTATTTCCTTTCAAACTGAATAGGGGATATGAGAAGTTTTACTGAAAGTCAGAAGGGCATATGAACCAAAAAAAATTTGGGAACTGTCCCCTAGATGATAGACATGGGAAGCCAAGGAAAATGGCAATTTGGTAGAGAGATTCCAATTCCAGGGCCCACTAATTTGGCCCCTATGATTTTTGACCTAGATTCTCATTTGAAAGAGGGTATATAGCATGGGCATGAGGGTTGGTGGGCCCACTCCCCCCACCCAAGTCTGGGTGCTGACACTACCCGTCTTGTGTAGAGGCCTCGCCTAATCACCACCATCTCAGAGATCTCTAAGATAGCTCATACATCGGAAACCCCAATTTTGTAGCCCTTGCACGAGCGGCTCTCATTCTTCCAGTGAACAAAGTGTTCCGTTCTTTCTTTCCGCAAGAGCTGAGTTTCCTCTCCCATTATCTACCACATCACCAGCCAAGTCCTGCATGAAAGCAAGATTTCTTTCTCTCTTTTCTTTTTTGTTATTTTCGGTCTCTCCTTTATGGTATGGCTTCTTTTTTCCCCTTTTGGCTCTTGGCACCATTTCAAAGGGGCCAGCAGGGAAGAAGAGGACGGAGAGAAAGAGGTGAGCAACAAAAGCTTGGAACGCCCAGTTAGTCACCCACCCCATCTCACAAGCTTATTGAAACAACCGGAAAAACAATCTGCCCTCCTCCCCACCCTCAAGCTTCCCTGCTACCCCCTTCCTCAACATCTGACCCTCTGCCCACTGGCCACTTCACCCTAAGTCCCTGAATCTCTCCTTGAAACACAGAGGCAGCATCACTCCAACCAGAACAAAAGTCAGAACCTGGGCAGAATAGCAAGAGACTGAGACCCAAGGCATGGAGGGCCTTTGACAAATTGGGTGGCTAAGAATCTGCCTCTGTTCTTACCCTAGAAGCCAGAAACAAGAGCCTCAAATCAGTATGACTCAGTATCCTCGTTTCTCCCTGGAATCATTGGTACCACGTTTGTTTCTCGTAACAGAGATGAGACAAACTAGGATGGGGTTTCTCTGTATTACAGGTGCCATGGCCTTATTTCTAAGCACCAACTCAGGATACGGTCTCATAAAAGATTTTTGGGGTTGGGTTATCGCTCCCTACCACTTGGAAATGGGGCGGAACATCTGAAATCAGGGCTCTCCAAGGAAGTCCTGGCCCATATGGTCATTGTAATCACAGAATCCTGACCTCAGTTAGTCTTAATGAGGCCAAGGGCAGGGCTTCCAGCAGAGTGGTACAATTAGCTTCACTCAACACATATTTACAGCATTTCTACTCTGTTTAGGCACTGTGCTAAGGGGAGAGGGAGAGGGAGAGAGGGAGGGAGAGAAAGAGAGAGAGAGAGAGAATGTGTGTGGTGAGGGGCGCTTTGTGACGCAGTCTCTGACCTGAAGAAGCTTATGGTCTAATAGGAGAGGGGAAAATAAGACATTCAGAAAAAAATTAAACACAAAGGAGAATGTGGTAAGTACATGAAAGGACCAAAAAGCATGGAAATCTTTTCATAAAGAGAAAAGCTCTGTTCCTGGGCCACCCAAGCACCTATTCCACTAATGCATATGATGGTCACAAAGAGAACCAGGAGAAAATGTGAATGGCTTAGTGTAATTCATCCCCACTAGCCTTAGGGGATGGGGGAGTTGTCCCAAAGCACAAGTCCATACCTTGATTCCAAATATCAAATTTTTTCCTGTGATCAACCTTTTGTTCTATGTTCTCTGTAATATGGGACTCACCATAGATCAAAGGGTATTATTGACAACATACTATTGACCCCCACCCTGCCCCCAGCTAAAACCCTCCTACTCTGGGTGTAGAGGTGACCCATGGATCTCAAAAGCTATGCCAGCAGAATGCAAATTATACTCTCATCCCTCAATAGTCACCAAGTAAGAGGCAAACCCTGACAGACCCTCTCCAGCTGGAAAGGATTCAAGTACAGACCCCCTATAAATCTATCATCCTAAGGCCAGCCCAAGCTCAGAGAGAGGCTCCTCTGCAGAGAAACTTGGCTGCCAATAGATAACCTTTTTTTTTTTTTAAAAGGACACAGCAGCTCATAGAGAATGTGCATGAAAGCTGGGAAGGGGCTGCAATCTATATCATCAGAAAGAGCATCCATATGGTAGAAATCACCAGAAGTAATGGAATTTTCTGTCTTCTTGTCCCCTCATATTTAGGAAATATTCTTTGTCCTGAAGTATCATTAGAATGTCATTTGTCCTCTCACTGCTAGGCACATATACCAGGGAGATCCAAGTCAGAAAGAAATATTCATAGCAGCACTTTTCGCAGGAGCAAAAAACTGGAAACAAAGCTAGCCCATTGACTTAGAAACTGCAGTACATGAATATAACAAAATATTCTTGTGCTGAAAGAAATGAGGAATATTAAGACTGCAGAGAAGAATGGGAAGACTTATATGAACTGATGTAGGTAAACAGAACCAGGAAAATAATATACACAATGACTCCAACAATGTAAAAGTAAAGATCAACAACAGCAAATGACAATTGAACACTGTGAAGGGATGACTCTTGGAGGCCGGTGGGGGAAGAATGCAGGGAGAAATCTAAGTGATATAAAAATAAGATATCAACAAAACTGTATTTTAAAAATATTGAATAGTGTGAAATGGTAATAACCAAGCATGGTCCTGAAGAAACGATATGAGAATGCATCTACCTCCTTTCCTTACCAGCAGGTAGTACGGGAGGGGAAGAGAATAATCAGTTAAGCACCTACTATGTGCCAGGCACGGTGCTGAGAGCTTTATAACTATTATCTCATTTGATCCTCATGACAACCCTGAGAGGTAGCTACATTTATCATCTCCATTTTACAGTTGGGGAAACTGAGGCAGGCAGCAGTTAAATGACTTGCCCAGGGTAGGTAACAGAACTACTAAGTGTCAGAGGTGGGAATGATCAGGGCACCATGAGAGTAACAGGAATGAGGGCTTGGGGACTCCAGAGAACCCTGTAGGGTATTAACAAGGCCATAATTAACATCACTAATTGAAGTGTACCCTCTAGGAAAGTCCAGAGACAGAAACTGTCAAACCTGCCACACTAGCTAAAGGATTTCCCCTCCCTTGGTCCCTCCATACCACCTTTGTCTCCCTAACTAATTAGGAGGTATCCTACCTCCTACTCCCTCCATGTAACCTATATTGAAGGTTATTTCGGTTCTTTCAGGTGGGTAGTTAAAGGCCACATAAGTGAGACAAAAAAAAGACAGTCCTACTCATGCTTAAAGTCAATTCATTTGTTCAACCATCAGACCCCTCCTCTGTTGGTCATCTATTTAGGATGA
>NW_020954576.1:50135847-50148189 GCF_900497805.2 Vombatus ursinus
AAGGGGAAGGCTGTCCTGGTATCATCCACAGGTGGCTACCCCAGGTTGTAGTTTTCTTGTTGGTAAAATTGAGCATGGTGGCAAAGAAGAGGTATAAGAAGGCGGGAGCCTCCCTCCCCATCTTTACTCAGATGAAGGACTATGGATGTGGAATACTGCACATGATACCAGACTGTGGGCATGTGTTGGCCTGTTTTGCTGAACCTTCCCCCTTTCTTTTTTATCCTTTGTTATGAGGGATGGCTTTCTGGAAGGAAGAAATAGATCAGAAAACGCATATGATATAAAAACAAAAGATGTTAATTTTTTTTAAAATGGGGGGGGGGTGTTGCATCGTGGTATATTGGAAAGAACACAAGCAGGCCTGAGAATTAGGAGACTGGTTCCGGTCCTGGCTCTGACCCTTGCTAATGGGGTGATGTTAGGTAAATCACCTCTGCTCTCTGGGTCTCAGTTTCCTCTTCTGTAAAATAAGAAGACTGGACTAGATGATCTTAGGGTTCCTTCCAAGTTCTGAGACCCTCCATTCAATTACTAGTATTCTTGTCCATAGTTATCATTGCGATTTCTATTTAAACAAAGATATGGGAGAATACTCCCTTCTGTGTCTTGTGTCTATAATACCTCCAGGTTGTCTTTTACATTGCCTCAGATAATTCTGCCAGCTACAGCCACGAAAGGGTAAAAGAAGCTGAGCTCCCTGCCCCCATTACCCTGGGCCCTCTATCTCTTACCTTCTCTTCGGAACACACTGGCCTAGCAACCCCACCCCTGACTACTTTTCTTCTACAACCCCCAATTAACTTTGCCCGGAGCGATGGGGGTGAGTGAGGTCAGCTCTTTCTTCAAACCATCTCCAAACTCACTGAAAAAAAAAACGACACTTCATTGCTGCCCAAAATGTAGACCAGTGATGTCAAACCCAACTAGAAAAGGGGTCACTAATCCATACGTAAGCATCCCTAGGGGCTGCGTATGGACTTAGTTTTTAAAATGTCATATCATCTGCATTGGACTGTATTTTTATTTATTTTGTTAAAGATTTCCCAATGACATTTTAATCTGGTTCTGGCTGAATCCTAGAGTGTGGTGGGGTTGCATTTGACACCTCTGACATAGACTACTGACCTAGAGCTGGGAAAAATTGTAGAGGCCCCCAAGTTCAAGCCAGTCAGGACACAGAGGTAGCAAGCTTTAGAGGCAACATTTGAACCCAGGTCGTCTAACTGGACAATCAGTTTCACTGGACCATGCTGCTACTTAATAGATTTGCCCAGAAGACATGAATCAGAAAAAGGCAAAGATGAAAGGCTAGTGTCAGGAGACCTGCATTTTCATCTTGATTCTCCCCTTAATTCATTGTGTGACTAAGTATAATAACTCATCTTTACATAGCTCCATAATGTTTAACAAAGTATTCATCTCCCAATGCCCTGTGAGGTCTATTAGGTACGATTATCCCCCATTTTACAGATGAAGAGTCTGAGGGTCAGGGAAGAACCTTGTCCAAAGTTAGAAAGCTAATAAAAGGCAGGGTCTTGACTTGTACTCAGACTTACAGATTCTGAATCCAATGCTCTTCCCACTACACCAAAAGTATCTTATATTAAGAATAGCAGGCAAGTATATGGCAAAGCAGTGTCTCCAGCCCATCTCCCCATCAACCATCTACACACCTACCTAACAGCCAGCCAAGTACTAGATTATGTGCTTCCTTCTAGAGTGAATTAGAGCTCTGTAGCAAAGAGGACTCACTCCCAAAACAGAACTTGGTTGTCAGAAACTTCACTGCTAGAGACAGAAATAAAGGATGACTCTAAGGTATGAGCTGAGTCTTTGGATTTCAAACCTAAAACACCTTTAGCATGACACTCCCCACCTCCTCCATCTCCATAAGAAGAGGGCCTATAGTTTTTTCTAATTTCCCCCCAACCAGAGGGCATTTTACTTTCTCGGAACATCAAGGAAAATGGCCTGCTTTGTTGCACGTTAATCTGGCACGCTGCTGGAACCTAGGCCTTTCAAATGCCACGAATTTGTCCTTTCTGTATCATCTCAGTCCCAAGCCCACTGCTACTATTGGTTTTACCTCTTCTTCTTCTTCCCTTTCCTCCCCCTCATCTTTATATATGAAAAAACATTGACCTTGGATTCTGAGAACCTGGCTTCTAATCCTAGCTCTACTGCTTACAACCTGAGTGACTGTGGACAAATTTAACCCTCAGAGACTTTTTTCATGTGTAAAATGAGGGCCGTTGGTCTAAGTGACTTCTGAAGGTCCCCTTCAACTTTAAATCTATGCTCATACAATTGTCTTCTCTTTCCCCACCCACCACCCCCACCGCCTCACAGAAGACTGGAACTTCCCCCAAAACTCCCTTGCCTGAGTTGTCTCTTAAAACAAACTTTATTTCCAGAGGATTTATTAACTAAGACATCAAATCGTGGTCCTATTTCATGTTGAGTTAATCATGTCACCTGAATTGATTGCAAGCTTCCTGAGGGCAGGGGCCATATTAATGTTTTTGTATCCCCTTCAGTACCTAGGAATATCTTGTACATAGCACCTACAATCTGTCTTGAAACTTTTTAGAGCAATAAAGCAACTCAGAGACTTTAGCCCTAGTTTGCTGAAACAATTTAGCCACAGACTGTATTAGGGCTGACGCTTTATTGCTAGAATCCCAAAATATGCTGTACCATAGGGAAAGCACATAGAATACCCACAGTATAAAGGAAGTAGGGAGTGGCAGGGAAATTTTGGAGAAAAATGGAGAAAATTAATTGCCACATAGGAAAATAATGATATCATATAAAATGTCTATATTTCATATTTTAAATGGAAAAATACTACAATTTTCTCAAAAAATTTATGCATTGTGCAGAATTTGGTTTGCAAACTGCTAATGGAATCTAATCTCAATTTACAGATAAAGAAACTGAGATCTGAAGAATAGATACCCAATAAATATTTCTTAATCAATTGGGGATCTTCCTAATTCACCTTACTTTTTGGGAATCTTTTGGACAGTTCAGGAATACCAACATTAAACTAACACTGTCTTTTAAAACTGAAAGCGTTGACTGTCTGAAACGAATGATGTGTGGCTCTCAACAAAAGTGGACTAGCTGTTGGCATGGACACTGATCTTTCCAGTAATTGGGAGGTAGTTCAGGGAACCATCCATATTCTCAGCTGATCACTGTGAATGCAACATGAGAAAAGCCACCTGAGTTAGGAATGTTAACCATAACCACCGGGCCAGACAAAGCTAGCCATTCTAAACCTAGGACCAAGCTCCCAGCCATCAATATCTCTTGGAATGAACAGTTTCAGACTGAGCTAATCAGTTCAGACAGAAAAGACCCATAACCCAAGATCTCAACCTAATTCAGCATAATTTCTCACCAGTCATCTATGTATGTGCCCAATTTTCCAGCTGAAACAAAGGTCTATGTGCCATTCCTTAGACATGCTCCTGGCCCTCAGTTTCCTCATCAGTAAGATTAATGAGTTGGACCAAAGGCCTCCAACATCTCTTTAGGCCTTCATGATCTACTTATTAGCTGGGTGACACTGGGCAAGCGCCTTCATTTCTTGGAGATTCAGTTCTCTAATCCACTGATGAGGATAACAATGCCTCCGTAGACCAAAATGGACCTCTCCAGGAAGCCATTTTGAAATTCAAATGAGATATCAATGAAAAAGCATTTATTAAGCTCTGACTAAATGCCAAGTACTACTCTAAACCCAGGGGATACGAATAACAAAAGCAAAAACACTCTGGATTTTCCAGAATCCTACCTTGCAATGTGAGGAAACAAACATAGAAGAAATAACACAAAGGAAATGGGAGCCAAGGAAGGGCACTTCAACCAACTGATAAGCATTTATTAAACACCTATCATATGTCAGATATGTAAAGATCTTTGCAAACATTAAAACACTAAATAAATATCTTTTATGACTATTATTTACATCTCCATGACTTCGCTCAGCCTGCTCTCTCAGCCCAGAAGATCTCTTCCCATCTTCACCCATGGAAATCAAATGATGGCCCAGGCCATCAACTCCATGGGGAAGCTCTCTCTTCCCAGGAGGAAGTGGTCTCTTTCACTCTCTCCTTCTACAGTATTTCTCTTGTATAGTATTTCTCTTGGCCAGGGCCCCATGTTGGAGATTTATTTCATGGCCAGTTCTGGTAGAAGAGGATAAACCCAGATTATAAACTCTCTGAGGACAGGGACTATTCTTTATTCACCTTTTAATCCACCACAGCACATCCAGAAGAAGGTCCAATCTACATATGTTGAGTGACTTTTAGGAAGAGCAAAGGCAGATAAAGGGCGGAAGGTTTTAGGGATGAAATCTGACATCCCCAGTAGAATAGTAGGTTCTCCATAACATGCTTGTTGAATTGAACCTCTGAAAGGAAGAGCTTAATCTTCACATAAAAGGCTAGAAGATAATGTAAGAGAAGCCGGCCATGGAGAAGAAGAATGCAAGGGAAATGTCCGCTTTTGGGGGGAGGAGAGGACCTATGCAAGGTGTGTGTGTGCAAATAATAAAATAACGAATCTTAACAACGCAGGTCAGAATCCAGCATCGCTCTCCCATTAAATAACTCATCTCCCACACTCTGCCTCAAAACACAGACTACAGAGTCAGAAAGAAGGGGTCTGGACCCTGGGTTTGCCACCTTCTGCTTGTGGGACCTTAGACAAGCATCCCCACCTCTCTATGCCTACATCCTCATCTGGAAAATAAGGGAGTGCTACTGACATTCCTCTCTAGCCTAGCTCCAGTGTTACTTTCCCCAGACTCCAACTACTTTTCCTTACGGCCAAAGGTTCAGGAAGTCTAAAGAGATGGGTGGTTGGATTGTAAAGAACAGAATGGTAGCTGGGGTAAAATGACCTCCGATTATACATTAGGTACAACACTAGGAGGCTTGGCAGAGTCCAGGGCCCAGCTCTTCTTGGGCTGCTCCCTCCTAAACTTCAGGTTCTTGCCCTACCAAACCCTACAAAAGTCTAGCTCTGGTCAACAAGTTTGTTTGAATGGAGATCTCTCTAATCCTGGTGGAAAGGGAGACAGAGGGCAGCCAAATGGGAGAAAGGGGGGGGGGGGAATGGAACGAGCTTACCTGCAAAAGTGAGTGCAGGGAAGGGACTTGATCCCAGGACCAAGGGTCACAGATGAAATTATGGAGCAGCGCAAGTTGACTCTACAGTGGAGATAGTCGACGTACTCCAGGCACCTCGAGTTGCTTCCGGGAGCGCAACTCAAACCCAGAGGGGACAAACAACGAATGTTATCTTCTGCCCTGATCTCATGTCTGAGTTAAATTCCACGCTCTCAGCACTTTTTGCAGAGTGGGGGTTGTTTTTCTTCTGCGCCATACTTTCCTATGGAGCCAAGAGCATGGCAGCCAGTCAGGCTATCATCATTCTGTTCTCTGAATGTGTCCTTACCCTTCCTCCCTCCATTCCCTACATAGAGGACCTTTATTGGACGCCTTTCTTCTTCTTTTTTTTAATTTTGGTGAGGCAATCGGGGTTAAGTGACTTGCCCAGGGTCATACAGCTAATAAGTGTTAAGTGTCTGAAGCTGGATTTGAACTCAGGTCCTCCTGATTCCAGGGCTGGTGCTCCATCCACTGCGCCACCTAGTTGCCCCACATCTTTCTTCTTTAAGGAACTTTGTGGGTCTGTCTTGATCACCGATGGTCATATCCTAATGCCACTGTCCTCATCTCCCATGTTAACTCTGGAAAAGTTAATGCTCAATTGCACACAAGGGAGGAACTCCAGAAGAGAAACTCATTCTCCTTATTTCTCAACTGTTGTATCTGAACTTAGAAGGTAAAGGGAGTTATCTCACACATACCAGCTAGATGTCTCACATAGTCGGATGGCTGTGGAAAGATTGCTAAATTTGGAGCCAAAGAACCCAAGTTCTGATTCTGATTCTGCTACCTAAGACCCGTATGAGCTTGGACTATACGACCTCTTCTCTCTGGTCCTTAGTTTCCTCATCTGTAAAATGAGGGGATTGGACTACATAATTACTAACATCTTTTTCAGTTCTAAATCCAAAGATTCAAAGGAAGCATTACTTCAAGCCATTTGTCATAGAATCAGAGATTCCCATCATAACAACAGAACAATGTGACATACTTTGCCAAGGGCAACTGCACAGGGAAACAAGTCATCTCTACATTCTGGGTTTTAAAAGCAGAGTCATAGTGGCCCTAGTGATATTCTCCAGAACCACAGCATCAACAACATGGCAGATGATGCCGTGCGTTTGAACAGGAGAAAACTCTCCGATGACCACATCCACAGGCCCATCTGCCAGCATCCTCCTTTGCAATATTGTTTCCACTTGGCCTCATTTCACCCCCATTGTCCCCTAAGCCAAGGGCTAGCACTCAGATTGTTGTGTCTGCTGGGAAGGGAGAAAACAAGATGCCATGCCCAGCCTTGGGCATGGCCCAAGTATAAGCCAAACACTGATAGGTTCACAGATTTAGAGCTAGAGATAGGGTGACTTTTGAAAAGCCTTTCCAAATTTTGTGGGCAGGAACTTTAGAAGCATGAGCCGTGATATCCAATGGACTCCAGATGTTCTCCTGTGTCCATCAGCCCTGCCTATTAATAATTCCAATATGTCAGAACAGAAGGACAAAGGGCATTGGGGCTGTTTCCCCAGCAAGATATCAACTTTTTTTTTTCTTAAAACAAATTCTTCAAAGGTTACATGAGGCCTGGGTACCAGAGAAGCCTGGGAACCTCCAAAAGAAGGGATCATTAGAAGTATGCCATAAGGCAAGAGAAGGCATGGAAATAGAGAAGATGAGGCACGGAATATTTCCATGTAAACCCATGAGACTCACACCAATGGTCTAGAAGAACTGTGTGGGAAGGCCCTAAGTGATAAAACCCAGGGATGGTCTTCCTCATTATCACAGCACTTAGTACAAAGGACAAAAAGCAAAGTAGAGTCAACAAGAGAACAATGGATCTTTTTTTTTTGTAGTTACAAAGAATAGGAAGGAAAGCAGGAACCCATCAAATGTGCAGTGGTGAAAAAAAAATGGTGGCATATTAATGTATTGGAATATTTGGGGGCTACAAGAGAAGATGAAATATGAAGAATTCAAAGAAACTTGGGAAGAATTCTATGAACTGATACAGAACAAAGCAAAACCAAAGAAACAATTGATGTGATGACCACAATGACTTCAGAATTCATTACCCTTCCCCCACTTCTGAACTTTCCTATTCTTGTCAAGGGAACCACCATCCTCCCAGTTTCCTAGATGTCATCCTTGCCTCCTTATTCTTTCTCATTCCAGCCTTGAATCCCATCTATTACCAAGTTCCATCAATTTTACCTTCACAACACCTCTTACATACATATGCCCCCTTCCCTCTCTGACACTGCTACTACCCCAGTTCAGACCCTTATCACTTCAAATTTCTCCCCACTCCAGTCTGGCCAACACTAAGCTGTCAAATTAATCTTCCTAAAGTGAAGGTCTGACCACATCACCAACCTGTCCCCTCTCCCCCCAACTCAAGAAATTCCCTATCACCTCCAGGATCAAAAATAAAATCCTCTGATATTCAGAGCCCTTTATAACCTGAACCCCTCCTACCTTTCTGGTCTTATAATATCTTAAAGCCCACTATACTTTGTGATCCAGTGACACTGATCTCCTTGCTATTTCTCAAACAAGACATCCCATTTCCAGACTCCAGAATTTTCACTGGCTGTCCCCCATGCCTGGAATTCTCTCCTTCCTCATCTCCAAATCCTGGTTTCCCTGGCAACTAAAATCCCACCTTCTACAGGAAGTTTTTCTCAATCCCCTTTAATGCTAGCTAATGTCTTCCTTTTGATTATCTCCTATTTATCCTGTACAGGCATACCTCATTTTATTGAGCTTCGCAGATATTGAGTTTTTTTTTTTTTAACAAATTGAAGGTTTGTGACAACCCTACTTTAAGCAGGTCCATTGGCACCATTTTTCCACCCACATGCGCTCACATCGTGTCTCCATGTCACGTTTTGGTCGTTCTTGCATCTCAAACTTTTTCATTATTATCTTATCTGTCATGGTGATCTGTGATCAGTGATCTTTGATGTTACTATTGCAATTGTTTCAGGGTGCCACAAACTGGCCCATATAAAATTCTGAACTTAATCATAAATGTGTATGTTCTGACTGCTCTGTCAACACTTCATTTCCTGTCTCTCTCTCTTCATCTCTCTCCTTCTCCTTAGGCCTCAAGACACAACAATATTAAAATTAGGCCAATTAGTAACCCTATGATGGCCTCTAAGTGTTCAAGTGAAAGGAAGAATCAACACATGTGGCAAACTTCATTGTTGTCTTATTTTAAGAAACTACTATAACCACCTCAACCTTCAGCAACCACTACCCTGATCACTCAGCAGCCATCGACATTGAGGCAACCTCACTAGTTATGTGACTCTGGGAAAGTCACTTAACCCCAATTGCCTCAAAAAAAAAACCCCAAAAAACATTGAGGCAAGACCCTTCATCAGCAAAAAGATGATGAGTCACTGAAGGCTCAGATGATAGTTAGCATTTTTTAGCAATAAAGTATTTTTAAATTAAAGTGTGTACATTGTTTTTAGATATATTACTATTGCACACTAAATAGACTACAGTATAGTATAAACATAACTTTTATATGCACTGGGAAACAAAAAATCAGTGTGATTTGCTTTATTGTGATATTTGTTTTGGTGATGGTCTGGAAATGAACCTACAGTATCTCTGAGATACTCCCATATGTATCTTGTTTGTATACAATTCTTTGCATGATTTCTCCCCCACTAGACTGTGAGCTTGGAGAGAAGGGAGTAGCTTTTTGTATTTCTTTGTACACTCAGAGCTTAGTACAGTGATTGGAACATAGTAGGCACTTAATAAATGCTTGTTGACTGATTGAATTGACCAATTATGATTTCAGATGATTGACACTGAAACATGCCTAAGAGGTGGTGGGCTATAGATTCTGAATGAGATGTACATTTTCAGACATGGCTGATGTGTTCATTTGTTTTGCTTGACTTGTGGGGGTGGAGAGAGGAATCATTGGGAAGTGATATAGACATTTGGAAAAAAAATAGTAATTTAAAAATTTTTATTTATTTTTTGTTTTTAAGGTGCTAGACTTGGTATCAGGAGATCTGGGTTCCATCTCGCCCACTGCTCTGCTTAACGAGCTTTGAGAGAATGGGTAAGTGACTTTGTTTTTCTAGGTCTCAGTTTTGTAAGCTGCGTTTCTCACAGGATTGAAATAAGAAAATATTCTGAAAACAACAAAGTCTTTTGCAAATATAAAGGATACCAAGTACCATAACAGAGTTTTGAAGCCAGAGTGAAAAAAATTTCAAAATAACAATAATCCTCAGTCTCATCTGCATTTTTCTAGCACTTGTAACTCACTTTCTCTCAGGAAGAACAAAAATGAGTGTCTCCATAGTAAAGATGGGAAATCTGAAATTCAGAGAGGGTGAGAGGCTTGTCTGAGGGCACACAGCAAGTCAGTGGCAGAGCCAACCAAGACTTTGATTCCCATTAGACTCAGCTGCTTCGGAAGTGGGGGGGGGGTGTTGGGAGTGGAGAGTTCCCCTAAGAGGAGAACAATTCCCCCAAAATGCCAACACAGCTGTTGGGGAGAAGATGCTAAGGCCCCTGAGAAGGCTTAACCCAAGTCAAGAGGGTGGGACTAGTCTCAGCTGCCTCAGCTGTCTGACGTTTGGGGAACAGATGCCTGAGCTGAGATGATGGCAGCTACTGGGCCTCTTCGGACCTCTCCCTCTCATTAACAATCCTTGCTATAAACAGCCTGGCCCAGGCCCAACGCAGAAGCCATTGCATTGGGTTCTCATCTGGCTTCAGAGGCTCAGCAGGGTTAGCCTAGACTCACCTATTCTTCTATAACCATCTCACCTCCAGCTCCCACAGTTCTGTAACTGACTTCTCCAGGGGCCCTCATGTCCATTATGTTAGATTTACAGGCTCATAGATTTAGGGCAGGCAATCTAGTTCAACTGACTCATTTTACAGAAGAGGAAACTGAGGATCAGAGAGATTGGGACTTACCCAAGGTCATACCAATAAGAAACAGAGCTGGGATTTGAACCTAGGAGTCCTGACTCCAAATCCATTGCTCTCTTCATAGTCTTATTGTGAAGGAGACAGGCACGAATTATGATGCCCTTCCCCACGTTATTTCTGAAGAGACAAGGATAGGTCTCTACAGGTTACAGGTGGGGAAACTGAGTCCAAAAAGGTTGAGTGACTTATCCAAAGTCACACTGGAAGTCAGTGAGTGATGAAGCTTGGCTGGAACCCAAAATGTGAACTTGGGAGTCAGGAAAAACTGAGTTCAAATCCTACCTAAGAAACTTGCTAGTCGTATGACCTTAAACCTAACTCAGCCTCATTTTCCTTTTCTGTAAAATGGTGGTAATGACAGTACCTACCTCACAGGATGTTGTGAGGATTTGATGAGATAACATATGTACAACACTTTGCCTTAAAGCACTATATAAATGCTTATTATAATCATTATGATTATGATTATAGCTGTGTGACCACGAATGAGTCACTTAGCTTCTCAAGACTCAGTTTCCTCATCTTTAAAATGGGGACCATAATACTTACACTACATGCCTTGTAGGCAAGTGGCTGGAGTCAGTTCGAACTTGCTCTCCAACTGTTTAATTTTCAGTGTAGACATTTAAATCCTCAAAGCTTACAAATTAGAGGTTCAATTTATTACTTTGTTGATTGTCTGGACTTAAGAAGGTGATGGAGAAATTGTTAATAATGCAGGTTGAACTTAAAAGTAGGGGCCACTAGGTGGAGCAGTGGATAGCCTGAAGTCAGGAAGAACTGAGTTCAAATGTGACCTCAACCACTTGTAGCTGTGTGACCCTGGGTAAATCATTTAACCCTGTTTGCCTCAGTTTCCTCATCTATAAAATGAGCTGGAGAAGGAAATGGCAAACTACTCCAGTATCTCTGTCAAGAAAACCCCAAGTGGGGTCATGAAGTTGGGCATGACTGAAAAATGACTGAAAAACAACAAATTTAAATGTATCCTGTATTTCTCTCCCCCCCCACCCTCCCCCGGCCCAGACCTGGTTATTAAACATTTACCAGCACACCACTGCTCCCAGTATTGTTATAAGGAAAGGCCTAAAAGTGCTCTAGATACCTGAGCTATCATTTTTTTCAAAGGAATAAAAGCTGAATCACACCATAGGCTATTGGAGTGAGGGAGGAAGATATTGAAGGTATCTAAGTGATCCTCCAAATGTTGGGGGTATCAAGAGCTGGGACTGTGCTCACTGCATAGACAAATCCTTCATCAATGGCCAGCCCCTCTAACTAGCCCCAATTTCTTTCCATAGATCCGTTTCCTCATCTGCAAAATGAAGTTAGACTAGATCATGTGATGTGGAGTTGGTAAGGGCCTCAGACATCATCCAGTTCAACTCCCTTTTACAGACAAGGAAACTGAGGCCCATGCCCAAAGTCACATGAGTAGTTAGCAGCGGATGCAGCATGAGCCCAGTTTTGCTGTCCATATCTAGCTCTAACATTCAGGCTTCCTCCCAGAATCTCATATGCCTGCAGATATCTCATCCAGGCTCTAACATCACCATTTCCCCCTACCCTAATCCTTTCTGGGGCCTCTCAATCATATCTAGGCCTAGGACCTGCCACTACCATTTAAAAAGACCAGGTCCTTGTCTTATCTTCCATCCCATTTCTTTCCTTAGGACCTCTGTGAGTCGATTGCTTACATTTCAATGGGGAAAGCTGAGGCCCTAAAAGGTTAAATGATTCATCTAAGGTCACAGAGCCTCTTGGTCAATCAAGTTAGACCTCCAGTTACCTGCCTTTTGACCCAGCCGGCCTCAATAGGCAGGGACAGATTTTATTTTGGTCTTAAGAAGAATGCAAGTCAAGCTGAGGGAGTGTTTGAAGGGAGGGACACGGGTAGGGAGAGAGCCAACTCCCTTATTGTTCCCAGAGCCCTCACAGATGACCTGGTCACTGGGCCTGGGCCTGGGGCCTGGGGCCTGGGGCCTGGGGTAGGGAGGAAGGGGGGGACTATCCAGGCTGCTGGGGAGGAGACAAGAGGCTCTTTGTGTCTCCGAGGTTCCTGAGACACCTGTTCTCTCTCCCCTCCTAGCTTGCCTGTCTGCCTGCCTCCATGTGTGCGGCCTTGTTTATCCTGCGGCTCCCACAGCCCCAGCCCAGCCCTGGCTCCCAGCATGGGCCT
>NW_020954576.1:50148199-50162585 GCF_900497805.2 Vombatus ursinus
AGAGGAATAATAAAAGGGTTGCAAAACACTTTGTCCACAAGCTGGTGAGGCAGGTAATACAAGTATTATCATTCCCATTTTACTGAAGAGAAAACTGAGGCTTGTAGAAATTGTTACTTGCTCCGAGTCATATGCCTATAAAGGGTCAGCTTGGATTGGAATGCAGAGGTCTCTTGCCTGTGCTCTTTCCGTTAGGCTAGGAAACCTCTCTACATAGCAATATTAGCTGACATTTATAGAACACTGGGAAGCTTAGAAACATCATCTTATTTGAACCTTACAGCAACCCTGAAAGGTAGATACTACAAAGGTATCATTAGCCCCATTTTACAGTTGAAGAAACTGAAGCTCAAACCATTTGAGTGGTTTGCCCAGAAAATACGAGTAGCGAGTGATAAGATTCGAACCTACATTTCTCCCTTACTCCAAATACAACACTCTTCCCACTATACCATGATGCTGGTATGGACAGCCAGGAACATGCTAACATATAATAAAACATAAGATTCTCTGACATACCCAGCCACACACACATGCCCAAGTTCTTTGGGGTATCCAAGCCTGAAACTCCTTCCCATCTAGATACCCTATCCTTTCATTACTCTCCTCTGACTTTGACACACTTGGCTCAACCCAAAAGTCTCTAGGAGAGAGGAGTCCCAAAGGAAATTCCTATCTCAGTATGAGGGACATGATCTTGATTATACAGGAGTCTTCAGAAACAAGCTTCAGTGGTGGCTATAGGTGGGGGAGGCTTACAGGGTGGGTAGGGGGAAAATGGTCAATATCACCACGGAAAGCATTATGAATTCTTGTTAGATCTGGAAGATACTTCAGGAATCATCCAGTCTCATCTTCTCATTTGACAACTGAGGAAACTGAGGCCTAGAAAAATGTACTCATTTGCCCAAGACCACACAGCTAATATCAGCCTCAGGATTCCCACCCGGGTCTTTTGACTTCAAATCAAGCCTCTTTTCAATTCACCATACCCTCCAGGCTGTGATTTTACGGGCAACAGTAGACTTCCTCCCTTGGGCCCCAAGTATATATATCCTCTATCAGACTAATCTACCAAGTGATAAGAACTTCTTCCCAAAGAGTTAATCTCTTGGGTTAAAGATCCTTGTCTAGAAGGCTTCTTTAAAATGCAAATAATAGGTGAATGCTATCATTAAACTATAACCCCTGCCCCCCTTTAATTAGAGATCCAAACAGGAGGAAAAGTGACAAATTTCACTCCAAACGAAAAAGGTAAAGATTGTGTGGAAGGGTTTAGCCCTGAACCAGAAAAAGTAGGCCCCAAACAAATGTTTATTGATTATTGACTAACTGACTAGAAGGGTGGGTCCTCTGGGCACCAGGAAGAGGTGATAATACTCCAGGAAATGGGGGCTGGGGGAGGCTGGTGGGGGCACATCTCTCCATCACTTTCTTAAGTCTTGGTAATCAACAAAAACGTAAGTCAAGCCCAGATTTTTAGCATCTACTCATTTCTGAGGTATAAATGCTCACCCTGAAATTTTAATAATTGAATCTCTGCTCACTTCAGCTCACCCCTGGGAAGAAGGAATAGTTAGTGTGAGTGAGGGTGGCTCATAGTCTCCTCCACAATTTTGCCCTAGGCCAGCCCTGGGTAAAGATTTCTGAATCCTCACTTTAAGCCCACCAGACCTCTGCCCTCCAGCACCAGGAGGTCCAGCCACCTCCAACCAAAGGTCTTTATTTGAGGAAGGCTGCTGTTTATTAGAGACTACTAGTCTGGAGATCTGAGTTCAAATCTCAGCTGGATGGCTAAACACTTGGGTGACTTTAGGCAAATAAGTTCCCTTCTTGTCTCCTCCTGGTCTGTAGAGGGAGGGATTTAGAGAAGCAAGCCTGTCCTAGTTGAATGCACACCTGGCCTTGGAGTCAGGAAGGCCTGACCTCAAGTCTCCTATGGGCTGGCTGGTTGATCCTGGGACAGTCAATTTCACCTCTCGAGGCTTCTTCAGTTCTCTAAGACTGCTGGGAAAGTGATGCTCCCCACTGATATAGTTTCCCATCTAGAGTTTAGGATTGCGACTATGATGGAATCACGGTTCGGATAAAAAATAAAATGAAATGAGGGTGTTCTTAAGAGCCTAACAGTCTATAAATTTGGGAGCCAGTAGGTAGGTGATAAGACACCAAGGAGCATGGGGTAGGGTGGTAGAGTAGGAGGTGAGGAAACCTGACCTGGGGACCATAGGACTTTTCCTACTGCCTACCTAGAATGGGACAGAAAAGAACTCCTTACCCTAGCAACATGTACACCTTCCCTTCGGACTCACTGAAGGGCATTTATTAAGCACCTACTGTTTGCCGAGTGCTTTATAAATATTATCTCATTTGATCTCACAAAAACCCTAGGAGGTAGGTGCTAATATCTCATTTTACAGTTGAGAGGAACTGAGGAAGACAAGAACTAGTAAGTGTCTGAGGCAAAATTTGAACTCAGTCTTCCTGATTCCTGACCCAGAGCCCTACCTATCCGCTATGCCACCTAAGTTCCTAGGAAAGCCCTAGTCAGGAGTGGGGAAGCTGCGACCTCCTTTCTGTGACGTTTGGATTTGGTCAAAAGGCGGGCACTTGAGGACCTAGAGGGCCACTTGTGGCCTTGAGGCTGAAGGTTCCCCTCCTTTGCCCTAGATGGAGATCATTTAACCACTTGAGGCCTCAGTTTCCTTACCTGCAAAATGAGGCATTTGGCCTGGAAGAGCTCTAACATCCTTTCTAGTTTTAAGGCCTGCTGTGTGTGCAGGTTGGGAAAAGTAGTGATAGCAGGAGGGGGCGTCCAGAGGAAGGTTCACTGTAGACTCAGAAGGTGGGCTTGAGGGTCAACCGGGCAGCACTGGTTAAGTCTTTTCTAAACCTGTTTCCATTTGTCCAACATTCAATCTACATGACAGTCATGAGGACCAAATGAGATAATGCAAGTGCATTTTGTAACCCAAAAGCACCAGATACACATCAGCTATTATCGCTCCCAAGTGTGGGCTTGGAGGTCCAGGCAAAAATGAATGAAACTCATCTCTCGTGTTTCTCCTGTTTACCACACGGTGGATAGTTTCCACCTTCCCTGCAACGGGCTCCTCTCCCCCCAGGACGGGGCACCTCCAGAAAGAGAATCAATAATGGTTCTTCACAGAAAAGGAGCCTGGCAGCAGAGGAGGGACTGGGAAAAGGGGGGAGGCAGGGGTTTACAATGGTCACAGGTGCAATTCTTCCTCCTCCAGGCTCTCCCATCCCATTCTTATAAGGGATAGTCTCTCCCAACCCCCACCCCTCAGGCTCCCCTCTCTTTCTCCCAACCCCCACCATATATTCACCTAGCCCAGACTCAACTCCAGGCCCCTCTGGTTGGAGTTCCCCCTCCCTCCCCCACCCTTCTAAAAGATATCCTCCAAAGAGGTTCCCTGGAGTGGGTGCCCTCAGGGTGAAGACTAGTAGGCCTCTCCCTCCATTTCTTCATTCTTCCCCTTCCTTCCCCAGCTCAAAACAGAGGTAAGAAGGTTAAAGACAATAAGCCAGGAGAGCTATTGTTCCAAACAAAAGATAAGAGGAGAGGCTCTCCAGGGAGTGGCCTCCCTCCCCCCACTCCTCCCCAGCTACATTCCAGGGCAGACTCCCAGCCCTCAGTCAAGCTAACCCAGCAGGCCTTAGTAGCCCCTGCCTTTAACCCTTTCATTACCTCTCCAGCCCTTCCCCTTCACCTATTCAAGAGATATTCCTGAAGAGATATTCCAAGGGCTCCTTAAGCAGATGGGGAAAAAATGAGGCAGAGGAGGATGGAGGTACTAAGCAGGTTAGCATTCATAAGAATTGCAATAATAATAATAATAAATTTAACATTTATATACCACTTACTGTGTTCTAAGCACTATACTAAGCATTACAGTTATTAACTATCTCATTTGATCCTCACAACAACCCTGGGAGGTTGGATGCTATTATTAATCCCATTTTATAGAAGAGGAAACTGAGGCAAACAGAGGTTAAGTGACTTGCTCACAGTCAAACAGCTGGTAAGTCTGAGGTCGTATATGAACACTGATCTTCCTGACTCCAGTCTCAGTACTCTAGCTACTGTACCACCTAGCTACCCCAAGGGTGGTTGGCATTCATCCTGCTTCCACATATCCTGAATGCCACCCACCATGATATTGGAATTAAAAACCCTAAAATATCCTGAGTATCAAGAACAAGGGGACGAGAGAAATTGCACATAAGGGCAACCCCCCATCTCCACCCCATGACCTCCTTTCCCCTTCTTACATTTTCTCTTCTCTTGGGCCCAATGTCCCTCTTAGGGCCGAGGTTGTTTGGCAGATACTTTTGTAGTTGAGTTATTTTTTAGTCATGTCCCATCTCTTTGTGACTCCATCTGGGGTTTTCTTGGCAAAGATACTGGGTGGTTTGCTATTTCCTTCTCCAATTCATTGATGAAGAAACTGAGGCAAACATGGTTAAGTGACTTGCCCAGAGTCACATGGTTACAAGTATCTGAGGTTGGATTTGAACTTAGGTCTTCCTGACTCCAGGGCCAGTGCTCTATCCACTGTGCCACCTAGCTAGCTGTTCCTTAACCAACATTAGTGGCCTTCAACTAAATAATAGATTGACATCTAAACTCTGAGAAAGAGGTCTGGGCTTGGAGTCAAAAGACCTGTACTCTGGATTGGGTAGGTGACATTGGACAAATAGCTTTCTCTCTCTGGCCTTATGTGTCGCCATCTGCAGAGTGTAGAGAATTGTTCTTTGTTTCTTTCCCCAGAAGGATATATAGTTCTTTTCAAGGCAAACCCATGGTCTGTAGGTACAGACCATGTCCCAATTAAAAACAAAAAAGAAGAAAGAAAAAACAAAAGGAAAGGGGAACTCAAGTCATCTTTAGCCTTTGATTCAGCTTTTCCTCAATAAGTCTTTTCATAAATACTCCCATTAAACCAGGAGAATGTCACACACAGTAACAGCAACATTGTGTGATGACCAGCTGTGATAGACTTAGCTCTTCTCAGCAATACAATGATCCAAGACAAATCCAAGGGACTCATGATGGAAAATGCTATCCACATCCAGAGAAAGAATGATGGAGTCTAAATACACATCGAAGCATACTATTTTCTCTCTTTTTTTTGTTCTTTCTTTCTTATGGTTTTTCCCTTATGTTCTGATCCTTCTTTTACAACATGACTAATGGGGAAATATGTTTAATATGATTGTACATGGATGGCCTATATCAGATTGCACACTGTTTGGGGGGGGAGGGGAGGAAGGAAGAAAAATTTAGAACTCAAAATCTTATAAAAGTGAATGCTGAAAACTAAAAATAAATAAATAAATAGATTCAAGATAAAAAAAATTATCCTATTAACATTTCCCACAACTCATACCACCTGTCTGTAAAAATCTCTATAACTTCCTTTCAACCACTCTTTAGCACTTTAGATATAGTAAAAACCAATAAATTTGGAGTCAGAGGATGGGAATTCAAATCCTACTTTTACTATTTGGCCTCAGTTTTCTTATTTGTAAAATGAGAGGGTTGAATTAGAGGACCTCAAAGTTCCTTCCAGCTCCAACGCTATGATCCTCCCCTCCCCATACACACACACACACACACACACACACACACACACACACACACACACACGTACATATACCTCTAGAGCCAAAGCTAAGCTGCATCAATTTTTTTATCCACTTTATCAGTGGGGTAGAAAGCGACAGCAGGAATCTGTGACAGAGAGTTCTTCAGGAGCTCCTTGAGGGAAAGCACTTCCTTCTCTCTTGGTCCATGCCCTTGATTTAATGTTAGGGACCCAGAATAGAAGAGCATCACCAATAATAATGAATTCTTCCAAAGACTGAGTCATTTGTGGGAGGGAGGGAGGTGGGACAGAAAGGGCAAGAAGGGAAATTGAGGCACCGGATGGTTAGCTGACTGACTACCAGAAAGGAGAGGATCAAGACTCAACCCCATGAAGTCAGAATGGGGATGGAGAAAGGAAGGAAAGGACAAAGGAATACCGGACATTCGTGGTACATGAATGTTATGGAATATTAATGTGCTGAAAGAAACAGTGAAGACAATGAATTCAGAGAAGCAAGGTAAGACTTAACATTAATTGATCCAAAGAGAAGGAAGCAGAAACATACAATGACTAAAACAATGCAAATAGAAACAACAACAACAATAAAACAATCAAAACTGAATGTGCAAAATTATAATGGCCAAGCTTGACCCCAATGAAGAAATAAGAAAAGGAACCTCTTTCTCTCCCCTCCTCCATTTAAAAAAAAATTTTTTTAACAGAGGCTATACTTAGAGGCTATGGGGGACATTAGATAACTCAGTTGATACATTGGGGTGGTTTTTTTGTTGTTGTTGATTAGTTGTGTTGGACTCTTTGTGACCCCATTTGAGGTTTTCTTGGCAAAGAAACTGGAGTTGTTTGCCATTTCCGTTTCATTTTACAGAGGAGGAAACTGAGGGTTAAGTGACTTGCCAGGGTCACACAGTAAGTGTCTGAGGCTGGATTTGAACTCAGGTCTTCCTGACTTCAAGGCCAACATTCTATTCACTGTGTCACCTAGCTCCCCCCTGATGTATCAGTTTCATTGAAATTTTCTCTTTTTTCACCTCTTTTTTCTTCTATTGTAATACAGAGAGGGAGTAGGGCAAGAAATAACAGTGGGGAAATGCAGGTGATATTAAAACAAAATATATCAATCAAATTGAATTTTCTAAAATGTCTTTTTAAAAAGATGAATAAATCTCTGACTGAATAAAAGGGCACCAGACCCCCACCCTTCTGGTTCTAAGCCCCAAAATGACCAGGAAAGAAGTGGGAATATGTCATCTGCTATAAAAATCCCTCCATCACAACCTCACCCTACCCTCCCAACTCCACTTCCTAACCAATCAATGAAATTACACTGATATTCTTACTACTGGGCATACCTAAGTCCACAAAGAAGTCAAAACCAGAAACTACTTGAAAACAAAAGGAGTGACCATCAATTGGAGAATGGCTGGAAAATGGTATATGAAAGTAACAATTATTATTGTGCACTAAGAAATACCAAATCCAGAGAAAGATGGTAAGATTTTTATAAACTGATACAGAGTAAAATAAGCCAGAGCAAGAGAGTATGATAAATGGTTACAACAATCCAAATGAAAAGATAACCAAAAGGAAGTTGAACTCTAAGCAATAGAAAAAGCAATCATGGTCCAATGGGAGGAGATAATGAAATCTACCTCCTCCCTCCTGGCAAAGATGGGGAAGGCTACTAGAAAAGAATATTGTACATGTTTTCAGGCATCTATATATCAGATTTTTGCTTTGTTTTTCTTTGTCATAAAGTGCGGGGAGGGTTCAACCTGAAGTAAGGGAGTGGGAAATGATTGTAATGTAAAATCAAAAATCATCATAAAACACACATTTATATTTAATTATACTGACCTCCTTTGAAAGTTTAAAAGAGTTACCTAAACGAGGTATTCCTCAGCTACTGAGTGAGGGTACCTAAAACTTGTTTACCTTCCGCCCCTTCTCTGTGATGAGTCTTACTGCCTACCTCAACCCTGGTGATGCTGAGAGGCACCTTCTTTGCTTTTGTCTCCCAAAAGGCAGGTAACCTGGGTTTTTTTTTTTTTTTTTTTTTTTGGTGGGGGTGGGGGGCCCTGGAGGCAGTGGTTTTCTTATTGAACTGGTTGGGGAATAGGACAGGACAGTGTTTGATTTCTCATTCCATCCCGTTCCACATACAGCACATTCCATTCTAAGCACAGCAATTGGGGGTGGGGGTTGGGGTTTGGTCCAGCCCAGAGGAAAGAACACTGCAAACTCTGCCCCCAATGTCCCAAGAGCAGCCAGAAGTATGGCGGAGATTACAAACCAATAATGGTAAAGGGACTGACGGGGCCGTCTAGCCCCGTCCCTTCCCCCTTACTGACACTTCCTCTTTCCTTTCCTTCCCTCTCCAGGGCTGTCACTGAAACCTAAGCTGTGCACATGTCCCCAGCAGACACAGCAGAACAATGGTTTTTTTGGGGGGGGCAGCGTGTGGTGGCTGGACATTAATGCCCATCCCACACATACTGCAGAAGGCCATTTAAACTCTAAGGCCATTGAGCAGAAAAATCTGAACACAGGTGTCAAGGGAACGGAATTTCAGATTTAATTGAGGGTGTCAAATGTCCCAGGGGAGCTAAGGGAATGATAGGGTGGAAGAGAAAGAATATTGTTTGGGAAGAAGGGAAGCAGCTGGAGATTCTGCCCTCTACTTCTTTCTCCTTTCCTCCCTTTCCTCATCCCCAACCTGACTTCATGGGGTTAAGTCTTGACCCTGACTTTGGAGCGTGTCAGCTCACCATTCAGTGCCTCAGTCTCCCTTCTCACCCTGTTTTGTACCACCTTTGTCCCTCCCACAAATGATTCAGCCTTTGGAAAAACATTTGAAAGGTGAGGTGACTTACTCTGAATGGTATGGCACAGCAAGAAAGACCACGCGTTATCCAAGCCCATGAGTTTACCCACAGAGAGGAGGCAGTGTCTCTCCCTGGTGACTTCCTCTTAATCTTACTCCCCTTGGCTCGTGCTTTCTCTTCTAAGAGGAAGAATCTGGGAAGAGAGAAGAGTTACAGCTGTTGCCTTCTCTCTATATTCTTTGCCAGACTCTCTCTAAACCAACCAACGGCAGAACAGAGACTGTTTAGGACTCTACCCTACACATTCCTGGGAATTGGGCAGAGAGACCTCAGAGAAGAAAAAGGAAGTTAGTGGGTGTAGGAGACTTTCTGAACTTGAGGAGAGCTCGGTCCTATTCACCCTATGGGTGGAAAGTCCAGAAGGGGAGGGGGGAGGTCATTAATATAGGTGTTAAGCAAAGGTTAGCCAAACTAGGCAGGGCTGGTATTAAAGAGAACAGATGCTTTGAGAAAATCCTTTACCTAATATCGGGATGAGGGTCAGGAGGCAGGGAGAAGGAAGGATGCCTCTGACCCTGGAAAGGAAGTACCTCACCACCAGGATACCACAACCAGGGTAAAAATCTTATTAAAGACAGAGAATTTCATATACAATATTTTATATAGTTAATATACAATATTTCACAAAATAATAACAGTGTGTTACAATGGAAGGAACCTTGGATTTGAAGTCAAAAGGCCCAGGTTCAAATCTTGTCTGCTATTCTTTCTAGATTTGATCTCAGGCCAGTCACCTGACTTCTCTAGGACTCAATTTCATCTTCTATAAAAATAAGAGTGTTAGATTAGATCACCTCTAAGATCCCTTTGGGCTTTAATATCTTATGATTTTTATGAACTCTGACTTCCAACTAAGGATACCCATTCAATCCAGAGCAGCCAAGTAGTGCTTCAGAGCCCATTTGCCAACCCCTATTATCCAACCGAAGCAATCTGTTTGGCATACTAACGCGCTGTTGGTAGAGTGGCGAATTGGTCCAACCATTCTGGAAAGCAATTTGGAAATATGCTAAGAAGGTGACTAAAACGTCCAAATCTTTTGACCCAGAGTTCCCAGTGCCAGGCACATCCCCCAAGGAAGTCAATGACAAATGGAAAAGTCTCATCAAAATATTTATAGCAGCACTTTTCAAAGTAGCAAAGAATTAGAAACAAAGTAGATGTCCGTGGATTGGGGAATAGCTAAGGAAGTTGTGACATGCAAATGTAACAACATGTTACTGTGCTGGAAGAAAGAAATAAGGAGACTACAGAAAAACAAAGAAAGACTTAAATAAACTGATGAAAAAATAAAGTAAGTATATCCAGAAAATCAACATATCCAATGACTATTTAACAACGTAAGTAGAAAGGACAATTGAAGCTGAATGTTATAATGAGGAAGCTAGGTCCCAAAGAACAGATCAGAGAGCATCTCTTTCCCTTCTTTGCAGAGGTGAAGGGGCAATGGGTATGGACTTGGTTGACGTATTAGATAGTTTTGATGAACTTTTTCTTCTTTTTTATTCTTCATTAGGAGAGATGGTTCTGGGAAGGGGAAGAGAAGTTATATATTGGGAAATGAAGGTAATGTTAAAATAAAATATATTAATAAAAATTAAACTTTAAAAAAAAGAAATAATTCATTCAACGATTTTGTTAGCTACTTGACCTAAGAAGGATAGTTTAGTTTGTGGTGGGAATGGTAATAGAGAAGAAGGAACATAGGAGAGCTACAATGCAAAGACCTCAGCCCAGGGACTAGTCAGGAATGTAACTGCCTCTCCCCTACCCCACATCCACAAAAGATGTGGCTGGCTTAAGAGAAGGCTCAATTCTTTAAACATTGGATCTTCACCAATGGGGCTAAAGGGGAGGAGGGCGAGGTCAGAGCAGGTCTCCTCTGGGCCCTTATTTTCAACCCCCTGGCAGGCACCGTGACCATCACCCGAGTTAAGAAGGCCAGATTCCAGGAAGGGGACCAGCAGAGTGTGAATGCAATGAGTTCAGGCAGGAGCAGGCCCTCTTAAGCAAACAGTGAACACAAAAATAACTCCATTCAAAGCACGATTTACTGAGCTCCCAGCTCCTGAAGCTGGCCCTTCCAGCACAGTTCTTTTCAAACATATGGCCTCACCCCTGAATGGGGGTGAGGAGATGGTGGTTGTGGAGGGAAAAGGTCCTGTTCTATTGGTATTCCCCTCCCAAAGTAAGTGCCAACTTCATGTCAGCCTCCCAATGTCCATCTCAAATGTCCATCACCATGTCAAACTTGAGTCCTGCAAAGGACTCAATCAGCACATCAGCTCTTACAGAGTAAGGGGTAGTCAGAGACTTGTATCTCTTGTACCAGTCTGCTATACACTCACACTCATGCGTGCGCGTGCGCGTGCACATATGCACCATCACAATACTGGATGCATAGTAGGTCCCCAGTGAATGTTGATGTATCTCTCACTCATTCACTTAGCTGCCTTGAGAAATATTAAGGCTAGTTTCCCCATTGGGGGAAAAAGGATCATGTAAATGGTGGGGGGAAGGGGGCTCAGAGAGAGGGGAATGCCTTATGCCACTCACAATACCAGGGACAGAATTAGGAATATGCCCACCCATCCCTGAATTCCAGTATATACCTGAAAGGCAAGTGGGCCAAAGACTACTGGCTAGTTTCCCACCTCTGCATCTTTGCTAATGCTGTTTCCTGTCTAGAATGTCCTCTCCCTAAATCTCTGCCTATTGAAATCCTGCCTATCCTTCAGCATCTGGCTTAAATGCCAATTCCTCCATGGAATTTTTCCTGATCTCCTTTCCCCAAAGGTTCTCTCTCCCTTCAGTTAAATACACATAGCACTTTACTGGATATTTATTATGTGCTAAAGTGTAAGCTTATGTACTGTCCTATTCTCTGCCCTGCCCCTACTCTCCAACTGGCACAGGACAGTGACTAGTCCAACTCATTTCTCTATAGAACTCAATGTCCAAGGCAAAAATGACAATGCAGTACCCTGCATCTAGTAGGTGCTTAATGAAGGCTGCTTTGACAGCAAAAACCTGAGTTTGGGAATACAAAAATTTTAGAAGGAATGGAGAATGTGTAATGGGAGACACCTTTTTGAGAAAGAGAAGATTGGGCAATTGTGATTGAAATTCTGGTGAAAACTGCTGCTGGTTTTCTTAAGTATTTTCAAGTAGCAATCAGTTTGGGGAGGGGAATTAGGAAGGAATAGAAAAGTTTATTCTCACTGTTCAGAGGGCCTAATAATAATAATAACTCACATTTCTGTTCCAGATTCTGACATTCATAAAGCACTTTTAAGGTTTGCAATGTACTTTAAATAAATTATTTTAATTGAGCCTCATAACATCCCAGGCAGCTAAATAAATATATCACAGACATTATTTATTTCCATGCCCCCCTCCATTTTTTGAGAAGAGGATACTGAGGGTCACAGAGTTAAGTTACATCAATTTTCACAAAACAGCAAGTCCAAGTGGGATTTCAACCCAAGTTTCTTTTTAATTTATAAGGCATTATCCCCACAATTTTATAAGGGTAGTAATGCAAATAATATCTCTAGGAAAAAGATTTAAAGTATTCAAGTGACTTGCTCAAGGTCACACAATTATAAACAAAAGAGTCAGGACTAGATCCTGATTTCCAGATGAGCAAGACCCGGAGTCAATCTTGTTCTTCTATGGCAGTCCCCCATCTCTCTGCTAGTCTGACCTACCTATTTCCAGAGCTTTTAATTCAACATCGAATTCCTACAATATCTCTAGCCATGCATGGATGAAAGAGAGAAGATTAACATTTTTCTCCAAGCCTATTAAATACTCCCAGGCTGGGGCATTTAGGGGTCAGCTAGGTGACAAAGACCACTGAGGCTGGAGTCAGGAAGACCTGAGTTCAAATCTAGCTTCAAACAATAGCTGTGTGACCCTGGGCAAATCACTTCTGTTTGCCTCAGTTTCCTTACCAGTAAAATGGAGATAATAATGGCACCAATCTCCCAGGGTGGTTGCGAGGATCAAATAAGATAATAACTCTAAGGCACTTACAGGCACAAGAGAAGCACTATATAGCATTTATTATTATTATTATTATTATCATTCCCCCAAGCTCCTTCCATTTTCCCCTATTTATAGCAGTGGGAGGTTCCTAAACAGTAAGCAATATAAATACAGCCTAGGAGGCAGACACCCAGGAGGAAGAGGCCTTAACCCTTCCCCAGTGACTCTTCCTCAGGGCCCAAGACATCTGGGGTTCCATCTCTCTCAGGAAATTCACCAAACCCCACTGACACAAAAGCACATCAATCCTGGAGCCTGATGCCAAGAAAGCTATGCACTGGGGAAGAGGTCCTGAGTTTTTCTTCCACCAGACAGATTGGGCTGGGTGAAGAGGGCCCCACCAGAGAGGGATGGAGGGAAGGGTGGAGTGAGTAGAAAGTTCCTTTCATTAAAACCAGCCAAAAAAAAAAAAAAAACAACCCGAAGGGGGGTAGTGAGGTGAGCCTAAACACAGGATCTGGTATCTGAATACTTATTCTCTCTTCTTTGAAGCCCAGTATTTGTACTAATTAATCTCATACCCAAAGTTATGTTGTTTCAGACTGCCCACAATCAGTAAGGAGACAGGGTCTTTGCCCTCCTGCAGTTACTAAGTCTGAACCGCTAGCTCTGACCTCTTCATAATATTCTGAGTTTAAAAGAAGGGAGGCTGACTCCCTCTTTCTCCAATGGAAAGCTGAGGTCCCAAAGGGGTACTTGCCCAAGACCAGGGAGTGGGACTCAGATTTAGAATTCCAGAGCTTGGTCAATGGGCTCCACATCACAAAGAAAGGGGAGGCCCAGGGTGTCAGAAAAATCAAAGCAGCAATTAAATCAATGCTTTCCCTTCAGCCCAGCAGGCAACAGGGCCCCTTCATTCTCCTAGTTTCCTACAGCCCCTGGGAGACCCCACAACACCAATACTCGTCTTAGTGTCTGTCTTTGTCTGTTCTTTCTCTCTGTGTGTCCGTGTCTTTTTCTCTCTATCTCTGTCTCTCTGGGTCACCCTGACTCTGCCCGGAAATTCTCACGGAGAAAAAGCAAAACTTCCCAGGAAAACTTCCAGCTTCCTCCCTAGACTGATGTCGTGGGGGCCTTTGCCAAGAGGTCTGGCGGAATTCTGAAGCCGCTGCCAATTCCTTTGGGGTCAGGAGCCGGAACCACCCGGTCTGTAGAGCGCAGGGTCTTCCCAGAAAGCTGCCTCCCCTAAATTCAAAACTCATTCCCCTGCTCTGCTCCATAGACAACAGCACAAGCACACTACACAACTCCACGACATCTTCCTATGCCTACCCCATGCCCAAGATGAGCAACAGAGGGAGAATGCCAGACTAGCCAGTGGGAGAATCCCCCAACCTCTGGGCAGATCCAGTCAGGGACACGTGTGTGGTGTGTGTATTTATATGTTGAATACACTTTGTATGAAAACAATGGCGAGCCGCTGGGAATGGGACTATCCCCTTCCCTAGACTTTTATTTTGCAAAATCAGAACAAGAAAATTCACCTCGTGTATCCCTGAATTAAAGAATAATTGGGGGTGGGGGGTTACCAGTGTAGGATGGGGGGAAAGCTAGAGAGAAACAGCAGAATTAAGACACAAACAGGATGCCGCCTCCCCCATCTCCTCTTGGGAATGAACCTAGGGCTGATTGGATTGGGGTGGGAAGGAAGGGAGGGGGTGAGCAGAGAGGGAAGGGTTGGATTGATATCCCAGTATCTAGGGACAATTCCTGGGGGTTGTGTGTGGGGGGGGTATGTCACATAAACCCGCCCCCTCCCTTCACGAATACAACACACACACACACACACACACACACACACACACACACACACACACA
>NW_020954576.1:50162595-50194565 GCF_900497805.2 Vombatus ursinus
ACACACACACACACACACACACACACACACACACACACACACACACATCACCTCTTCCCGCTAGGAAATCATTGTGACTGAGCCCCACAGACTGGTTGGCGAGACAGGGGCCCGGGTCAGTTATCAGGCAAAGAAGAGAAGCCAGACAGACGCTAGGCAGATGGGGGGAGTTAGGGAGGTATAAAGAGACGGAGCTCTCTGCCTTGTTTCCCTTCTCCACACAGCCTGCCCCCCCAACCAGGCGGCTCCAAAGCCTTCTTCTCTTCTCCCTCTGTCCAGGGACGGAGAACTAGGGTCTGACCATAGTGAGCACTATATCTAGAACTGGCACTGCCTGAGGGGCAGAGAGGTGGGGATAGACACCACTTCTGGGGACGGGTGGGTACCCTAGAAAACTTTACAAGCAGATGGAAACTCGGTAAAGGCAAGAACTGGGGTGTCCCCCAAACACGTAAATACGTCTGTCAAACTTCAGGTGTCTGAGGGGACACGAGGCACACAGACGGGTGAGCAGGGACCAAGCCTTGGGAGGACGTAGTCTGGGAGAGAGGAGCGGACTGTAGGGTTGGGGGTGGTGCTGCGAAAGGACAGGGCATGGAAGGGCAGGGCAGGGCAGGGTGCACTTACTACTCTCCCGGCTCCGGCTCCAGCTCCGTCCTTTGCTGGGGCAGGGCTTCTCCCTCGGGATGATCGTTACCGATTGCAGCGGCTTTCAGCTCACATGCCCCCAACCACGTCCAGGAGTGGGGAGGAATATGGAGGGGGGCTGAGTGAGAGGTGGGGTAAGGGGTGCTGCTCCTCGGATTAGATCAAGGGACGCTTGCTCGCTCCCTGCTCTCCAGGCTCCCGGCGCCGCTGGTCCCAGGGTCCAAAGCTCCCTGGCGGGAGACTGACGTCTGTCGACTGCTACCGGCTGTCTGCTAGCTTCTCTAGCTCCGAGCTCTGCCCTCGGGTCCCCAGAGCTCAGGAGCTCACGCTCTCCTGGCTACTGGTGGCTCCCGGGGTCTGTCCGGAGCCTGGATCCCCCTGTAAGCTTTCTGCCCCGGGGCTCTGCCTCTGCTGAGCTGCTGAGCTCGATCGCTCCCTCCCTTCCTGCACTCGGCTCCCGGCGTCTCGGAGTTCGGAGCCCCGAATACTGATCGCAGGGTTCGCTCCTCTCCCGGGCTAAGTCCAAGAACCGTCTCTCTCTGTATCTCTCTTTCTCCCTCTGCCACCCCGCGTCACACTCACAACACAGGAGGGAGGGAGGAAAGGAGGGAAAGAGGAAAGGAGAGAGCTGGGCTGCAGCTACTGCTCCGGCGGCTGTGGCGGTGGTGGCTGCTGCTGCTGCTGCTGCTGCTTCCACCGCCTCACCGGCTCTTCAGCTTCCGAGGAGAAAGAGGGAGGGAGACAGAGAGCCAGGAGGAAGGGAGGGAGGGTTGAGAGGGAGGGACAGAGAGACAGAGCTCCCCCTCTCGCCCTGTCCATCTAGGCATCTCGCAGCTGGCTGGACAGGAAACCTCTGTTTAAAGGGGCAGAGCCGAGGTTGCCCGGGGTGATAGGGGGCGGAGGAAGGTGGGGGAGGAAGGAAAGAGAAAGGAGGAAACTAGGTCGGATGACTCCCCCTTTTCCCGACTCTGCAGGTACAGGTGTTCCTTCATTGAATCCTAGGTCCTTAGAGCTAGACCAGAAGTCCCCTCTCCAGTCTCTGTTCAAGAAGGTGACTGTTAATTTTTAGATTTGCAAGCCTACTCAGACAAAGATCGCAGAACCTCTCGAAGGAAAACTCATCTTCCTCACAGCTGGGAAGCCTCTTTAGGTCTAACCCAACTTCTTCTTGCTGCCATTTTAAAAATCAATCCAGTCAGCTCATCGTTTCCTACTGCTCTTTGCTCTGAGGAGAGGGATAGCAGCTCATTATAATAAAGACACCTTCTAGTTATTCAGGGAAACCCATGGCCCTCCCTTCTCTGGGTTCAACAGCCGCTACTGCTCTCTTCCTGGGCCTATTTTCCAGTCTTTTCGTTAACAACAACGACAACATCTTTAAAGGTCTGCAAAGTGCTTCAAATACATTATCTCATTAAATGCTTGGCTATTTGGGTTGCAGGTCTCTGGATGCTCTTTAGTTTCCATAGGAAGAGAGGAAAAAAGGGACAGAGGAAACTTGGCAGATAAAGACTGGCAGGACTAAGCAGAGAGCCTCTTTTAGGGTGACTGATGAGGACGCTCTCCTAATATGACCATTCCTCCCTTTCTAAAGCTCAGTCCTGGTGCCACTTACCACAGGAGGTCTTGCTGAGCCCCAGTTAATGCTCTCATCCTCCTGAAATTTCTTTCTATTACTCTTTCTATTTTAAATATCCTCTGGGTAGAATGCAAGTTCCTTGGTGCAGGGATTGTTTCATTTTTGTCTTCTGTATCTTCCTGCCTAGAATATAGTAGCCACTTAAATTATTTGTTGAATGTAGTCGATATGGCTACTCGGCTTGAAGTCGGAAGACCTGAGTTCAAATCCTGATTCAGACATTTTCTAGCTGTGTGAACTAAACCAGTCACAATCTCTCTGTTGCCTCAGTATCCTGAGGGGTCTGGGTCCCTTTATACTCGAAATCCATTTTTCTATGAATTGAATTGGATTAAATTTCCTAATTAAAAGGCACTGAATATCTGGTCCGAATGATGGGAACTCATGTGCCTACTTTACCTCTATACCTGTAAAATCCCCACAAATAATGCAAACTTCCCAGTGGAGTGGGAAAGTTAGCAAAAAAAAAAAGTGATTAAATCTCTTTCCTGGGCCACTTAAGAGACTTCAGAGCCACCAGGGAAAGTTCCCCTGACCTAACATTCTTTGATTCAGCTTTACATTCCTTTGACCAGCTTTAACAAAGTCATAATTATTAGCCTAGCCTACATGCAAATACACTTGGGAGTGGTAACAAGAGGAACTTCAGTTCATACAAAGGTGTAAATGACTTTTCTGGAATAGGTAGGTGACCTGGGTGAAGAGGGAAAATGGTGCCTGGTGGCAGGTGGGGAAGGGGTTGGTCTAGAGATACCTCCAGGTCATGAATGGAGAGCAGTCTAACTCTTTAGATCTCTAGCGCTTAGGTTCGTTCTTCTGGAAAGGCCAAGGTCTTAGAAATGGAAAGGACCTTAAAAGTCATTAAGCACAACATTTTATGGATAAGGACACTGAGCCTGAAGAGGTGAAGATCATAGGGCCAATATTCAAACCCAAGGTCTTCCCACCACACTGAAATAGTTTTCTGACACATTATACCAAGACTATTAAGCCATGGTCTAGAATACAGAAGATCATAGAAACATAGATTTGGAGCTGGAAGGGACCCCTGAAGTCATTTAGTTCAACCCCCACATTTTACAGATGAGGGAAGATAAGCATTTATTAAGTGTTTACTATTTACTCTGCTGGGCAGCTATGGAGTCTGCCTGGAGTCAGGAAGATTCATCTTCCCAAATTCAAATCTGGCCGTAGACACTCACTAGCTATGTGACCCTGAACAAGTCACTTAACCCTATTTGCCTCAGTTTCCTCACCTGCAAAATGAACTGGAAAAGGAAATGGCAAACCACTCCAGTATCTTTGCCAAGAAAACCCCAAATGAGGTCACAAAGAGTTGATCTGACTAAAACAACTGAATAACAATAACAAAAATTTACTCTACTAAGTGATTTGTATATATTATCTTATTTGATCCTCACAAAAACTCTGCAAGGTAGGTGCTCTTATTTTCCCTATTTTACAGTTGAGGAAACTGAGGCAAACAAAAGTAAAGTGACTTGCCCAGGGTCACATAGCTAGCCTGAGGCTGAATTTGAAGTCATACCTTCCTGATTCCAGACCCAGCACTTTATTCACTGTGCCTCCTAGATGCCTTTAAAAGATTAGAAAACAGACTGAATGACTTGACTAAGGTCATACAGGGATGACATAATTGGATATGAATCCAGATCCTCTGTCTCCCAAACCAGCACACTTTCCACAGTGGGCATTGCCATTGTGGGGTCCAACAGCCTCTTAGCTGCAGTCTCCACCTCTCCTCAGAATCCAAGGGGTCCTCAGAACAGACTTGAAGCCCTAAGGAGAGTACTGGACCAGGATGAACTACACAGGAACAATTGCAGCTCTGCCTCTGTTTTAAAGAGGGAGGCTACTATGGTCCAGAGATCACTGGGTACATTTGGCTGTCTGTAGGAGGGGAAAAAGAGAAGAGGATATTGACTATTCTAGAAACCAGGGGAGTTGAGAGAAGGGAGTCGTAAATGGAAAGAAAGCAGGAAAAAAAAGGACTTACCATTTTTTTCTTCCAAATTTTCCAGGTCAAGTTCCCCCAGCACCAAGAAGGGCTATTTGGATTCTGCCTGAGGGATATATTTGGCGTACTGTATTCATTACATTTGCACAACTTCAGTGAGATAAGAGATCATCTAGCTTAAGGGCCCTTCACCCTTTTTTCAGTCATGAATACCTTGGGCAATCTGGCAAAGCCAATGGATTCCTTCTCAGAACAATGTTTTTAAAATAATTGAAGGATATCCTAAATTTCAGTTAAAAAAAATGAAAATAAAGATGTAAGTTTTTTCTCATCCAAGTTTCATGAACCTTAGGGTAAAAATCTAGTTCAAGTGTCCCACTTTACAGGTGAGGCAACTGAGGCTCAAAGGGTTAAATGACTTCATAAAGGTTATGTAGCTAACTAGTGGCAGATACAGGATTGGTATCTATATGTCCACACCCCATGCCAGTGTTCATTCCACTAGATCTGACCAACTCTTTGAATTAGAGAGGCAGGAGAGCCAAGTGGATAAAATGCTGGACTTGGAGTTGGGAACCCAGCTGGAGGAAATCACACAATTGTAAAGACTGGGTATGCTACAAAATTATGTCATCTAACCTCATCTGCTGCTGATTACTGCAACCAGGCAGACCTTTTATTCCTCCCTAATTGATTCACTATCTCAATCCCCACAAAACCTATTTGAAATCTTTTCTTCAATCTTTAAGCCTCCCACAAAGCCCCTTCACCTACTGTCTTATCCCTTGACATCATCCTTACTTTCTTCTCCTTTCCTCCAGTTTCTGATAATGATGAGGTGGCCCTTCCCTTTACCAAAGCCAGCCTCTCTATATATTCCCTTGAGCCCATCCACTTCCTTCTTCAATAGATTGCCCCCTCAACCATCCCTTCTCTCTAACTATCAATATGTTCCTTTCTACTGGTTCTTTTCCTACAGCTTCCAAAATATATACATATATGTGTATATATATGTATATATGTGTGTGTGTGTATATATATATATATATATTTCTTGTCCTTTAACAAAAAAAAAAAATTTCTACAGACTGTGCCATCTTTTCAAGCCAATATCAAATATCTTGGTCCAATGTACACTGCCTCCATTTCCTCACCTCTCACTTTTTTCCAACTCCTCTGTGATCTGACTTCTAACTACATCATTCACTTGACACTTCTCTCTCCAAAGTTACCAATTATCTTTTAATCACCGAGTCTAATGACTTTTTCTTAACCCTTATCCTTCTTGATCTTTGTACATTTGATCTCGTTGATTACCTTCTCCTCCCAGACCTAGACAATCTCTCTTCTCTAGGCTTTGATGATACCGTTTTCTTCTGATTTTCCTCTTTCCTATTTTCCTGAAGCTTCTCGGGGTCTCCTTTGTTGGTTCTTTTGTCTATGTCACTTCCACTAACTGTGGGTGGCCCCCAGGCTCTGTCCTGGGCCCTTTCTCTTTTCACTCCATATAAACACTATTCCAACTTCTATGTGTTCAATGATCATCATGATACCTAATTTATACATACAGTCCTAGACTCTTTCCTGAACTATAGAGCCAAATCATTATCTGCCTTTCGGACATCTAGAATTGGATGTTATGTAGTCATTTCGAATTCAACGTGTCCAAAAAAGAACTCTTTATCTTTTTCCCCAAACCCTCCCTTCTTCCAGATTTCCCCATTAAGTTTGAGGGTACCTCTATCCTTCCTGCCACACAGGGCAATAATTTCAAGGTCAATCTGGATTCCCTACTTGTATTCATCTCATAAGCCTAATCCTTAGTCAAATCCAGTCATTGCTACCTTCACAGTATCTCTGGTATACATCCCCTACTCTCCATTCACACAGATACCAGCCTAGTCCAGGCACTCAGCACCTTTCACTTGGACAATTGCAATTCCCTCTTCATTGGTCTCCCTGCTTCAAGTCCATCCTCACTCCAATCTATCCCCCACTCATTTGCCAAAGTGATTTTTCTAAATTCTGACCTTGTCACCACCATCATAACCCCTCTACTCAAAAATCTTCAATGCTTTCCATTTCTTTCAGGACCAAATATAAATTCCTTTGTTTGGCACTTAAATCTCTTTATGACCTGGGTTCTTCGTACCTTTCTAGTCTTCTTCCTCTTTTTAAAAAGAATTATTTTATTTTCAATTCATGGAACAAAACAAACATTTCCATAACACAGTACAATAAAAAAGATGATTGCACATGAAACTGCAAATCTACTATGTACAACTTGCTATTCCCTCCAAATATACAACAAAGTTATCACATAAATTTCTTTTTTTCCTTTTTTCTTCTCTCTCCCCTCCTCACCCTAGAGATGTCTACCATTACACACAAATAGGTGTGTATCTATGTATATGTATATACATGTATATACATATGCATATGTATAGTATATATACATACACACAAACATGTATATGTGCATACACATACATGTATATGTATGTGTGCCTATATTTACATATGTATATACACATATTGTAGTATATGTACATATATGTATGTATACACACATGTATGTATGTATATGTAAATTTATTCTATATATTCTTCTATTTATCAGTTCTTTGTCTGGATGCAGATAATGTCTTTCTTCATATGTCCTTTATTTTTAATTTGTATATTTATAATAGTCAAAATGACTTAGTCATTCTTAAAACAATATTGCTATTACTATATACAATGTTCTCTTGGTTCTGTTCACTTCATTCTTCATCATTTTGTGCAAGTCTTTCCATGCCTTTCTAAGATCAATGAGCTCATGATTTCTTCTAGCACAGTAGTACTCCATCACAACCATATACCACAACTTGTTCAGCCATTCCCCAATTGATGGGAACCCCAAGGATTTCCAGTTCTTTGCCACCACAAAGAGAGCTGCTATAAATATACCATTCACATTACTTTAGCCACCTCCATACGTTCTACAATCCAACTACACTGGCTACTCACCGTTCCTCGAGCCAGACACTCTATCTCCCATTTTTGAATCTTTGTATTGGTTGTCCCCCATGCCCAAAATACTCTGCCCCTCACCTCAACCCCTCTTGGTTTCTCTGCCTTCCTTCAAGACTCAGTTCAGATCCCACTTTCAGTAGGAAGCCTATTCTGGACAATCTACCTCCCCTTTCCTCCTCCTCTCACCCTCACTAATGCATTCACCTTTCAGATTACTTTCCATCTACTTGTAAATACATCTTGTATATATCTAGTTATTTACAAGTTTTTCCCTCCTTATTATATAAGCTTCTTGAAGGTAGGGACTGTGTTTGGCTGTTTTGGCCTTTATTTGTATCCCTACTTTTTAGTATAGTGCCTTGTCCATAGTATGTGCTTAATGAATGCTTATTAACTGATTGACTAGAAATCAGTTATCTTCTTTACTCAGTCTTTCTGCTTTATTTGACATCTGACCATATTCTCGTCTGAGATACTTTCTTCTCTCCGGATTTTCATGAAAATGCTCTCATGGTTTTCCTGATACCTAGTCAACCTTTCCTCAGTCTCCTTCTGTTGGGTCCTACTCCATATCATGCCCTCTAACCTTGGGTTGTTCCCCAGAGCTCAATCCTGGGTCCTCTTCCATATTCTGTCTCTTGATAACCTCATCAGCTCCTAGGTGTTCAATTATGCATATGACTCACAGACCTATATGTCTAGACCACAAGCTTCAGCATGGCATCATTGCCTATTGGATATTTCAAACTGGATGTCATGTGTCTGAAAAAAGGGTTCATTTTCTCTTCCTCCCAAATGTACCCATCCTCCAAACTTCTTTATTATTGTTGAAGGTACCGCCATCTCTCCAGGCTCCCAGGCTCCTAAGATCATTGTTATTCTTGATTTCTCACTCTCCTTCACTTTATAGATCAATCAGTTTGACAAGTTTGCTGTTTCTACCTCGCTATATGTCTTCAATCTAACTCTTCATCTCTAGCCACACAGCCATCACCTTCATGTAGCCCCTCATCATCTCTCAGCTAGACTATTAAAACAGCTTCCTAATTGGTCTCCCTACTTCAATTCTCTTCCTACTCCAATCTAATCTTTTTACCTTAAGCGGAGATCTGACCATGTCATGCCCCTAGTTAGTAAACCAGTGGCTCCCCATTGCCTCTTGATGAAAAAGAAACTATCTCCTTCAGGTTTAAAGTCCTTTATAACCTGGCCTGAACTTCTCTCTCTGATTTCCTTGTCCATCTACAGTCCCTCCTGTACTCTGTGATGTAGTCAGACTGGCTTTCTCATTGTTTTTCCCATCTCCCAGCTCTGGCCCCTTACTGGCCCATTACCTGTGTCTAGAACATTCTTTCTCCTCATCTCCACCTCAGAGAATTCCTGTCTTCCTTCCAGAGGAAGCTTTTCCTGATTCCCCCAACTCCTAGTACCCTCTTTCCCTAACTGCCTTGGTACTTATTTTGTATACAAACACACACACACACACACACACACACACACACACACACATTTATATATGTACATGTCTCCCTAGCTAGTATATAAGCTCCTTGAGAGTAAAGATTAATTCTCATTCTCTCTCTCCCCCTTATATATATGTAATATGTATAACATTTATATCATAATATATAATGTAGAAATATGAAATAATAAATATACTACAACATATTTTATCATAATATAAATATATTTATATATTAGATATATAAGGGGAGAGGGATACATACACACACACTATATATAATATATATGTATGTATGTATATATGTACGTATGTATTGCCAGTGCACCTAGCACAGTGAATCCCTTGGAGGGTGTATGATTTTGGAGCACAGATTAAGTGACTAACAAATGCTTGCTGATTGATTATTTAAATTAATAGAAGACCACACTTGGAATCCTGCAGATACTTACTAGCTGCGTGACCCTAGGTAAGTCATTTAACTGAGCCTGACCTTTCATCATATGTAAAATGAAGATAATATTGGTACTCAACTTGGAAATTATTGTCAGAATTAAATGAGATAATAGATATAAAGTGCTTTGCTTATAGCACTATGTAAATGGGATGTTTCCCCTTGCTTCTCCTTATTCTTCTCATCCTTGTTCTCCTCCTCTGACACAGACTTTAGAAGAGCCCAATTCTCTGATAGAAAACCTGGAGTGGCAGAAGTAGAAGGATGCCCACTAAACAATTACACACAGGGGAAGAAAAATGTATTTGAAGCCTGAGGACTGGGTTCAGATCTAACCTCTGTTGCTTCCTGTGTGCACTTGGATAAATCACTTAATCAGCCTAGCCTCAGTTTCCTGTAAATGAGAGAGCTGGACTAGATGGGCTCTAAGATCTCTTCCAGCTCTTAATCATTGATCCATGATTCCGTGTTTCCACCATGCTTTCTTAGTCCCGTACTCCTCCTTCAGTAAAACTCAAACCACTCCCCACCCTATACACACATACGCATACACACACACACACACATATATATACACATATATATATTCACATCTCTGCAGTTTTGTGCACGCTATTTACTCACTGTTGGAGATATCTGTTATAGGGGAAAAATTACTGCCCTTGAGTTAGGAGACTTGGTTTCCTATTGGGTCTCTGACATTCATTAACTCCATAGCCTTGAATATTTCATTTCTCCTCCCTTGAGCCTCACTTTCCCCACCTATAAAATGGAAATACTTCTTATTACCTAACTTCCAGGCTTGTTGTGGGGGAGAAAATTCTATAAACCTTAAAGTGGGGGCAGCTAGGTGGCTCAGTGGATAGAGCTCCAGCCTTGGAATCAGGAGGACCTGAGTTCAAATCCAACCTCAGACACTTGACACTTACTAGCTGTGTGACCCTGGGCAAGTCACTTAACCTTGATTGCCTCATTAAAAAAACAACAACAACAAACAAATCTTAAAGTGCTATTATGTGAACAGATAATTGGGATGTTTCCATCACTTCACAGTAAGCCAAACCCTATCCAAATCTCACCCAGCCTTCAAGACTATGTTAAATTGTCCCCTGAAAGAAAAAACAACAACAACCCAAGAGTGACAAAAATCAAAAGTGAACAGTATGCCATTATAAGTGCCAACTTTGGCCCTGAAGAACATGTAGAAGAATGTATTTTCCTTGCTTCTTTGTAGAGGTGGAGGACTCTGCTTGCGGAATACTGCATGGGCAGTCAAATTTGGTTTGGTATCTACATTGACTTTGCTGAAATACTTTTTCATTCTCTCTCTCTCTCTCTCTCTCTCTCTCTCTCTCTCCTTCCCTCCCTCCCTCCCTTAATTCTTTTTTTATAGGGGATGGCTCCCTGGGGTGTACTGAGAAGGCACGTGGAAATTAAGAGGATATAAAAACCAAAGATACCAATAAAAGTTAAAATAATAATAATGAAGTATCCCCTGCTCTATGAAGCCTTCCTTGGTGGTCTTACCTATAGTAATCTTCCTTTCTGTAACTCCTACAGTTTGTTCCACATACTCACAGACTTAACCATAGAAATAATAATAATAATAGCAATTAGCCTTAAGTTTTGCAAAGTGTTTTACATAGAGTGTCTCATTTGATCCTCACAACAACCCCATGAGATAGTAGGTACTATTATGATCCCCATTTTACATATGAGTAAACTGAGGCTGCGAGAGGTTAAAATGACTTGCCTAGGATTACCTAACTAATAACTTTCTGAGCCAAAAATTGAACTCAGCTTTTTCTCATTCCACATCTAATATTTTTATTACACCACCAAGACTACCTTTTACAATTCTCTAATGACTAGATGATAAACTTTTTGAGGGACAGGACAGAATTGAGTCTTTCTTTTTCTCTTTGTTTCCCTTAACCAAACATAGTGCCTAGAATACAGTAGGTGTCTAATAAATGTTGAAATATTCTTATGTGTAAGTCCTGTTGCCCCAACTAGACTAGCATCTCTTTGAGAAAGCAGACATGAATCTGTGCTGTATAGTTCTGTTAGGCTGACACCACTTACCCCTTTTTACATAATTCTAACTTAAATTGGGTATATTTGAATATGTGGGACCATCTCAGGGGATTCATTATGCAGGACCTCACTGAACACTCCTTTATTACCTATGACTCTTGGTTCAATACTAGGCCTATAATAGGTACCCAGTAAGTATCAATTCACTTGTCTTTTCCTTTCATGTCACTGTTTCTTTAATATCTCTCCACTGTGTTTTTGGGGTGGCATCAAGAACTGTCTCTGGACTGGAATGTGGAAAAGAACAGAAGACCATTCTACCCAGGGGCTGTCTCTGTAGTGTCCAAGGTTGTGTCTCCTAAAGGCAGAGGAAGAATCAGGCAGCCAGTCTTACTGTTTAACTTGGGAAGGGGGGTGGTGTGGAAGGATGGGGCCAGGAGGCAGGGATGGGTAGGAAGGGTCAGCAACAGTTTTTTGTGTCTTTGGATTTTCTTTTCTCTCTCTTCCAGTCAATCTCACTGACCCCTTCCTTCAGGTTCCCACCTGAATATACAGCAGTGAGGGGGAGTTGTAAATAGCTATTGAGGTGAAGGGGGAAATGTGGCATGTCTTAGGAGTCAGGACAGTTTAGAGAAGCCCAGTCTTGACTCTTTCCCCTTTCCCTCCCTCCTAAAGCATAAGCCTCATGATCACTGGGCCTTCCCATTTGATTTTTCCCTCTCTGCCTTGCCTTGGGGGAGACCCAGTTCCCCATCCTGGGAGGGATAGGCAACAATTAACAAAGGCACCATGGAGTAAAGACAATTAACAATCCAGAAAAGAGGGGAAAGAGAGGCTTTGTTCTGGTTTCCATGGCAACCCAGGGGGGCTGGAGGAGGAGGAGGAGCTGGGGGGGGCGGGGAAGGGGTCTGGACCAGGGACATTCTGAGCTACTATACTCACACTTTCTCTTTCTGCCCTTCTATTCTCCACCCTTCCCACTCATCCCACCCATGGTTTGGGCCAGGAAGGTCCTAGAAGACTCTGAATCCAGTTCTTTTCAGAACTGGGACCTTAGGTAATGAAGGCACAGAAATGGACTGGGTGGAACAGTCTGTGGCATCTTCCCTTTCCTTCCTTCTTCTTTCCTTCTCCTCCCCAAAGGAATTCTCCCCTCAGCTAAGTATTAGTCCCCAAATCCCTGCTCTGGGGGGCTGATGGTCAAACCAGGGACAAATCAACAAGACTCCCATTTCGTCCTACTCAGGAGGTGTTCCCACAACATTCCCTGAATTAGTCAGGCCTTCGATCCACAAAAGGAATGAGTTACCTAAGGTCTCTTTAAAGCCTGCACACCCCCACTCCCCCCACCAACACACACCTTTTTCTCTTGAGGTATACTGAGAAGGCACATGGAGCCTCCCACACATCCACTGAGCCCTGAGCCCCTGCATCAGCAAGAGAAGAACAAAACAGCTATAATTCCCATTATCCAGCCTGGTTGGGGAAGGGTGAGATGCTTCAGGGTAACTGCATCCATCTTAGCAGGGGAACTGCCCAGACCTCCAAGTCACCCAAACCTCCCCTGTCCCCTCACACCGTCCAATTGCCCCCTGGATCCTGGGTGAACTACCATCTTTTCAAAAGATTCGGATGAAATAAAATATACCAACTCCAACTAAAGGTAATTCATCCTCTGCTCAAAAAATCTTTGTATTAACTGTTATGAACAGTTCAAATGCCTTAGCCTGTCATTCAAGGCCTACTTCCTTCTATCTTTCTAGCCTTATTTTATATTTCTCCATGCATTCTATACCCTAGACCTAATCCATTACTCTGTCCCCTGGCCTCTCATATTTCTAGGTCTTTGCTTACACTGTTGCCAATCCTTTGAATGTCTTCTCATTGCCTGTAGAATTTCCTATTGGTTACTATCTATCTTAACTCAAAAGCCACCTTCTCCAAAAATGTTTTCCAATGGTTTTTTTGGTGCATTTTTTTCTCTTTAGTTCATCAATTTCCTTGTCTTCCTCTGACTTCACATTGTATTGTGAACCTTGTTATGACCATCATCAGATGTTATTATTTTGGGGATATTTTATTCTTCTGCTAGACTGCAAGCTCCACAAGGGTAGGTATGTAAACTTTGTTTCTGTCCAGCACCTAGGACTAGGCTCTGTACAAATAAATATTTAATTAAAGTGAATTTGTAAATTCTTCAGAATTTACAAGGCCTTCAATTTATAATTTTATTATTATTTTTTTTTTTTGGGTGAGGCAACTGGGGCTAAGTGACTTGCCCAGGGTCACACAGCTAGGCTTCAATTCATTATTCCAGACCTCTAATAACCATAGAATGATACAAGTCAGGGTTGGAAAGGACCTTTCCAGGTCATCAAGTCTAGCCTCTTGTCTCACATAAAATGTTTCACTTGTTGTTAAGTTGGTTTAGTTGTGTCTGACTGTTCCTGACCCTCTTTGGAGTTTTCTTGGCAAGGATACTGAAGTGGTTTGCCATTTCCTTCTCTAGTTCATTTTGCAGATGAGGAAAAGAGGCAAACAGAGTTAGCTAAGTGACTTGCCTGAGGTCACATAGTATGTGTTTAAGTCCAGATTTGAACTCAGTTCTTCCTGACTCCAGGTCTGGCGCTCTATCCACTGTGCCACCTCGTTGCCCCTGATATTCTCCCAATGATATTCCTAATGAATGCTCATCCAGCCTCCACTTGAATGCTCCCAGAACAGAGAACTCACTACTTAGTAAAGTGAACTCAAGTGAACTCTTCCAGTGTTGGGCAGTTTTAATTATTAAAAAAAAAATTCTTCCTTATTTTCAGTTGAAATTAGCATCACTGATATTTACATCTACTGCTCCTAGGTGTTCTCTCCACAGCTAAGAAGAATAGCCATTGGTGTGCAGGTGAAAAAGGGGAAAAAATGTACTCCCCACACACTTTTAAATTTAATCTACATAATTAACATTTTTCCCATCACTTTTCTTAAGTCTAGACAATCAACAAAGCAATAGATCAAGCCTCTATTTGTAGCCATTGCAGGTTTCCAAGGTGTAAACACTCACCTCCAAAGCTGAACAATCTACTCCACCAATAGGAACTGACTCTAGCACATCCACCACTAAGAATAAGTCTTAATTACTGTCACATGATAGCCCTGCCCAGTCCTTTAGGCCCCCATACAGTCTTCTCTTCTCAGGACTAAATTTGGTCTTTCTACCATTCAACAATTCATTGGAACAAACATTAATTACGTACTTACTATGTGCAAAGCATTGTACCAGTCACTGGGATACAAAGATTTGAAAAAGACCCAGTCCCTGCCCTCAGGGAGCTTACAGTCTAATAAAAGGGGACAACATGTGCACAAATAATTATGATTCAAGGTAGAACATGAAATCAATAAAGAAGGGTTATGCAAAGTGATGTGAGAAATATGGGGAGAAAGCAATCACCTGGGGGGCGGGGTGTTGAAGGGTCAGGGCAGGGTTAAGAGAGGAAGAAACATCTGAGTTGGACCTGGCAGGAAGGGAACAGGATGAAGCTAGGGTTAGGGGAAACCCATTTTTCTGCATGGGGTTTGGCACAAGAATAGGTAGGGAGATGAGAGAAGGGACAATGAGAAGAGGGGACAGGGAATAATCAGGATGACTAGAATCAGTCTTTCCTCCCAGGACACAGTTTTCAGACTCTTGCCTATAGGGTCAGAGGTCAACAGTCATTATTGAAGATTTCCCCTAAGCTTTCTTGGTTGTTTACTGCATCCTCAGTCTTCCCCAGCACCGTCCTACAGGTTTTCCTCCCATACGCACTTTTTGTCACTTAAGACAGGCCACTGGCGTCTCTCCTCCTGACTTCTGTGGCTTCTTAGATTCAGCGGGCACACAGCTTGCTTAATTAAGCTCTAGTTCAGTTGCTTCCCAAACTAATTTGGCCTCAGAATACTTGGAGGCTTGAATTAACTTCAAGAAACCCATATATGCTGGTTAGTCTCTGTCAGAGGACATGGAGTACCCCTGGGATAAAAGGAGGTCTGGGAAATTTCATTGTTAGATAAAGGAAATTAAAACTATTTTCACACTGAAAAAAAAATTGCCACCTGTAAGTATTTTAGACACTCATATAATTTAATGGTTAATATTTTAGAAGGAAAATAAAAAAAATCTCTAGGGGTGAGACTTCCTGACAAGGGCCCCTATTCCCTTGGCACAGAACACCTGAAGAGAGGTCTGAAGAGCCCAGTTTGGGAGAGTTACCAAAGGTTATAAGATACTTTACCTATTTTCTCTAACAGCTTTCTACTAACTACCTGTGTGGCATTGAGCAAATCACTTTAACAACAACAATAATAATCATGGCTAACATTTATATAGTTCTTAATATGTGCCAGGCATTGTGCCAAGTGCTTTACAATTATTATCTTATTGGCTCTTCACAACAACCCTGGGAGGTAGGTGCTATCATTATTTTTATTATTATTCCCATTTTATAGATGGAAAAACTGAGGCAAACAGCAGTTAAGTGACTTGCCCAGGATCACACTGATTGTTGTCCTTCATTCTCGAAGAGGACCAAAATGACATTACTGTGTTAGAGTCAAGTTCCAATGTATCTCACTGTGACTGTTCAGACAATATGAGCTCAGAGTGCTCTGCCACAGGTTGGGTACAAATAGTCCACGTGAACATTTGAAGTGGATTCCCTAAATCTGTGCATCTCACATTTCTTTTGAGCTACTTCAATTCTGCTTTGCTCATAGAGCACAGCACATTTTCTGATGAGAGCATGGCATGTTGGGTGGTCCTACGCCAGTGTCTTCCATGTCATACAATCAATTCCAAAGTTCTTAAGAGAGACCCTGAGAGTGTTCATGTATCACTTTTTCTGACCACCTTGTGAGTGCTTGCCCTTCGTGAGTTCTCCATAAATTAGTCTTCTTGGCAAACTTACAGGTTCACATAGCTATTAAGTATTTGAGGTTGGATTTGAACTCAGGTCTTAATCTCTTAATTGAAAAGTTTGAGTTTCCTCAAGGAAAAAGGAGGAGGGTAGATGACCTCTAAAGTCACTGATCTTCGAATCACCCCAGGAGGGAAGTAGTACAAGCATCATTACTCTCCATTTGACTGAGGAGGAAACTCATGAGGTGATTTATTCGAGGTCACATAGGTAGTAAGTGGCAGTGCCTGGCAGGGTCAAGCCCATCTTGGACTCCCAGTGATTCTTCAAAAGTCATCTCTACTGTCCCCAACCCAGTTCCCAGCTGGTATGTAGCAAATGCCAACTGTGGCCAACAAGACCGAGGTAACTGTGAACTTGGGGGCCAAACCAGAGCCCTGGTTGAAGGAGGAGCCCAAATGACCACTCATCATCAAGCTATGTTCTAGGAGTGCAAACTGAGAAGTCTCTTTTAGAACAAAACCTACCCTAAGGAAGGAGATCCCAGGATAGCAAAGTGATTTCAAATTGACTCCTTCACTGCAGGAGTGAGACTTGGGATCAGGCCTGTTCCCCAGTTCCTGCTCCTCTTTGGCCTTTAGTCACACCCCTCTAGCAGCTGAGCCACCTGCTGTTATAGCCCCAGCCTCAAGTACAGGGGACAGGACTGGCCTTGGGGTTTTAAGATCTGGCCAAGGATTCCTTCTGAGCCTTCTTGCTGTTCAACTAGAAGCCTTTGAAAATGTACCTATGTCATAATATTAATGATAGTAATTAAAATAGCACATTTATTTAGCACTTTCCTTCCAACAACCCTTTGAGGTAGGTAGTGCAACTATTATCATCCCCATTTTAAAGATGGGAAACTGAGGCTCAGAGAGGCAGTGACTTGCCCAAGGTCTCAGTGCTGATAAATATCAGTGCAAGAGTCTGAACCCCATTCTTGCCCCTATTCCATACTACTTGGATGCAACAACTGACCTACTAGCCCCTGGAGTATCACAACAAGGGATTAATCTTCCTCTTGCACGGTGGGTGATGGGTGCATAGTGGGCTTTGGAGGCATCAAAAAGTGGCATATACATTTTGGCTTTGAGTGTTAGAATTTAAACACAGACCTCAGTCCTTAGGAAGCTAAGGGCCTCCAGGCTTTCTCAGGGTGAGGTAAGGGGCTAAGAGGGAGGGAGCTCTCAGGAACACGGGGCCCTAAATTCAGCACACTAGCCTTGGTGCTGCCCAAAAGCCCCCTCCACCCTTTCCCCCACTCACCTGCTAAATCACTGCTTATCTTTTTCAGCTTTCAGATTCCTCTAGGGTCCAGAAAGACCTTCCTTCACTCCAGCCCAGGATCCCAGACCTTGGCCCTCTCCCGACTAGCCTCAAAGAAACCACACCCTTCCAAATTCTCCCTCTTCTCCCCAGCTGCCCCTGATCTCCCCAGTTGTTGTTTTCGTCTCCCTCCATTCCCAAGGGCCTGAGGCTAAAGCTGGGGAGTCTTTGCAAGCTGTGTTTGTTGCTGAGTTGGCCCCCAACAAAATACAGCAACAGCACCGGCTTTGGCTCAGTCTTGGCAAGGGAGAGAGACTCCACACAGAGTGCTCTGGCACCTAACCTTCCACACTTCTTACCTTGTGGGCCAGCAGGACCAGGTGCGGGTCTTCTAAATCCTATGGAAGGACCGTGTTCCGAACAAAGTTCCTCTCTGGGGTCCATAGTCAGAGGACCATGGGGACAGAGAGCAGGGACTACAAGGCACCTCAGAGATCTTATTCAATCCCAAGGAGAGAATTTTTACAGAGGAAAGCACTGACCTGTGCAGGGTCACACAGGTAGAACAGAGCTGAGGCTAGATCTGAATCTGTGACTTCTGACTCCAAACTTAGTCAATGGGGACAGAAGAGTATCAGTTATTTCTCTAACATAGCCCTTAGAGGCTACACTACTTTTCCAGCCCCACCCCACACCCCCCTCTCACTGTGGCAAAGTTATAAGAAGTCAAGTCCTAGCCCTTGCTACCTACCACCTGTGCTCTTTTTTTTTCTCAGGCCTCAGTCTTCTCATTTGGAAAATGAGTACGGAGGTTGGGCCCTTAAGACTCCTTCTAGTTCTGACTGTCTGTGGTCCTACAATGCTTCAGAGGATCTCTTCCCACCTTCCCAGGGTAGGGAAACATCAGGATGACCAGTCATCTCACCACTTCCCTAGCAACAGGCTAATGACTCTTCAAGGTAAAGGTAGATTATGTTGTGATATCACCCAGTGGAAAGTATAAGGGATCCCACCGAGGGGAAGCTGGAGGAGTAGATAGAGGGCCAACCTTGGAGTCTAAAGAAGTGTTCAAATCCCCCCTCCACACATTCTGGCTATGTAACCCCAGGCAATTAATTTAATCTCTCAAGGCCCCAAGCAACTCTGCATTAGTAGAGGTAAATTCTTCATTGGAAATTACTTATATCAATGAAGTCACTGTTCTCCCCCCCCCCCCAACGATATATAGTCATAAAACTAAATCTCATTCATCCCAGGGTAAAAATCCTTCCCTGGGAAAGAGTGTGACGTATGAGAAAGCTCAAACACACTGTCTCTTTCAGGCCACCAAGGGGTCTTTCCACAGAAATACTCAAAGAAGTGGGGGCCCAGAGGAGTAGTGATTTGCTCAGGACCACACAGCAATCATAGACAGTTCAACCCCCACTCCTCTTCTTTTCCCAACCTACCTGCCTTGTTTCTAGGGAAAGAGGAGCAGGTCAGCAGGGGCAGCCAGAGGAGTAGTGCTCAAGCATCCTGATTCTCAGCGATCTGCTGGGCCCTTCTGTCCTTGACCAGGGACAGGTGGGGAAGGCAATTGAGGTTAGCTGTCAGTGGCTCTTTGCCCTGACCTCTGACTCTGCCAAATGTGGTCATTGCAGAGGATGCAATTACCCTGGTCATGGGAATGGTTAGGCCGCTCAGACTCGGAGACAATGGCTTGGCTGGAGCACGTGGGCAGACCGGGGAGGCCAGCATGGGCTTCTGGCTTCCTGGGAGGAAGTGGGGCATTGTTTCGGGGCCCAATTCCGGACCCCGCTGGAACAGAGCACAATGAAGGGAGAGGACCTGGCCAAGCCACTGACATTTGGGGTCTCATTTATGACTTTAATGACCCTGCTGGTGGATCTACCTGGAAGCAGATCTGCTAATGAGCTCGGCAGTTGGCATGGCACCAAAGGGAAGCCAGTCGGGCTGGCTCCCCTAGGGGAGGAGGGCTGGCTGGTGTGTGGTCTAGCACTGGGAGAGCTGGGAAACAGAGATGTGGGCTCCGTCCGGGCAAACCACGGGGAGGTCCTGTGACTCCCCACCCACCTCTCCACTCACTCCACTGGGGTCACAGGACCCCACCCTGGGAAGGGGGCGGCTGTGAGGTTAAGAATTATAATGATAATCTGACTTTTCATCTGGGCTGTGCTCCTACTTGCTATGTGACCTTGAGTAAGTCCCTTAACTACGTGGACCCTCAATTTCCCCATCTGTCTTATAGAGGACACCCTATCCCCATGCCCCTTAGGGCACTAAAAAGACAAGATAAGATCATAAATACTGTGTACTTGGAACTCTTTGGAAGAAAATTGTTCTAGACATTTAAGACGTTAAACAATTTTATTTTTCCCACCTCTGTTGCAGTGCAACCTCCTTGAGCGTGGAGGAGAATAGTCCCTTTGGCCTGTCTGCTCTTTCATCCTCTAGGGTTTCACTGGCAAAAGGGCCCAGGTTTTCCAGTACTGTTCACCACTTGATGCCCATCCTCATCCTCAATGGTTATTCTAGGGACAAAAGAGGTTACTCCAGGGACACGAGAGACTGCTTCCTGAGTTTGGAGACATTTAAGTATCAACTGTCAGGGCCCCAGGAGGCCAGGATGCTGGGCAGAGTATCCAAAGGTTGAGATGACTGCTACTCCTTCCTTTCCACTACCATGCAAGGTAAAATGTGATTAACCCTACTCCTCTGCTCAAGAAACTTCACTGGCTCCCTATAGCCCATAGGATAAAATAAAAATTCCTTCATCTAGCTTATGAGGCCAATTACAGTCTGCCCCCAATCTACCCTTTCAGCCTTATTTCATGCAACAACTCTTCACATCTGCACTATTGTCTCTGCCTTTTCTCATCTCCCCCTTCCATTCATTTGCACAGGCTGCCCTGTGCTTAGAATGCATTTCCTCTTTCTTATCTTGTTCTCTTGAAATCCTTGTCTTCTGTCAAGGCCCAGCTCACTTGCTGCTTCCTCCACCAGGCCTTCCCTAGTCTTTTGTCTAGGTCTCTCCTTTACATGTCTGTAAAATATAAGAATGAGACTAGAATCTGTCAGGAGTTCTTAGCCTTTTTTGTGTCCTGAGCCCCTTAGATCAGGGGTGGGGAACCTGTGACCTCAAGGTCACATGTGGCCTTCTAGGTCCTCAATTATGGCCCTTTGGCTGAATCCAACCTTCACAGAAAAAAATCCCCTTAATAAAAGGATTTGTTCTGTAAAACTTGGGCTGCGTCAAAAGGCCATAATTGAGGACCAGAGGGCCACATGTGGCCTTGAGGCTGCAGGTTCTCCACCCCTGCTGTAGATAGTCTGGTATGGTCTCCTTCTCAGAAGAATGTTTTTTAGAGACAGAAAACAAAATATGTAGGACTGCAAAGGAAACCAGTGATATTGAAATTGTTATCAAACTATTAAAAAAAAAAGTTCATGGACCTTAAGCTAAGAATCTCAGAAAGAGGGTCTTTAAGGCCCTTTCCAGCCTCAAGTCCTGTGATTATTTGTCCTGATAGTCTACCTTCTATCATACTTACCTGTCTTCATAGTGTCTTCATTATTAAACTGTTAACCTCTTGAAGGCAGGGGCTGTGATACTTTTTCATCTTTGTGCCCCCAGCTTCTCTAGTATGGTGCCTGTACTTGGAAAGTGTTGTATCATCTGAATGGAAATGTCACAAGTGGGACAGATAGATGGTCCAGGACATAGGATGGCAGAGACATCACTGGGGGCTAAAATTGTAAGGTAGGGAAGATGCTTCAAGAGACTAGAGATGGGCTTTGAAGGATGGATGAGCAAGACAGAAAAACAGGAATGGGTAGAAGGAGAGGGGCCTGCCATTTAGTAGGAGAAAGTCTGTGACCAAATTGTGAGATTGGGCATGGCAATGGCTAATAGTACCTAATAGGGAGCAGACCAGGTAGAAGGGTGCTGAGAGTGCATAGTAGGAGAGACATTTGTAGAGGTTTTTGAATAATCTGTGCAGAGAAGCTATTTAGGCCAGAATAGGCCCATATATACAGCCCTAATCTCCCTTTTTGAGCTCCAGGTCCCCTTCACAAGCTACATGTTAGATATCTCCAATTTGATATCTATAAACAACTTGTTATCTTGGGGTGACTTGGTGGTCCAATGGATAGAGCATGGGCCTGGCAAGAAGACCCAAGTTCAAATTTGGCCTCAAACACTTAATAGCTGTGCTACCCAGACCCCAGGTAGGTCACTTAAACCATTTGCCTCTGTTTCTTCAACTGTTAAATGTTGTGAGGCTCAAATGAGATAATATTTGTAAAGTGCTTAGCACAATGTCTGACACATAATAATCACTATATAATTATTTAATTCCTCCCCCTTTCTTTCCCAAACCAAACCTCCCCTAAAGCCTCTGTTGTTCCAAACTCCTCTGTTTCTGTTGAATTGTTCTAGTCACTCAGGTTTGGAGCCTAAGATCATTCTAGTCAGTCTTCCACCTTTCTCTTGTTATCTCATCGGTGAACACGCCTTGTTGATTCTACCCCCACAACACCTCTTGCCTCTGTCCCCTCCTCCCACAAGCCCTGACTCTAGCTCAAGCCCTCATCATCTCTTGCCCGCATTACTGCAGCAATGTCTTAATTGGACTCCCAGCTTCCAGCATCTCCCCTTGCCAAGCCGCTCTCCATCCAGCTGCCAAAATTATCTTTTTAAAGCACGAGTCTGAACGTGTCACACACACTCCTCACACCTTCCCTCTTGCCCTTTCTAGAATCCTCAGTGACTCCCTATTTTGTCTGGAATAGAATGCAGACATCTTACCCAGGATTTAAAGCCCTCACAATATGGTTCCAGCATATCTCTCCAGGTTCAGTTCACATTTTTCTTCACCCATACTGCACCAGCCAAGTTAGCCTATTTGCTATTCTTTAAACTCAATAATCTATCTCCCCTTTCAGTGTCTTTGAATAGACTGATTCTCTATGCCTGGAATGAACTCCCTCCTCATCTCTGCCTCTGAACATCCCTTTCTTGCTTCCAGACTCAGTTCATGTTTCTCTTTCTGCAGGAAACTTTTCCCCATCTTCCTAGTTAGTATGCTTTCTCTTCAAATAATTGTGTGTGTGTCTGTATGTGTGTGTGTGCATACACACACACACATATTCCATATATACTCCTTAGATACATGTTCCTTCATATGTTTGTGAATGTATATGTGTATGTATATATGTATGTGTTTATGTATGTATGTTTGTATGTATATTCCTTAACCTTTTGTATGTCAAAATCCCCTTGGACAGTTTGTTGAAGCCTTTGGACCTCTTCTCAAAATAACATTTTTAAATGCATAAAATAAGATACATAGAATTATACAAAGGAAAACAATCATAATAAAGTAATATAACATATGTGTGTGCATATATAAAATATATTTTTATATCTATTCACAAGTTGTATTCCTCATGTAATCTCTTTGAGAGGGGACTGTTTTTGGTTGTCTTTGTTTCCCCAGCAGAGTCTCAAACATAGAGGGCACTGAAATTTAAAAACAATGAATAAATGATTCTTCCCCAGTCTTTTGTTTTACCATATATTGTAAACTTTTATGCTTAAGGAATTTTTTAAAAATTTTGAATGAATGAATGAAGGCTATTCAATTGGATTGATTTTAATTGTCTCCAACCCCCAACTTCTCAAACGCTAGTCCTTAGAGATCCATCTTGCCTTATCCTACCTCTATTTTATTAATGAGGAGACAAAGGCCCTCAGAGGTAGAATGACTTGGCCAGGGGAACATAGCAGAGTTAATTGGCATAGTCCTTTCAGACTACAAAGAAGCATTTGGGCAACCCTAGAATTTAGAGCTAGAAGGGACCCTAGGGATCATCTAATGCAACCATTTTATAGAGTCTCAGAGAGCAGAAGTGGCTTGTCAGTGTACCTAGGCATTCAATGACACAGCTGGGATTCAAACCCATGCCCTGTGGCACCATGCCCAGAGCACATTCACTTTTCACTGGCCAATACAGCATCTACCTACAGAAACCAATGAGATGATGATGGTGATAAGAGAAGATTGGATTTATTAATAATATAATGATAACAGGATAGTAATGATTATGATATGTAATTTAATAATGATATCAATGCATTATAATAACAAAATAATAGGACAATAAAAATAATTATAATTACTAGCCTATAATAGTTGTATCATTAATAAATATGATCATCTCTAACCTGTGAGAAGCAGTATGTTATAATAGATAGAGAACTGGCTTAGGAGTCAGGACAATAGGGTTCATTTCCTGCCTCTGATATATAATGGCTGTGAGACCCTGGGCAAGTCACTTAACCTCTAAGTTCCCTCAGACAATTCTCTAAGTTGCAGAGTAGATGCTGATCTGAATTGTAACAGGGAGTTCCTCACTGGGAGCTCTCAATAAAATCCTAAGTCTGGTTTAAAAAAATGTAATAATCATATCTATTTATAAACTACTTTCAGGTTTAAGGTCTGGTTCCTTTCTTGTAAAAGCAAAGGTACTTAAATTAGGTGGTCTCCAAGAAACCTTCTCAGTTCTAGGATTCTGAGTTTGACTTGACATCTTTCCGTCTCACCCCTTTCTTTCCCGTGATCTCTCTCCAGACAGCAGAAAATTAAAGCTTTGCTTGCTAAGGGCTTAGGGTATTAACCCTTTCCAGAAGACATCAGCATTTCAAGTAGGGACTATGGAAGATAGTCCTTAACCTTTTGTGTACCGAGCACCCCACTGGGCAGTGTGTTCACCACACTGGATCCCTTCTCAAAATAACATTTTTAAATGCCTAAGATAAAAATACATAGGATTACAAAGGAAATGGGTTTTTTTGAAATAATATACAGTTATCAAAATATTAAACCAACAAGTTCATCAATAACTCCTGCTTTGTAGTCATCCTGATAGGTTCTGAATAAGAGAGGGAAGGAGAGGTCATCCTGCTTTCTAAACCATCAGCCTAAATGCCTTAGAGCCAGAGGCTGGGAAACATGCTCTCACAATGTCCCTGACATTGCCCTTCAGATTTTCTGACTTCAGCCTTGGACATAGATCTCTGTCTTCTCCCAAGATAGGATGAGAAAACACTCCCTCCTCATCAGAATGTAAGCCCCCTTGAGAGCAGGGCCTTTTTGTTGTATTTCTCAGCACCAGAACCCAGCCTAGTTCCTGGAATGTAATACAAGCATGCCTCATTTTATTGTGCTTTGCTCTATAGAGCTTTGCAGATATTGCATTCTTTTTACATTTTTTTTTTTTACAAATTGAAAGATTGTGGCAGCCCTGCATTGAGCAAGTCCATCAGGGCCATTTTTCCAGTAGCATGTGCTCATATTATGTCTCTGTGTTACATTTTGGTCATTCTCATAATATTTCAAATGTTTTCATTATTATTATGTCTGTTATGGTGATCTGTGATCAGTGATCTTTGAAGTTACCATTGTAATTGTTTTGGGGAGCCACAAACTGTACCCATAGAAGATGGTGAAGTTAATTGATAAATGTTGTGTGTGTTCTGACTGCTCCACCAGCAGGCTGTTCCAGTCTCTATCCCTCTTCTCTGGCCTCCCTATTCCCAGAGACACAACAATATTGAAATTAGGCCAATTATTAACTTTACAATGGCCTCTAAGTGTTTAAGTGAAAGGAAGAATCAATCAATGTGGCAAACTTTATTGTTGTCTTATTTTAAGAAATTGCCACAGCCACCCCAGCCTTCAGCAACCACCACCCTGAGCAGTCAGCAGTCATCAACATCAACGCAAAACTGTCCACCAGCAAAAAAGATGACGTATCACTGAAAGCTCAGATGATGGTTAGCATTTTTTAGCAATAAAGCATTTTTTAAATTAAGTAGGTACATTTTTTTTAGACACAATACTATTGTACACTTAATAGATTACAGTATAGTGTAAGCATAACTTTTATTTGCACTGGGAAACAAAAAAAATTCATGTGACTCACTTTACTGCGATATTTGCTTTATTGTGGTAATCTGGAACCAAACCCACAATATCTCTGAGGTATGCCTGTAAGTACTTGGTGTTGGATTGAATTGAAATAGCCTTTTATGGCAGTAGCAAAATGACTTAATAGTCGAAGTCATTTGCAGAATGTCCACCTTTCAGAGAACTTTAAAAATGGAAGGTTCCCATCAGTATTGGCAAGTAAAGTTCCCTCTAGAAACAGGGGGAAAAGATAAAGTGACTTCTGGAGTAGATGACAGTCTGCTCTCACTAAAAACATAATTACTAATGATTAGGTTGTATTGGAAGATAGCTAGAATACTATTTAATCAATCAGTAAGAATTTATTAGGAGACTAGTATGGCCAGGCATCCTCCATATATGGTCCTATAAGCATAAACTTTTAAAATCACATACTTAATAAAAAAAAATTAGTGCAATTTGATACATGCACCACTATGCTTATAATTACGCATATTGTAAAACAAAAATGAAAATTGGAATTAGGTAAAGATTAAATAATTCTTTTAAAATATTTTATTTATTAATGGTATAAAAATGTGTGTGCATGTGGTGGGGTGGTGGTTCAAACAAAATTATACTACTCAGGAAGTGTAGTGGAATTGGTTGAGGATACTACAATACTCCCTGTGGCTTGTTGTTCATCCTTTGTTTTCAAAGGGGACCAATGACATCACAGGGTGATGTCTTGACTTGCACTTGAATTGGATTTAAGTGAGGCAGAGTTGTGCAAAGTCATCTGCCTCACTCTCTTTTCTAGAGTCATCAAAGTCCACTGGCAAGACAAAAGTCAAGATGGCTGGCAATGGCCTGGGATAAAGAGGATGACCTTAGCATCTTTGATGTTTCACCAGGTTCCAAGCACTCCACAGCACCTGCTGCCTTCGTGGTTGTTGGAACAAATTGTTTGCATCCTCCCATTCTGCCGGGGGAAGTCTTCATACGCTTGAGGTAGACATCCCCCTAACTCACTGATGGATTTGATGCTTCTTGGTTACCCTCAACCTGGTTAAGCTTGTGGTTTACAGAGGTGTGGCTGAGGCACATGCCACAGCTTCGTGGAGCCACAGGTGAGAACTGAGTGACAGGTGGACACCCAAGATAGATAAGTAGCCCTGAAACGGGCTTGGTGAGCCCTCACCCCAGAGGTGCTAGTCCTCCCTGAACACCCCACACAGTGGGATTGTGGCATTCTATTATTGGGACAGCCCCCAAGGGTGAAAGCAACTTCAGTTTCTGAGAAAATGCCTCCGAGGCTTGTAGGGGGAAAGGAGAGAGCCTCTGTCTCCCTCCCCCAGCACAAAAGATAACCTGGACAACTTCAAAGTCTCAGAAGATCAATCTAGAACTCCGAGCAGAGAAATAATCTCTGAATCACTCTGTGTGATTAGGGTTAAAAAAAAAAAAAAGCAACCCAAACTTTTTTACTCACTAAAAACATAATTATTAATAATGATACTCTTGATGAGAGTAATGTGATTGAATATCATTCTATTCAATAGGATTGGAGAGTAACAATATTTAACACTTTGTAAAATAGAGACCCGTTATCAAATAGAGGTCTGCTTTAAAATCAGTTTATTTTGATATTTGCTTTTAATGGTTGTCATCATTGAAAAAGATACCTCACAAAGATACATCCAAATGGAAGAAATGCATCATTGGTTGTGCTTATTAAATTATGATACTCATTTTTCAATCCCCATTCACCAATTATGCAGGGGTTTTTGTTGAAAATTTGGCTAGTAAATTTCCATCTTTCCTAGTGTCAATCAATTGTCCTTGCAAACTAATCAGAAGGTGTCTCAAAAATGGGCTCAAAACACACTGAAATACTACTTCAAGATTTTTAAATGGGTTAGAAATGTCTGTTTCCAAGTGGTTGTTTTTTTAAAAATGTGCATTTATGAGGGTTTTTATAGGTGGCAAACATTGCTTTTAGCAACCCAGAGAGAAGAGAGTATGAATTCAGGAGGAGAGGATGGTTACCAGTTAAAGGCTCTAGACATAGCCAGAAGGTTGAGGTCCTTACAGGATGCACTAGAGCCGCTGGGACTGAGCTAGTTGTTACATCTTCATTGTAAGCGTTCACAGATATGACAAACACTGCAAATCAGGGCTTGAATTATTGTTTTGTTGATTGCCTAGACTTACCAAAGTGATGGAGGAAATGTTAGTAAATGCAAATCAAACTGAAAAGTGTATCATGAGTACACTTTTTTTATTTCTGGGGATCAAGGAGTTAAATACATTTATCAGCACACACCCCTGTTGAGGACTAAGAAGAGATATGATTTGGTGATTAAGAGATCATTGGTAACTAAGAAAAGAGAGAGAGACAGACAGAGAGACAGAGAGACAGAGACGGAGAGAGATTTCAGCTGAGGTCATGCTATACACTCTCCTTTGAAGATCACTGATCCAGAATATTGTGTTTTGTCCTGGGAACATAATAATAAAAAGAAGATTAAACAATGGGTGCACACCCAGAGTTGAAAGTACTGGAGATGTCTAGCCTAGAGAAGATTTTCCCCCCACTTAATAGTATTTTATTTTTTCAAATTACATGTAAAGATAGTTTTCAACATTCACTTTTGTAAGATATTGAGTTCTAATTTTTTTTTCTCCCTCTCCCTCCTCTCCCCTCTCCCCAAGAGGGCATGCAATCTGATGTAGGCTATACATGTACAATCATATTAAACATATTTCCACATTAGGAATGTTGTGAAAGAAGAATCAGAACAAAAGGGAAAAAGCACGAGAAAGAAAGAAAAAAGAGACAAAATAGTGTGCTTTGATCTGTATTCAGTCTTCATAGTCTAAAGAAGATTTGAGCGAGGGACACAATCCAACCATGGAATGGAACGTCTTAGAAGGTAGAGGGTTCCTCCTCATTGGAGGCCTTAAAGCAAAGATTGTATAACCGCTTGCTGGGTATGTGGTGGGGGCTATCTTTGTTTAGTCATGAATTAGTCTAGATGGCCTCTGAGGTCCTTTTCCAACTGAGATTTTGTGATACTTGTCTTAAAGTATTTGAAGGGCTGAAGAAAGATTGGATCTGTCCTGCTTTTTCCCAGTGGGCAAAATTAGGAGCAGTGGGTACATGTTAGAGAGAGTCATAGTTAAAATGAATTTATTCAATTGGTCAATAAGAATGTAAGTGCCTACTGTGTGCCAGGCACTGTACTAAGTACTGGGACTTCAAAGAAAGGCATAAAACAGTCCCTGCTCTCAAGGAGCTCACAGTCTGAGGTGGGGGGGGGACGGACTTCCTAATAGTCAATTGAGTATAAGCTTCCTCATTGTTTTGTCTGTTTCCATATTCCCAGTCTTATAAATAGTAGGCATTTAATAAATGTTTATTAATTAAATTAAAGTTATCCAAAGTGGAATAGGCTGTTTTAAGAGGTACTGAGTTCCTGCTTATTAGAAGTCTTTGTGTGAAGGCTATAGATAGCAACTTCTTGGGAATACAGCAGAGCAGATTCCAGTCAGATATGGGTTAGAGTACATGCCCTGAGCAAGGCCATACATCACTAGCTACAGGCAAATATCTCTTTGGCCCAGGTGCTTCCTCTGAAGGGATCACCACCCATACCCACGCCTCACCTTGAGGTCCTCAGGGTGTAGCACAATCGCCTCTTGTGCCTCTGACCCTGGGACTTCATCCATGGCAATCCTCCCCAAGAGTCCACCTTCCCTCCAACTCCTTTGGGGACAAAGGCCAGTCTCTCAGGAGGATGGGTCACCCTTTTTTCCTCTAGGACTGAAACCACAGTCGAATTGTCCTTTGAGCCACCACCTCCCCCAATCCCAACTGGTTTTACATCAGGAGAAAAACAAATCCTAGTCATGGCTCTGCCTCTGAAGCAACGCCCCACCCCCCACCCCCAACCCTAAGAATCTGTGAATGTGGTTCACGGAACTGCTGTTAATAGAGGGGAGGAGCTGAGGCCAATATGGTGTTTGAGGGACATCAAAGTAGAGGCAGGCTATTATCTTTGCTCCAAAGATTGCTTTCCCTTTCTTCCTTTTCATTCCCTCCCAGAAGGGGAGGAGAGGTGAAACCAAATAGTACTCAGGCCTGCAGTTTATACTATATTAGCCTGTGCTTGTTCAAATCACAGAACTTCAAGGCTGGAAAACATCTCCAAGAGAAATCTTGCACCCGGGCCCAAATTCACAGCACATTGAAGCTAGAAGGGATGTCGAGCTTATCTAGACCAGCACTTCTTAAAGGATGGTCTTCCATGGGGGGCTGTGAGACCCTTCCAGGGCATCCACGAGGTTAAAATTCTTCTCATAATAATACTGAGACATTATTTGCCTATTAAAACACTTCTCCTTTCCAGCTATATATCTGCATTAGGCCGTACCGTCTTCATATACTTCAACCAAAACAACGTGTCATAACAGACTCAATGAAGAAGATGGGGGATTCTAGCTGTCTTCTATAAGCCAGAAATTTAAAGGGTTAGCAAAAATATGTAAAACAATACCATTCCCCTCTTTTTTTGTTTGTTTTGGAAAAACTGCTTTTCATAAAAAATGTTATTTATGTTAACATGTAATGGGTTTATTTTTTAAGTGAATTAATAAATATTTTAAAATTTTATCAATTTGAATTTCTAATACAGTAAAAATGGATAAATATAACTCACATAAGGAAAAGCTCTTGAGGGGCAATCCCCAATAATTTTAAAGAATGTATTGGGGTCCTGATACAGAAAAGTTTAAGAATTACTGATCTAGGTCAACTACCACATCTGATAGCTGAGGAAATGAATATCCAGAGACGGGAATCGACTTACTATATGTCAGACACTGTGCTAAGCACAGGAGATACAAAGTCAAAGATGAAATAGTTCTTGCCCAGAACAAGTTTATGGTCCATTCAGACACAACTTGCACAAAAGTATATTCAAGATACATGCAAAATAAATAGAAGGTAATTTGTTTTTTGGGGAGGACCTTGTTAGCAGTGGGGGTAGGGCAACTGGGAAAGGCCTGACATAGGTGATATCTGTTGATCTGAGCTATGAAGTAAACCAGGTCTTCTACAAAGCAGAGATGAGGAAACAGATCATATTCGGCTTGTCCAAGGCCATTCACTGAGCCGGAGGGGTATGCTGGAGCCAGCCGAACAGGTTGGAGAGTTTTTAGCGAACACTACAAAACAATGTTTGATACATTGTTTGATTTATTGTCTAGACTTAAGAAAGTAATGGCGGCTAGGTAGTACAGAGGATAGAGTAATAGCCCTGGAATTAGGAGGGCCTGAGTTAAAATCTGAACTCAAATGCTTCCTAACTGTGTGACCCTGGGCAAGTCACTTAACCCTGATTGCCTCAAAAACTAAAAAAAAAAGAAAAAAGAAAAAAGAAAAAATTAACTATGCAGATTAAATTTAAAAGAATGTTGTGAGCATATTCCCCACAGCACCCCACCCCTCTTAACTGATTGTTAAACACTTATCAGTAGACCACTGACTCTTAATCTTTCTCCTCACTCTCCTTTGGTATTGCCCTACATATGGCTTTGTTGTTGTTGTTTAGGTGGGTAATGGGAGCCCAGTCTCTCTCTTCATCTAGAGTATAAGCTTCTGGAATGCAGGGATAGTGTCTTGTAACAATTTCTGCCTCACAACTGATATTTACATAGCGTTTTTTAGTTTGCAAGTGCTTTGCCTGCATCATCCCCTTTCACTCTCATGATCATCTTATGAGGAAGTTGGCATCACAGAGTGTTAGAGATGGAAGGGACCTTAGAGATCTTCGAGATACAATCTCTCATTTTACAGGTAGGGAAACTAAGTTTCAGACAGGTTTCGCAGCAGATCCCAGGTCACTTAGAAAGTTAGAGGCAGAGACAGACCTCAAACCCAGATCTTCTGACTCCAAATGGCTCCTTCTGCATCCAACAGTTGGTTTTTTTTTTTTTTTGAGGTAATCAGGGTTAAGTGACTTGCCCAGGGTCACATGGCTAGTAAGTGTCTGAGGCTGGATTTGAACTGAGGTCCTCCTGACTCCAGGACTGGTGCTCTATCAACTGTACCACCTAGCTGGCCCTCATCCAGCACTTCTTTTAAAAAAAAAATTGAGGTTTTTTCTTTGTCACTAAAAGCTGCATTTCTAAATATTGTATATCCCTCCTTTCTCCTCTATCTAGCAAGTCATCCCTTGTGACACAAAATAAAAAAGGGAAAAAAAAGCAGTTCAACAAAATGAATTAACACATTATCCAAGTCTGACAGTATATGCAATGCCTCATGCCTGTCGTCTCTGTACAGAAGGAAGCAAAATCCATTTATTCATCTCTTCTCCAGGACCAAAATTTGTCAGTATAATTAATTACCTGGCATGCTGTGGTTCTTTCGATTGCCACTGTATATATCATTTTCCTGGTATTTCTTGCTTGGCTCTGCATCAGTTCAGACGTCTTCCCGTGCTTCTTTGAATCCTTCCTATTGATCATTTCTTAGGATGCAGCAATAATGTACCACGATTTATTTGTTCTTTCTCCACTTGG
>NW_020954576.1:50194575-50199158 GCF_900497805.2 Vombatus ursinus
GTGTCTTGTGATTTGTATGGATGTATGTTTATATATGTATATTGTGACTCTTTGTGTTATGTCTACATGTATATCTGTTTGGATATGTTTTCATCTCTGTGTATCTCTGTGGTATGTGTGTTTGTATGTTTGTGTGTGTGTGTGTGTGTGTGAAGAGGATTGAGATGCTACAAGGGATAAACAATTTTCCTCTGGAACAATAAAGATCAATGATGACCTAATGCCTAACCCAGTTCCAAAGGCCCAAGGGGGTGGATCTTTTCTCCTCCCTTCTTCCCTCCCTCCAGGTTTAATTATCTGAAGAGTCTTTGGACTTTAGGAGACAGTAAAGAGAGAGAAGATCTGCAAATGATTAAGCCAGAAACTGAATGACCTTCCTAAAAGCTAGGGAGGAGTATGGAGGAGGCAACAAGGCCTGCAGGCCAGGAACTCCCTGAAGGGGAGACTATGGAGAGCCAGAGGGAGCTCAGGAAGGTTGGGACAGACTCATTCTTCAGAGTTGGGGGAGGAAGCTAAATGTCTATGAATCTTTGCTGGAAACTTACCGCCAAATCTTGAGAAGTCAGGGCTATCTCTTTTAGAAACTCCAGAGCTCTAATTCCATCTGGCCCTTGTTCTTCTGCCAAGGCCAGGGCAGACCTATTGGTTTTCCACAGAAGAATGTTATGCATGTTATGAATATAACATGAATATTATGCATTCTGGTATCTTCTCTTCTTGGGTAAATGTCCAGAGCCATCTTGGTGCAAGGGCACACCTCTACTTTCATTTTTCTTTTTTTTTCTTTTTTTATCCCCCTCCTCTTTGCTACCAAAGTTCTGAGAAAGCACTTTGGAATTAAAGAATGCCAGAATTGGAAAGAATTTTAGGACATGCAGCCCAGAAAAGGGGAAATGGCTTGTCTAATATCACAAAAGCAGTAAGTGGGGAGGGAATGGCTAGATCTAGGGCTCTTCTGCATCCAGTGCTTCTTGTAAATTACTAGAGTGCTTCTGAGGTATGTGTATGTGTATATGTATATGTATCTGTGTATATGCACACACATAGATGTGCTTGTGTTTTTCCCTTGTCCTATGATTACACTAGTGTAGGGATCTCCCTTTACCACTTAGGATCAAAGCCTTAATCAAAGAGTTGTCTGAGTTGCTAACAAGTTTAATGACTTGCCCAGGGCCAAATAAAGAACATAAGTCAAATAGTTAAAGAGTATGAACAAACAGTTCTCAAAAAAAAAAAATTGCAAAGTATTAACAACTGTATGAAAGAATGCTCCAAATCACTAATAACCAGAGAAATGCAAATCAAAACAACTTGGAAGCTTCACATCCGAGAAAGTTGGTAAAGATGATGAAAGATTGGAATAATTTATGTTGGTGGGGCTGTGGAGAGACAGGTACATTAATGCATTGTTGGTGGAGCTGTGAATTGGTATAGCCATTCAGGAAAGTAATTTAGAATTATACAAAAAAAGTGAATAAAATGTCCACACCTAGCCCATGACTAAAATGTCATATGCCACATGGTAAGGGCTTTACACATAGTAAGGGCTTGATAGAAGTAGCTGCTGGCTCAATGGATAGAGTGCTGGGCCAGGAAATCTAAGTTCAAATCTACCTTCAGACACTTGGTAAATGTGTGATTCTAGGCAAGTCATTTGAACTGTCTGCCTCAGTTTCCTCAATTGTAAAATGGAGGTATTAATAGTGCCTACCTTGCTGGGTTGTTGTAAGGATCAAACGAAATTATATTTGTAAAAAGTGTTTGTCACAGTGCCTAGAAGGTAGTAAGTACTATATAAATGCTTTTCCCTTCTTCTCTCTCCACCTCCCTTAATAAATGCTTATTAGCTGGCTGACATACCCTTTGACTCAGAGATTCCACTGTTAGTCATATATTCCAAGAAGGTCATTCAGAAAGAAAAGCTCCATGTACACCAAAATATTTAGAGCACTTTTTGTGGCAACAAAGAACTAGAAACATAGTTTATACCCAAATAAATTGTGGTACCTGAATTAAATGAAATATTATGTTCCATAAGAAAGGGCATGAAGAATACAGAGAAACATGAAAAGACTTACATGAACTGTTGCAAAATAGAGTGAGTAGAGCCAGGAAATCAATATAAACAATGTTTACAACAATGTAAACTGATAGAACAATCAAAATACAATTCAAACTGGATGTTGTGAAATTATAAGGAAAAAGATTGCCATCCCTCCCGAAAAAGACAAACCTCTTTTCACTCCTTTGAGAGACTGGTGTCCATAGGTGTGGAATATTACACATAACAACAGATTTTTAATATGTTTATAGTTTTACTATTTTTTTCTCTTCCTCTTTTTCTTTTTTCCTTTTCATAAAAAAAGTCTTTGTTATAAGAGATGGCTCTCTGGGAGGGCAGAAGGAAAGGGATACAGGGATCTAGGTGATATGAAAACATAAACACAATTTTTTTGTTTTTATAATATTCTATTTTTTCCAATTACACATAGAGACAAATTTCAACATTTTAAAAAAATATTTTTGAGTTCCTAATTTTCTCCCTCCTTCCCTCACCTCCTCCTTCCCTGAGATGGTGAGCAATTTGACATAGGTTGTATATATGCAATCATGTAAAATATATTTCCATATTAGTCACGTTGTGAAAGAAAAAACAGAAAAAAAGAAAAACATGGAAAAAATGAAGAAAGTGAAAAGTTATATGCTTTGATCTGCATTCAGACTCCATCAGTTCTTTCTCTGGAGGTGGATAGCATTTTTCATCATAAGTCCTTTGGAATTGTCTAGTATCACTGTATTGCTGAAAATAGCTAAGTCATTCGCAGTTGATCATCATACAATGTTGCTGTTACTGTGTACAATGTTCTCCTGGTTCTGCTCAATTCACTTTGTATCAGTTCATGTAAGTCTTTCCAGGAAAAACCCATTAAAAAAAAAAAAGAATATATTTGAGTCACTGAGAAGTTAAGGGACTCGCCCAGGACCACATGAAGAGTATGTTTCAGGGGCCTTTCAAACTCCAAGGCTAGCTCTCTCTAACCTCTAACCATGGTGCCTAAAATTTGTTTAGAGTTTTGTATGGGATCTCATTTTAATGGAGCTCATTATTACATAGATGAGGCTGGGCCTTGGGTTAAATCATGTATGTGGGCATGTCACTTAGGCTGTCTCCTTTTTAGTTCTAATACTAATTGTAGCTTCTTTACAGCCTTGCTCCATATGGGCAAATGTCAAATGCCAGGTCATCGTTGACATTGAGTCCTATCCCCTGATAGAATGGCATGCAAGGTGATCCTTTGACTCCCCCATTAGAAATGATTTAGGAACTCTTATTATTATTTTAAATTCAAAGCTTCATAATCATCTATAAATAGAAATATTCAAATACACAAGTAAGAATAAAAAGGAGTATACATAAAACTTTAGACTGTTACTTACAATTTGCTTTTTAAATGCATATTGTTTTTGTTGGTCTTTCATTCTCACCAAGGAACAATGACATCACAAGAGAGATGTCTTGATTTGCATTAGAATTGGATTTAATTGAGGCAAAACAGCATAAAGAGTCATCAGCCTCACTTTCTCCTCCAGAGTCATCAGAGTCCAATGGCAAGACAAAAGTAAAACCACTGGCAATGGCCCAGGTTACAGTAGCTGACCTTGGCCTTTTTAAACTAAGGTCTCTCCCAGGCCTCAGTTTGACTAAGGGCTAGGTAAGAATTGGGACAAAAGATGGCCTAGTTTGCCATGACAAAAGAATCAATCTGAATGGGGAAGACCCTTTCTGGCCAGAACAGAAAACAATTGATATCTTTACTCACTTTGAGCCATCAAAACCCAAACAATTAACAAGAAAGGCTTGGGCTGGGACCTATTGTTGGCCAATCAATGAAAGCCTGAGTGATTTGGGTTTAAAGGTACAGTCAGGTAGCTCCATTTGAATCACAACAGACTTTTTTTTTAATGGGTTTTTCCTGGAAAGACTTACATGAACTGATACAAAGTGAAGTGAGCAGAACCAGGAGAACACTGTACACAGTAACAGCAACATTGTATGATGATCACCTGCGAATGACTTAGCTATTCTCAGCAATACAATGATACTAGACAATTCCAAAGGACTTATGATGAAAAATGCTATCCACCTCCAGAGAAAGAACTGATGGAGTCTGAATGCAGATCAAAGCATATAATTTTTCACTTTCTTCATTTTTTCCATGTTTTTCTTCTTTTTTTCTGTTTTTTCTTTCACAACATGACTAATATGGCAATCTTTTTACTTATAATTTCACAAATGTTTTTTCAGAGCTTTATTTCAAGAAATAACAAATGAAAACTGCACAAGACAAAGAGTTTATTGTCCCAGCTTTTTGGGAAAAAATCATAAAATAAATAAATAGGAAATAAAAAACCTAGCCTCTAAACCCCAAGATATATTATGAAACGTAAGTGACCAAAAATTCTATTCCCTTGGACAGAGCACCTACATGTAAGGGTATGACCTCATGTGAAAAGAAGAAGAAGAAAAGAAGAAGGAGAAGAAGAAGAAGAAGAAGAAGAAGAAGAAGAAGAAGAAGAAGAAG
>NW_020954576.1:50199168-50205817 GCF_900497805.2 Vombatus ursinus
GAAGAAGAAGAAGAAGAAGAAGAAGAAGAAGAAGAAGAAGAAGAAGAGGAGGAGGAGGAGGAGGAGGAGGAGGAGGAGGAGGAGGAGGAGGAAGAGGAGGAGGAGGAAGAAGAGGAGGAGGAGGAGGAGAAGAAGAAGTAGGAGAAAAAGAAGAAGAAATAGCAGCATTGTAGCATTGTCATTTATTCTCAAAGAGGACTAATGGCATTACAAGGGTGATATCTTGACTTGCAGGTGAATTGGTTCATGCTCAGAGAGTTGTGGACCTCTGCAGGGGAAGCACTGAAGGGAAGGCAAGGGGAAAATCCTCTCCTGAGCTTTAGATACCTCCTCTATAAAGCAAGGGTGTTAGACTAAATTATCTCTCAGGTTGCTTCCAGCTTGAACTCTATGATCCTATTATCCAACTCTGATACTTCATTACAATGGGGAAGTGACCCTGTGTTCTGGAAAATTATGCCACTGGAGCAAACAGTTCAATTTTAAGTGTTTAATATGTGTTAGGTTCTGAGATTACAAAGAGAAAAATGATACAATCCCTCCCTTCAAGGAGCTTACCTTCTACCACAACCTTTTCAGGGTTCTACCATGCTGAACAATCTTTGAGTAGGGTCCCAACCTCAGACTACGTCTGTTTTCAGAGGACCAGCTTAGCTAACTAAAGAGATACTCATTACCAGTAGGCTGGGTACTTGGTGATAAAATTTCTGGCTGTGGTAACTCATGAAACAAAGAAAAGTACAAAATAACAGTCTTGGGCAATCTCCATCCTCTTCAACAGTGACAATACCAGAGTGGTAGAAAAAGGGGGCAGAGGGCATGAAAAACAAAACAAAACAAAACAAAACAAAACTTTAGCACCAGGCAGATTAACAAATGAATTCTATCAAATATTTAAAGGACAAATAATTCCCATGCTATATAAACTGTTTTCAAAAACAAAAGACTGCAGTCTACAAAAATTCTCTTATGAGATAAATGTGGTCTTCATTCCCAAATCAGAATTTTTCTACCATCCATAAATGTGAACTTAGCCATTGGTACTCCAAAATGTAAGATCCTTTCCCAGAAACTAGCTGGTTTATACACTATAGAAGGAACTGAATAGCATTCCCTCTTAATAGTTTGCCTATAAGCAAAACCAGAAGACAAGGGAAGAGGAAGAAATAAGCACTTATTAAGCCCCTACCATGTATCAAATACTGTGCTAAGAGCTAAATGAAAAGATAGTTCACAACTTCTCCTTGGAAAAGCAAATAAAAGAGGTGGTCAAGTTGATTCGATCTTAAGTTAAAAGGCCACAGGAAACATCATTTCATGGGATGTATGGTTATCTGAGATTACACTGTTTGTGATAAGAACTTGGAAAAAGAGGACCATTAACATTTTTGCATCTCATGGTCCAACATCTGTTTCAGATGATGGAGAGATAAATTCTATGATGAACTCTATAGGACCTTCCAAATTAAATGAACATATATTTTAATAATTAGGGACTTCATCATAAAAGTTGGCTATAGCATAGGATGGCAAAAAAAACCCAACAAAAAACAAAAACAACAACAAAAAAACCCAAAAAACAGAAAACAACAACAACAACAAAACCCAAAAAAGCATGCTGGAGAGCATGACTTGGGAGGTAAAGTTTGTAGATTTTATAGAAGCTTTAACCTATCTAGATCCTAGAGATAGATTTCTAACAACTCCCTTACCTCTGCTTCAGATCATTCTGCCTCCTTTCTCAAGGAATTTAGCAGCAGGCTCATTGTCTTCCCCTCTTATGCTTTAGGTCTTCTTTGTATTTGTACATATTCTTCCAAACACTGATTTTTCACCCCTCAAGTCAATTTGTTTGTTTTTTGGGGGGAGGCAATAGGGTTAAGTTACTTGCCCAAGGTCACATAGCTACTAAGTGCCTGAGGCAAGATTTGGATTCCATTCCTCAACTTCAGGCCGGTTGCTGTACCATTGCACCACCCAGCTTCCCCAATTTTTCAATCCTCAATCCTCCCAACCTGAACTTTCATTCCAGCTCAGCCACAAATAGGGACAATCATGCCCCAAATCTCATTATCACCCTTAAATATTCTACCTTTAGTATATAGTATTCTGAAATTCCTTTATCTGATCACAGTCTCCAGTGTCAGTCTCTCTTTGTACCTCATACTTCCTCAAATTGTTCTCTATACTCATTATTACCTTGAATCATTCCACCTCTCCTTGCTTTCCTAGTCTGCTACCCTTCCTCTGGTCTCATTTTCCTCCCTATAAAATCTCAACCCTGTAGTTAGCTAATTTACCTTTGCCTTATCTTCTACCCTTGAATCTCTTGCCTCTCTAAGCCTGGATTACCACTCCCCCCCACACCCAATCCATCTTCTCTACTCCTGCTCCTGGCTCCTGAACACCCCAGTGGGAAGTCACTCGTATGTCGACTGAGTTCACTATGATTTTTTTGGTTGTCTAATCTCAACTAGGTCCCCACCATTGCACAGCAATTCTTTCACTCCCCCCAATTGGAGATTAATTTCTAATATACTCACCACAGTACCATTTCTAGTCTGTACTATTTTTGTTTTGTTCTTGTCTTTTTTTGTACTCTCATTTTAGCACAATTCCAGGCACATAGTAGGAAATTAATAAGTAGCTTGGTTTCCCAAGCCACTTACATCATCCCCTCTCTCCCTCCTCTTAGCAGAAGGTAGCAACATACTTTATGATAAAATTGAAGTCACTTATCACGACCATTCCTCGTCTCTTCAATTTGGACTAGACGTGATCTCATCAATAAATGGAACTCTATGGTGAGGAGATTTCCTCTACCAATGCAAAACAGTATTGAATGGTTAAGTGACTTGCCCAGGGTCACATAATTGGTATGTATCATATATAGGACATAACCTAGTTCTTTCTGACTCCAAGGCTTTCTATCCATAACAGCACATTGCCTTTGCCCAATGCTATACCTAAAATTACCACATCATCTTCCATTCTCTCCTCCTTTACTTTAATATAGAAGAAATAGGTGGCCCTTTTCCTTGCCAAGAACATCCTTCTACTTGTACTCTCAATCCCATATCCTCCCATCATCTGACCCTTCAATCATCCCCATCACCACCAAAGCCTTCTATTTCTCTTTATTCATTAGGTCTTTCCTAGCCTCAAATACATTCAAATCTTGCCCATCCTTAAACATCAAAACAAAACAAAACCTATCACTTTGCCCTGCTGTCCCATCAGGCATCTTATACCATCAGTCCCATCTCATATCATCTTCTCTTTCAGAACCAAATTCCTAGAAAAAGCCATCTATACTCATGGCCTCCTCTTCCTTATCTCCCATTCCTCAACTCTTTTTGATCTGGCTTCTGACCCTACCATATAACTAAAACTGCTCTCATCAAAGCCACCAATGACTTCTCTTTAAAACTTTGTAAGGTATATTTTGTTTTCACATAACCTTTATTTCCTAATATCTCTCTACCCCTTCTCCTGTGCAGAAAGTTAGCCCTTGTAATAAAGAATAAAAAAGAAATAGAAAAAGAAGTGGCTCAGAAAAGTTAATCAGAGTATCAATCGTTTGACAGTATATTCAGTGTTCCACATCCATAATCCCCAACCACTGAAAAGAAGGGAGAGAAGTATACTTTTAACAAATTCTTCTCCAGACCTCTCTCTCTCATTCTTTCTCTCCCTCCCCCTCTCTCTTTGTCTTTCCATTTACATTGTTGAAGTCATCATGTATATTGTTTTTCTGGTTCTGCTCATAAGGCTTTCCATGCTTCTGTAACTTCTTTATATTGTTTCATATGGAACAATAATATTCCATTACATTCATGTGCTACATCTTGTTTAGCTGGTCCCCAATTGATAGGCATCTATTTAGTTTCCAGTTTTTGCTACACTAAAAAAGTGATGCTACAAAAATTCTGGACTTTTCTTTCTATCTTTATCCTTGCAGTGAATACCTAGCAGTGAAATCCCTGAGTCAAAAGGTATGGATATTTTTTGGGGGGATGGAGAGTGGGGGAGCATATTGCTTTCCAAAATGTTTAGACCAAGTCACAACTCCCCCTACAGTGTATTAGTGTGTGTATTTTTCCACAGCCTCTCCAACATTGACTACCTTCATCTTTTTCATCTTTGTCAATTTTCTGGATGTGAATGTTTCAAAGTTGTATTGATTTGCATTTCTCCTATTATTAGTAATTTGGAGTGTTCTTTCATATAGCTGCTAATAGTTTGTCATTCTTCTTCTGACAATTGTTCATATTCTTTGACCACTTATCCAATGGAGACACCAATGATTTTTTTTTTATTGATAAGTCCAATGACTTTTTCTCTGTACTCATGCCTCTGCAATATTTGGTATGGTTGATTACTGCTAGATTCTCTCTCCTCCTTGAGTTTTCATGACTCTGCCCTTTCCTGTACCTTCTCTTATCTGAATCTCCTTTTTAGTCTCCTTTGCCAGATCACCATTCTGCATCCTTCTCCCCATTCATGAGTGTGTGACAGGTCTCTGTCCTGAGCACACATATTATTGCTCTTCACTCACTTGGTCATTTTATCAGCTCCCATGAGTTCAATTATCATCTTTACATATAAATCCAAGTCTAAAGTTTATGTTATATAAGCTCAACTGAGCCCTTAGTGGCTTTTCCAAGCTTTTTCATCCCTTCTTAACCATCCCACAGCTTTCTTTCCCTCTACTCTCTCAGCTAAGAAACTTGCCTCCTATTTCATTAAAAAAAATTGGGGGCCATTCACCAAGATCTCCCTCTCCTCCTCTTCCTCTTCTTCCACCTCCTCATTTCACATCACTTAGATTCCCTCTGCTTCTATCTATCTCTTACTTCACCCATGTCTTGCATGAAGAGAGTTCCCTTCTCCTCGCCAAGACTAACCATTCTACATGCAAAAAGTGATCCTATCTTCTCACACAGCTGTCCACTGCTTCCCTACTGCTTGCAAACATGTCCATGCCTCTCCCATCCTCCCCAAAACCCTCACTTGATCTGTCCACCCCCACTAGGTATCATGCTTTATGTTTCCTCCCATTTATTAAGTACATACTAGGTACTATGCTAAAGCACTGGGAAAACCATTAACTTAATGAATAATGTTAATAATAAAACTATATGGTTATAAGAATAAATGTAGAAAAAGTGTTATAAATGAATCCTCGTGCTCATTTATGTCAAAAACAGGAAAAAAAAACCCGTAGAAATGAAAGGATCCTTCTTTGATATGATTTTTAAAAATCTATTTAAAACCAAGGGCTAACATTATTTGTTTCTTTAAATTGTTTTTATTCTGAACTTAACCAACAACAACAAAAAAAGAGCACCTCTATATACAAAGCAGAACAGAAAAGAATGAACACATAACTGTGAATTTTTACCACGTACAGTTTGCTTTTTCCTCTAAGCACATATTAAATTCAACAGGCTAGCATTATTTGTAACAAACACTCTAAGCTTTCCCATTAAGATCAGGGATTCAACAAAGATATGTACTATTACTGCCATTATTTGACATAGTACTAGAAATATAAGAATAAGACAAGAAAAAGAAATTAAGAGAGTAAGCATTGGTAGAGACAAAGCAAAAAAAAAAACAAAACAAAACAAAACAAAAACCCATTTGTGGCTATGATGGCTTAGTTAGAAAATCCTTGAGAATCAAAAAAAGAAAAAATTGAGATGATAAATAGCTTCAACAAAGTAGCAATATATAAAACCATTAGTGTTTATAACTATTGCCAGGATATATATCCAAGATATGTGGATAGAAAGAGAAATACCATTCAAAATGACAATATGCATTAAATATCTTGGAGTTTGCCCATCAAGAATTGTGTAAATACATCTATAAAACAATGTTGGTGGGAACAATGGAGCTAACTTATTTTGGTAACCAGTATTGGCAGCTGAGTTGTGCTAATAAAGTAAAACAGAGAAATTAATCTATAGATTTAACAATATGTTAATCCAAATTTCAAAGGGATGCTTTATAAAATTAGACAAAATCCTAACAATTAATATGAAAACAAAAGGTCAAAAATATTAGGGGAAGCAATGGAGGAAAAAAAAAAGTAAGAAAGTTAAGTAGCATTACCAGATGTGAAATGATATTATGCAGCAGTAATTGTCAAAATGATAGAAATCAATGGAATTGATTATATAAGATTTAGAAGCAAACACTTCTGGCAGTCTAGTCTTCAATAAATCACCAAGATTGCTTTGTTTAACAATCATCTGATTATCTCTGTCTAGTAAGATCTAAAACAGGGAGATAGATGTTCACCAAAGAATTCATTGTTCTTAAAGATGTTGAGCAGAGTCCATGTGGAATAAAGATTCCCTAGAGATGGTGAAGTGCTTCAGCTACTCCTGTCTGCAGGGGACATTATCCTGATTGTATCAAACCTCCTGATACTATAGCAACTTGTTAGTGACATCTAAGACCATTCATAATACACCAACCTAACAAATCTAAAAAGGGAAAAAAAACAACTGGATAAAGACTGACTTTTATCCAGGCTGTGACATAACATTTGGATGGGATGGCTAGTCCATTGAGTTAGTCAATCAGTAGCAGTGTGTGTGTGTGTGTGTGTGTGTGTGTGTGTGTGTGTGTGTGTGTG
>NW_020954576.1:50205827-50206087 GCF_900497805.2 Vombatus ursinus
TGTGTGTGTGTGTGTGTGTGTGTGTGTGTGTGTGTGTGTGTGTGTGTATGATAGACATTGCTAATGAATAATGAGCTCAACCTATAATTGAGTAAGAGCAAGGAAGCAGACTATTATATTTAGAAATTGTAATATATGCCAAATATATGTGTGTACACATATGCACAGATACACAGATAGATAGGTAGGTAGGCAGATAGGTAGGTAGGTAGGTAGATAGATAGATAGATAGATAGATAGATAGATAGATAGATAGATAG
>NW_020954576.1:50206097-50227002 GCF_900497805.2 Vombatus ursinus
TAGATAGATAGATAGATAGATAGATAGATAGATAGATAGATAGATAGATAGATAGATAGATAACAGTAGGTAGATATGAATGGATGGATAGAGAGAGGGAGAAATAGGTGACAGAACAAAAAAGTAAAATAAACTGAGGCAGGGATTTGCCAGGAGGGGGGAAGGTGGTGGTGGTGGAAGAAATTGTTGGCACTTCCTTTTCCACCCCAGAATCACAGAGCTAGAGTTGGAAAGGATCTTAGAGATCATCTAGTGGCAGCCCAACTTCCTTATCATATAGGTGAAGAAATAGAGGTCCAAAGAAGTTAAATGACTTGCCCAAGGTAATAAAAATACTAAGTAGCAAAAATGGTGTTTTAAACTCAGGTCCTTTGATTCTAAATCTGCTACTCTTTCCATATATTACTAGCTGTGTGATGTTAGGCAAGTTGCTTAACCTTTGTTTTCCTGTTTCCTCAACTGTAAAATAGAGATAACAATAGCACCTACCTTGCAGGGTTGTTGTGAGGATCAGATAAGATAATGTTTGTAAAGTGCTTAGCACAGTGCCTGGCACATAGTAGATGATATATAAATGCTATTATTATTATTATTAGAGTTTCCTTTTCTTTGTATTTGAAAGTTTTTTTCCTGATCACTTGCAGAACTTGTTTCTGAATTTTTTGTTAAATTTAATGACTATGTGTCTTAGAGTTAGCAGCCTTTCCCCCCCCAGAAGGCAACCTATGAATTCTTTCAACTGGTACTTATTTTCTGTGGTAAGAAGTCCTGGGGAATTTTCTTGCATTCTGGTGTTCAGGTTTTTTGACTTATCGTGTTCTTCTGGGACACCTATAATCCTTAGATTGTCTCTAAGTGTTCTCTCTTCAAGATCAGTATGTTTTTCTCAGATAGAGGGTATATTTCCTTTAGTGTTTTTTCTTCTCTCTTTCCTAGATTATCCTTTACTTCTTTGCATTTGTATTCCCAATCTATTTTTCTCTCTTTTGTTTCTTTGGCAAGATTTGCTATCACAGATTAAAATTTTTCCATTCCTCCAATTATTTTTGATGTGCAGGCCATAAATTCTGCTCTCATACTGCTCATTTTTCTTTAAAAACCACTCTGAAACAGTGTGTTGTGGTTCTATGTTCTGCTTAAATTCCATAGAATCCTCTGACTCATCAAATGTTAGATTTTCCCCAATGCTTCACAGTATTTATTTATAGATTCCTGAACTCATTTGCTCGATCTAGAAGCCATATTTTCTTCCACTGTTAATATTTTTCCTGTTGACATCTCTGCTGATGTCCAAAGTCTGAGTTTTCTTCTTTCTGAGATCTTTGGTAATTTCAGTCCCCCCACCTCCCCCCGCCATTACTTCCCCTTATTGCTCACTTTCTGACTCCCTCCCACCTGATGATGGTTTCCATTGGAGCTGGATCTCAAAGTGTCTCAGCCTCCTTCCACATTAGGCAATTCTTTACCCCAAATCTTTACCACAAGTAATCTTTTGGGGAAAAGAATTGGTGCCAGTTGGATGCTGGGCTCTTTCCTTCAGGTTTATTGGGGTGCTTGTCCTGTCCCATTTCCTCTGTTTCTCAGTTCTCTGGCCCAGTAGTTCAAAGTGCTGTCATGCTGGTGTTACTGCAGCCAGGGGTGATTTTATCATTTGGAGTTTGGGTCTCTGAGGCTCTGGAAGAATAGGGCCCTGGGGTGGGTTGATTTCTATTTCAAGCCCAAGCAGTTGTCCTATCTTGTCCCCTCTGTTCCTTTGCTCTCCTGCAGTAATCTTTCACACAGTAATCTTTGACAGCACTGCTATGGTGCTGGCCACCAAGATCTCAACAGACTTCGGTAGATGGGAGCCCACATTTCCACAGCACTGGAAAGAAGGAAGGGGGATTGGGGTATGGAGTTTTGTTACAAGCCCATGATGCGTGTGTGTGTGTGTGGGGGGGGTGTTCCTTGGGTTGGCTAGTATAGCCTTGATGCTAGTAGTGTGGAAGGCAGTGAAGGACTGGGTACTGCCTGAACTCGGGGCGGGCATCAGTTCATGGTTTTTTCTTCTTTATTTTCTTTAGGGTTCCAGTTGCTCTAGACCATGGAGACAGTTGAAATTGCTCTATCTTTGGTGCATAATTTCTGTTTTGGAGAGGTTTGAGAGGTCATGAGGATCAGAGAAAATATCAAGTCCTCCATCTTGTTGGTCATGTGACCTGGAAGTTACTATATACTAAAAAAAAAACCCTGAATATAACAGAAATTCCTGGTTCCCTATGTATTTCTCTTTTTTGTTCTTTGTGTATTGAAAAGTTCATGTTTATTGATGCTCATTAAATTCATAATGAAAGTATTTTTTTTAAAAAAGGATTGGATTAGATTTGTTCTGCTTAGCCTTAATGCATCAGAATGAAAAATAAATGGGTATGAATAATATCCACATAAATTTAGGCTTAATGCCAGGAAAAAAAACCCAACAACTTCCTAGCAATTTGGAATAGGTAATGGACCTGGGATTGTATTGATTTAGGATACTCCTCCCTAGATAAGGAAATTCCTTCTGTCTGCAAATTATTCTCTTAAAGGTTGTCTAGGGCAGTGGTATCAAATACAAATAGAAAGAGATTCCTGTCGGCCACATATTAACTTAGAAAACCACAAATTAATATCATCTGTATTATGTTGTATTTTTATTTATTTTCTTAAATATTTCCCAATCACATCTTAATCTGATACAGCCTGAAAATGTAACAAGTTTGGGGCTCTCAGGAAGAGCTTGACACCTCTGCTCTAGCTACTAAGAGGTTAAGGGCTGGCTTAGGTTCACATTGACAATATTGTCAGGGGCAGAGTTTGAAACCAGGTCTTCCTGTTTCTGAGGTCAATGCTCAAGAGTTAGGGTTAGAGCTGAAACAGCAATCATCACAACCATAAACATAAAAATAGCAATAACAATAACAGCTAACTTTTATTTGGGTTTCAAAGCTATATACAGGGGCAGCTAGGTGGCATAGTGGATAGAGTACCGGCCCTGAAGTCAAGAGGACCTGAGTTCAAATCCGGCCTCAGACCAAACACTTGACACTTAATAGCTGTGTGACCCTGGGCAAGTCACTTAACCCCAATTGCCTAAAAAAAAAACCAAACAAATAACAACAAAAAAGCCATACACACAGACAGTATACATGCATGTGTGTGCGCATGTGTGTGCGCATATATATTCATATGTACCCACATACACATACACATGCAGTGCATACACACATATGTTACGTGTGCACACATGCAGGTTGTCGTGCACATGTATGTGTGTGCGTATGCATGTATATATCTGAATATGCACGTGTATGTGTGTGTATATGTAGGTGCATGTGTATGTATATGTAGTGCATATATAGGTGTGTATATATGCACATATGTATGTATATACATGTATATATACATAAGCATATATATAATCTTTGAAATGTGTGTATGATCTTAATTGATCTAAAAGTAGAAGATTCTTTCTTGGGGAGCAGTGGATTCCCCCTCATTAAGGATCTTAAACTGAAGGCTGGATGCTGGCTGCTGGTCAGCCACATTGTAGAGAGAATTCTTGCTCAGGTTTAGATGTAGAGCTGTTCTCTGAAGTCATTTCCAACTATGAGATTCTGTAATTCAGTAGGGTTGGCCTTTCATAGAGTGACTAGGGGCAGTCCTCTGGGGATTTAAGGCCCCCTAACTTGAAGTATCTCTCCCACCCAGGTGCCACTGAGGCACGTCTTGTCCCCAAGAGGCTGTTTGCATAGTGAGAAGAGCACTGGACTGAGACTCAGGGGATCTGGCTTAAAATCTCAGCTCTGCCACTTACTAGTTGTGTGACCTTGAGCAATTCTCTTTAGAAGAAAGGAAGGAAAGAAGCATTTATTAAGCACCTACTGTGTATCAGGCACAGTGCTAAGAGCTTTACATATATCATTTGATCCTCTCAGCCATCCTGAGAGATAGATGATATTATTATCCCCATTGTATAGCTGAGGAAACTGAGGCAGACAGTGGTCAAGTGAGTTGCCCAGAAGTCACACAGCTGGTAACTGTCTGAAGTCAAATCTGAGCTCAGGTCTTCTTGACTAGAGGCCCATGAATCTAACCAACGTGCCACCTAATGCCTCTCTGAGACTCAGCTTCCACTGCTACAAAATGGTAATAATAATACCGGCATTTCTCACTGGACTGCTCTATGGAGGCCTCACTTGTTAGAAAAATCAAATAATAATAACTTTTCCATAACCCTTTAAGGTTTATGTAACACTTTCTTCACAACAGCCTAGTAAGTCCTTGTGAACTTCATCATTCCCAACAAATAAGATAATGTGTGTGATAGAACCATACTGTACGTGTGAATATAAATGTGTTTTTTTAATTGGGTTAAGGCACAGCATAACTGGGGAGGGGTGATCAATTGGCATGAATTATCAGCTGTTGCTATCAGGAAACTGAGAGCAGGGCCCCAAATAAGACAGAGGGTACTACCGACCTGAAACCAACTTTCATAAACAGCTTCCCTTTCCTCTCTCTTTTTCTCCCCACTTTGTAATGGGAAGTTGTAAATAACTTTTTATCTACTTGTATGTCAATGGCAAAACAACTTTCCTCATAAAAAAATGAGAAAACTAAGACTTGGACAGATTGACTAGTTCCAGATCATGGAACTAGAAATTATTAGAACAAGGATGGAACGTGGATCTCTTGACCCTACATCCAAGGCACTTCCCATCACACCATGGCTGTCACCAGTTAAGATTTCAGTCTGCTGCTTCTCTGGGGCCTTCCACTTATGTTCAAGCTTGTCTGGAAAGTCTCAGGAGATGTGTATAGTGTTCCCTTAAGGGTCTCCCAGGGGAAGAAGGGGAGACAGAAGACACACGATGTCTTCACAGCAGACACTCTATCATACCATCAGGAAGGCCCAAGACATCATGCCCTTGGCTCAGGGGTCTTCACCTGAGTACATTTCAGCATCCTCAGGGATAGGGACTGTAGAAGGGCAATCAGAGTCACACTGTCTTTTTTGTCTTTGCCATTTAATAGCAGAGAAGGTAGAACCTTCCCATCCTTAGGGGAGATTGTTTTACCTTGTACCAAATTAAGACCTACACAGCCTCATATATCTCCAAGTAAGTTTCTGGAACTAGGTAAGGGCTTGATTGTATCAGGAAACCAAGAGACAGGGAAACCCAATAGAGAGTCTTCCTGTCTGAGAAGCTAAGATTTCTGGGTCTTATCGAAGATCTGACGTCTTCCAGCTGGTAGGTCCTGGGACAGACACCCTTCCTGTTCTTGTTGAGGAACTTCTACTCATGAAAGTTCTCTCCTTCTCTGCAATTTAAAGTCTCAGAAGGCTACCAAAAGCATTGAAAAGTTATGTGATTGGTCCAGAGTCACACAGCCAAGATGTGTTGAAGAAAAGGGTTGAACCCAGGCTTTCCTCACTCAATGACCAGCTCTCTACCCACTGCTCTACATGTACTATCATCCCTATTATTTACTTAATTTTGTTAAACTTGACTCTTGGTTCTAGCCTTTCTGAGTCCTAATTCTACGATCCTGTTCCTGTCATACTAGTTATTTCTCTCAGGTTTGGATCGTTTGTAAATTTGTAAGCATGAGAGCGAAATCTCTACTCGTTCATTGATTAAGATGCCAGAGGATCAGGCCCTGCCACTTACCTGAGGCAAATCATTGCAACTTATTCGGTCTCATTTTCCTCAACCATGAAAGTAAGAGAGTTAGACTAGAACAGGCCTGAGGCCTTGAGGCCACATGTGGCCCTCTAGGTCCTCAAATGTAGCCCTTTGACTGAATCTTCAGACTTCATTGAAATACACAAAATTCAAACTTCACTGAAGTTTGGATTCAGTCAAAGGGCCATATGGACTTGAGGACTTAGAGGGCCACATGTGGTCTCGAGGCTGCAGGTTCCCCACCCCTGGACTAGAATCTAGTCAGAGGTATCAAACATGTGACCCAGATCACATGTAGACTGCAATATTTGGTACCAGATTAAAATGTTTAAAAAACGTTTAACATTTGTTTTTAACAATGTTTAACAATTGTTAATTTTTTTTTTTGTGAGGCAATTGGGGGTAAGTGACTTGCCCAGAGTCACACAGCTATTAAGTGTTATGTGCTTGAGCTCAGATTTGAACTCAGGTCCTCCTGATTCCAGGGCTGGTGCTCTATCCACTGCGCCACCTAGCTGCCCCTCAATTGTTAATTCTTTAACAAGGAAATGTTTGACAAAACAAATAAAAATGCAATACAACATAGATAATGTTAATTTGTGTTTTTTTAAGTCAAGATATGAGGGCCATAGGGATCCATTTCTCTTTTTTCAAGGATGCAAATAATTATATCTTTAATTTTTTCCAATTATATGTAAAAAACAAATTTCTAACATTCGTTTGAAAAAATTTTTGAGTTCCAAATTCTCTCCCACCCTACTTCCCCTCACCCCTCATTGAGAAGGCAAGCAATTTGACATAAGTTACACATGTATAGTCATGCAAAACATATTAATCTATGATCCTATAATGGTATGTTGAACAACACAGGGCTAAAGATAGACCTATGGAGCCTTCTTCTAGCAACCTTCTAGCCTGAGATTGATTCATCAAGTCTTTAGGTCCAGTCATTCAAACAGTTCTGAATTCAGGTAATTATCCTATCATGTAGCTCACATTTTTCCATCATATCCAAAGGGATAACATGACGGATTTCATCAAATACTTAACTGAAATTCAGGAATACTGCATCCAAAGCCTTTTCCTGATCTTCTAGTCTAGTATCCCTACCCACAAAAGGCAATGAAATCATTCTGGTATGACCTGTTTTTGATGGAACCATATTGACTTCTAGTGATTAACACTTCCCTTTCTAAATGCTCATAAACCATCCATTTAATAATGCATTCTAGAACTTTTTCAGAAATTATAGTCAAACTCAGAGGCCTATAAATTGAAAATCAGAGATTTAGATCTGGAAAGGTCCTTGGAAATCATCTGGTCTAATGCCTTAATTTTATATATACATATGTGATTGTCCTTCATTCTCAGAGGACCAATGACATCATGAGGATGATGTCTTGACTTATGCATGAATTGGATTTAAGTAAGGCAGAGCTGCACAAAGTCCAAAGTAATCAGCCTCATTCTCTCCTCCAGAGTCATTGAAATCTGGTGGTGACAAAAGTCAAGACCACTGGCAATGGCTCTGGAATGGTTGACTGTAAGCAAGCAAGACAAGCATTTATTTAGTGCTTACTATGTTCCAGGCACTGTGATAGGTGCTAGGAATACAAACACAAACAAACAGAAAGATGGTCCTCTTGAGGAGCTTACATTCTAATGGGGGAAAGCCATGATGAAAAGAAGCTGAAAGGGGAAGAGGGAGGGGGAAGGAAGGGATTGTGTAATGGTTTGGATTGTAGCCTACTGAAAAATGAAGAGATGGCTAGTCTGGGGACTCTTCTAAAATGGAAATTCTAGGAAGAGCCATCCAATCAGAAGGAGAGGGGTCAGGGGCAGAGGGTACTTTGGAGGTGTGAATTCCAAGGCTGAAGTGATCTTCTTAGAGAAAAGTTTTCTGAGGCATGATACAGAGTGCAATCTGGTGAGAAATGAATATATCAGTTCTCCCAGTGCCTTGGAATATAGTTCATCTAGGACTGTTGATTTAAACTTAATGAGGGAAACTTCTCATTTGAAAAAGTATTCTCTTCGGCAGAGAAAGTAGGAGCAAAACAGATATTGAATAGGTTTACCTTCTCTTTCAATCTAATATTTCACTGTTATTTTCCCAAAAAAATTCCCCTCCACTTAGAGTTCTTTCTGTTGATGACATTACTCCTGGTGCTTTCCCTTTACTGAATATCTCCAATTTATCTCGTGTATATCTTGTTTGTACATAGTTGTTTGCATGCTGCCTCCCCCTTTAGACTGTAAGCTCCATGAAGGCAAGGTCCATTTTTTGGGGGGGTTTCTTTGTATCCCCAGTGCTTATCACTGTGCTTGAACATAGTAGGCACTTAATAAATGACTTATGACTTTACTGGACTCCTTGTCATCTGCTACTATTATCCTATCCAAATTAATCAGTAATCCTATCCCTTACTTGATAATTTTTTTAGTTCCCAACAAAACTGATTATTCTTTCATTTGCCTCAGCATCTATTATAAGTCCCAGTTCATTCTGGACTTTAGCATTCTTGACATTCAACACAGTTATTATTCTATATCATTAGATTCTATATCAGTCTTTTACATTTATCTTCAGTTATCTGCTTTTTCCTTCCTTTCTTTGTATATGTCTTTTAAAAGTCTAATTTAGCTAGGGTTTTTTTTGCTGTGTCTGAGTAGGTTACCTTTGATTAGCCCAGGTCTTGTTCTCTCTGGGTACATGTCTCTAGCTTTCTAGCTATTCTTTTAAGTGCCCAGTCCAAGGGTACAGCTCAGGTCTATGTTTAACCATGACTTAAACCAACCATCCTCAAATGTGAAGATGTTTACCTCTTGTGAAGGGAAATATCTTCAGTGTCAAAACAAAAGCTTCATCCTTAGCCTTGTTGACCTTGATCATACTCCTCCTGAGGTCCAGAGATGTGAAATGACCTCCTCAAGCTAGCAGAATCAGGATTTGTAGTCCTTTGATAACAGAGCAAAACTTCATTCCACTGAACCATGCTGCAACTGAAGAACCTCAGGATGGGAAAATGATGAAATTCAATAGTTCATAACTATCTATTAGATGATAAATTTAAAAAACAGTATTATTTTAATGAAGAACAGCATGGCAGAAGTAACAGAGGAAATAGAAAAAAATAAACAGAATATTGCTCACCTGAAAAAAAATTTGTAAGTAATATGGACAAAAGCAACAAATCTGGGGTATAGAACAATGGGGGGAAATTAAGAAATAGTAGAATTCCTGAAAATTATAACAAATAAAATAATTTGACTACTATATTTCAGGAAATCATATAAGAACATTCTCCAAAACTATTGAAAATGAGGGATGGATTTCAAATCATCAGTGTTCATGGAATACCAGGAGTGATAAAGTTCAAATGCAACTCACTTAGGCACATCTCTGTCAAGTTTCAAGAATTAATAGTGGTGATTTTATAAGTAGGCAAGAAAAAAAGGTTATAACGTGAGGAGTACCAATTCAAATTTCATTGTTTTTATTTTTTTGAAAAAAAGTTACAAAAAAGTTTGAGCATGATATCTCAAAATTTAAGAGAGACAGGCCATCATGCCAAAATCAGATTTTAGGAAAAGATAAACTCTCCTTTAAAATATAAAAGATAGACATTTAAAAATCAAAATGATTTTGAGTAGAATGACTGACATTAGAACAATTTTTGATTTTCAAAATCAGAAGAACTCAGAGACTCAGGTAAAGACCTAGGTCACCAATCTAACCACTATAATGAATAGCAATTTTACAACTGTAATTAAATAGCAACTATATCAACACAATAACCATATGGACATTAAAAACAATAGTAGCATTGTTTTAGTTAATTAGAATATGTCTATTTCAGAGATAGAATTCTCATTTGTCATGAGGGAGTTACAGATGCAATTCCTGGTCCATACTAATACTTTGAAGAGGTAATTTAGTACAGGAGAAAGTGCAAATGACTCTGAAGTCAGAGGACTTAAGTTCAAATCCTCCTTTTAATGTTACTATCTGTGAAATCTCTGGCAAATCACTTTAACTTTCCTGAGTCTTTGTCATCTGTAAAATGAGGGGTTTAGATTAAGTAGTTCTTCCAGATCTAAAATTCTATGAATGATAAGATTTAAGGGAGGAAAGGGATGAGGAAGAATGGAATAGATGATCAACTTTACAAAGAATGGGGGAGAAGTATTGAGCAGGGAAATGAGGGTGGAGAGATGTTGGTACAATCCCAGAATGAAATCTCTATCTTCAACAGAAATAGGGGAGGTTGAGATTTCATGAAACTTATAGTTATATGTATCAAATATAAAAACTTAGTTTAGTGAATTTTTGTTTGTTATATGTGTCTTAAAGATAAGAAATGATTACTATTAATGAAATAAAGAATATTATATCCCCTTCTGGCTAAATGAACAATTTAATTAAAAAAATAGTAGAGGAAATTGTAAATGTGAATACAAATGACTTGAATTCCCTGTAAAAAGAAAAATGGTCTCAAAAAAGAACAACCCAATAATATATTGCCTGTAGGAAACACATTTAATGCTGAAACACACACACACACACACACACACACACACACACACACACTTAAGATAATAGTCAATCCTTTGGCCCATCCTTTCTGGCAGGAAATTTGGGGCAATACCAAAAGTGACTAAATTGTGCATACCTTTTCACCTAGTGATATCACTACAAGGCCAATACTAGGCCAAAGAAATCAAAGAAATAAGGGGAAACCTGTAAGTCCAAAAAACTGTTTACAGTATCTCTCTTTGTTTTAGCGAAAGATTAGAAACTAAGACAGTGTTCATCAATTGAAGCATGGCAGAACAAATTATAATATGTGAATGTAATAGGATATTATTGAGCTGTCAGAAAGGATGATAGGGATAATTTCAAGGGAAACTGGGAACATATATAACAATTTATGTAAGAATGACTATATTATAAATAAAAACAGCTTTTAAAGATTTAAGAAATTTGATCAATGCAATGATCAACCAAGAACTAATGGTGAAGCATGCTACTCAGTTTCAGACAGAGAGGTGATAGTCTCAAGGAGCATAATATGACATATATTTTTGAACATGGCCAATGTGTATCTTTCTTTTTGTGTGACAATACATACTTGCTACAAGGGGTTTTGTTTTTCCTTTTTTTTTTTCCCAGTGGGAGTGGGAGAGAGTTAGGAGGTGGAGGATGGTTATCAATAGTATGTTTTTTTTTGTTTTGTTTTGTTTTTGGTGAGGCAATTAGGGTTAAGTGACTTGCCCAGGATCACAGCTAGTAAGTGTCAAGTGTCTGAGCTGGATTTGAACTCAGGTCCTCCTGACTCCAGGGCCAGTGCTCTATCCACTGTGCCACATGGATGCCCCTGTTTTGTTTTGTTTTTTAAAGAAAAGAAAGAATGTAGTACACTTGAAGCATTTTTTAAAATGCACAAAAGCAAATGAAAGAAAGATCACAAGGAAACACAGATGACCAGGATGGCTTTGAAAGTAACATTGAATTTATTATATACCGAAGAGGAAAGGCAAACTGTAAATAATAGATATTCATGATTTCATGTTCAGTCACTGTCTGTACTACTTTGTATATGGAAATGCTCATTTTATTTGATACTTATTAATTTTAGTAATAAGAAATTAAAAATAAGAGAGATTAAAATTTACAGTGCTTCAGCTAACTGCAGAAAATTTGAGATTGTATTAATGATGTCAGAGGCAGCTGAACTAAAATTAGAAAGCATTTAGTGAGAAGAACAAAGAAATTAAATCATGATTAAAAGTACCACTGAAAAGGAAAAATATGAATATTTAACATCTATGTGCCTAATTATATATCAATTAATCAATTAAAAAGCATTTAATAATTGCTTATTAGGTGACAAGTACTATACTAAGTGTTAGGGAAAGGACAGCTCTTGTCCTCTAGGAGCTTACATTTTAATAGGAGAGACAACATGCAAATAAACATGTACATATAATTACATATAATATATAACCAGAGTAGATGGAGGGAAGTCTCTAATATCTGGGAGTATTGAGAAAGGCCTCCTTCAGAAAGTGAGATTTGAGCTGAGTATTGAAAGAAATTAAGAGGCAGAGGTGAAGGGACAGGGCATTCTAAGCATGAGGGGCAGCCAATGCAAAGTCACTGAGGTAGGAGATTGCAGTGTGAAGGAGTATGCTCTGGCACATTCTCAGATTTAGGCTGCTACAAGTGCCCCTCAGGCTGTTGAAGGATCATGTGTTGTAGGATCATTAGCTGTAGTTCCTACCAGCTTTGTTCTCCCCTTCCTCATTGTTAAAGGCCTAGGGTCTCAGTTCCACTTAACATTCCACTTAACAACATTGATTAGCTTTCCCAAAGGGAAGAGGAAAGTAATAAGCATTTATATAGCACCTACTATGTGCTAAGCTCTTTTTACAAAAGTTATGTCATTTGACAACAGCCCTGTGAGGTAGGTGCTATTATTATCCCCATTTTATAGTTGACAGGGCTGAGGCAAACAAAGGTTAAATGACTTGCCCAGGATCACACAGCTTGTCTGAGGCTGTATTTGAAGTCTTCCTGACTTCAGATCCAGCACTTGAACCACTTCACCACCCAACTACCTATAACAAATGGATATTTGCCTACATAAAGAGATATTTACTTCAAAGGTATAGCAAGAACAACTTTGCAGACTTTCCTCCACCATCAGGGCTTATTCTCCAATATATACCATCTCAGTCTCTGGAGAAGTATGCTGAAACTTAGCTCATTTCCTAAATTGCTTCAGTCTCATGAAATCCACGTCCAAAGGTGGCATGGCTGCTAGCTGAGTTTCAGCCACTGTAGCTTGAGGTCCTGAGTCACTGACATTGGAATGGCTATAGTACCTAGCATAGAACCCAGTCTCTAGGTTGCTGGGATTCTAGAATGTACTTATTCTCATAAATACCCTTGCAACTCACCAGGTCATGAGGCTCCAATTTCTTTCACCTCAAATGGAAAAGAATAAATAAAAAAGGCCACGGACTGAGGCTTATTTTTCAGGGCAACAGGATCCTACAGCCTTTTTTTTTTTTTTAAATGGCTTCTTCTCTCACTGAACACCATGAATAAAAATAATCACTGAGCACTCCCAGATGTGAATGAAGCAAAGAGGCAACAAAATTGGACTTAAGTTTTTTTGAAGCCACCTACAGTTCTAGCCACATAGCCAACAGCCAAAAGAAAAAGACTCTTCCCAAATATGTGATTAGCCAATTAGAACCAGTTATAGAATTTCCATGCATGCTCCGTTGTCTTCAAGGAACCTCCCTCACATATCATCATGATTTTCCTGAAAGCAAGCTCCCTAGCATATTTGACATGGAGATGTTACATCAGCTGAGCAAGCTAATGGGTCTATACGTGTGCTGGTCCCCTATTAATCAAGGAACAGTGGGCAGGCTAGTGTAACTGTATCATAGAGTACATTGAAGGGAGTCAAGTGTAATTGGAACTGTTAGGAAAGTGACAGGCTGGGAAGAGCTTCAAATGAGACATAGTAGGCCTTATATTTGATCCTGGAGGTAATAAGGAGCAACAATGTAAAAGCAAAATTAAATGATTTCTAAAGATAATTAAATGGAAAATCAACAATAGTAGGAGATTTCAAAAACTCACTAAAAGACTGATAATCAAGCAATAAAAATGAGAAAGAACATAAAGAAAAAATGGATTTGATATATTTGAGGAATCAGAAAAGCAGGAAATAATACACTTTTAACCCAGATATATGAAATGGAGATTGGTCAATGAGGGCCCAGGTCATAGACCACATGCAAGCCTGTTGCCAATCCACATGGAGCCTCAGTGCACCTGTTTCTGAAAATGTTTTATGGAAAGATCCTTTTCTTCCCTGTTTCAAAGCATGCGCAAGCATCCTCTCTTTTCTGTCAACTTCTATTGCATTGTGACAAGAAGCCTTCTAATTGTCTGTTAAGCCAGAACTGAGTGCGCATACAAAAGGCTCAGATAAATAAAATCTCTCTCCTATGGTGGTAAGTGAAGCAAGAATCACTGTAGGCATCTGGGTAGGGGGAGAAGTAGATGCCCAATCTCCCTACTTGGTCGCCTTGTATTTGTGGATGTGTGGCACTGCTATTTCTTCTGTCTCTGTTGGGATTACTCTTTCTTAATCTTAAGAGAATGAGTATCAGAAATAGAACAGAGTAGGTTGCAACCTTGTGAGTTTTGTTAGGTTCAAAGAGCCATAAAACCTCCTATCAGCAACCAAAGTCAGCAGTGTAAGCAGCCAAGTCTGGTGAGAAGCCAATCCTGAGGAGTGACTGACTACCCAACCCAGAAGTGAATTGACCTAGAAGCCAAGGCATCAATCATATCCTGCAAACAAAAGACTGACTCATCTGTTGGCTATACCACACCCAAATGTGAACTTATTGGGGGGAGGGGCCATGAATGAGGGGGAATGTTTTATAGCAACCATGTTGAGTTTGAGGCCATTCTCCTGAGGGACCTTGTAGGTGTTGACCGACTGACAGACTCGCTATATCTCAGTACATATCCCTTTGTAAAACCAATGGTTTTGCAATTAACAATTACAATCAACAAATTGGCTAAGAGATATTGGGGAGATATAAACTAGTAATTTATGTTAGGGGAACACATGAGATGTGAACTTATGAGCAACATATTATAACCCTGTCTCCCCAGACCCTCAAGCTTACCCCCAGAATCCTGAGAAGAAAAAAATTGGCCTAGCTATGGGGACTCAATCTGCTAGTCTAAATTGGGATTAGGAGAATAACTTCCCAGGCCATGTGCTACATAAAGATGAACCATTTGTAAAAATTGATTATGTTCTGGGACACAAAGAATTTATAGATACATCTAGAAATCTGGAAATTGTATTTATTACATTTGTAGATAATAATATAAGTAGTAGTCAGCATGACAAAAATGAACAAAGCATACAGGCTTTTAGGGAGAGTAAAAAATAATTTCGAAATAATACCTGGATAAAAGAATAAACTAAGGAAATAGGATTATATGAAATATAAGAAGAACATAAATCCCTTCCAATTTTAGTATTCTATAATTTGATTATTTCTCTGGACACATGCCATCCTCCTTCATCTGTCCCATTAGTCAATATTACCTCCACCTACCTAACTAAATCTTAATCAAAGGTGGCTGAGGGAACCCTGGAATCCCCACCCCAGGTCCTGATGATCCAGTCAAACCAGGAAACAGTGAGCTCAGGGGCTAGTTCTCTGGTTTTATTCACCCTCTGCCCCAGGTCAAGCTAGGTCCTTCCCTTGCCACCCAGAGCCAGGCTTATCCAATAGTCAGAGCTTCAAGTGATTGATACCCCCATAGCTGCCTCACTGTCATCCAGGGTATATGTGATTCAGCAGGAGGATAACAAGGACAGTGATGGATGAAGCATAAATGGAAGTTAGTGTGATACACTAGAAAGGGCCCTTGATTAGGAGTCAGAGGACCTGGGTTAAAAAATCTCTTGTAATAACCATGTGACATCAGGCAAGTCACTTCACAGCTCTGGAACTCCGTTTCCTCATCTTTTAAATGAGACATTAGACTAGATGGTCCCTTTCAGATCTAAATCCAGAATTCTTTGATCTGAAAGCAGCTAGCTGGAAGGTTGGCCAGGCCTCCTCTCCCCCACCCCAATACCCTGGAGTTGGCTCAGTAAAGCTCAGAGGTGGTCTAGGAGCAAGCTGCCTTCTCTTTTTCATATGACTATGTGCTGTAGAGAGAATCTTCAGCCGAGCTGGAGCTATCGCCTTTCAAGACTTATTAGTTTGATCTACCAACTAGGTCAGGACTGGAAGAAAAGGTGGGAAGTTTCAGAGAGAGGCAGACACCAGTTTGAAGCAAGAAAAAAACTCGTTATTAGAGCGTTCCCCAAATGTATGGACTACCTTGAGAAGCAGAACATTTCCCATCTCTGGAGGTATTCGAGTAGAGGCTTAATGAATCTTTTTCAGAGATACTGTAGAGACAATTCCTGTTTCATTATTGGTTGGAACAAATAACCTCTATAATTCCTTATAGCTCTAAGAGATGCTATGAAACACAACATATCAAAATATATAGGATGTAGTCATAGCACTATTCAGAGGCATACTTATATCCCTGAACACTTTATTAACAAAATAGAAAAAGAAAATTAATGAGTTGAGCTTGCTTTTAAAGAAATTAGAAAAAGACCAAATTAATATACCAAAAGCAAGCACAAAGCAAAAAAATCATTAAAATAAAAGGAGAAATCAATAAAAATGAGAACAATTGAATTCATAAAGAAATTAAAAATAAAACAAAGTACTTTTAAAAAAAGACCAATAAAATTGATAAACCATTAACAAACTTAATCAAAAAGAAGAGATAGGAAAATCAGATAACTGAAATCACAAATGCGAAAGGGGAGATCATAATGAAGGAATAGAAAATAAAGAAAATCATAAAAGAGTATTACTTACAATCTATACGCCAACAAAACTGAGGATGTAAAAGAAATGGCTAAAAATTTATAAAAATATAAAATCTCAAATGTTCAAAACAGGAAATAGAAAAATTAAACAAATCAACCTGAGAAGAAGTAATTTTATAAGCCATTAATGAGCTACTAGTCTGAAAGCAATAAGGCTAGATGGATTTAATGATCTAAAACAAAAAAATGGAATGACTACATATATATGCAAAAAGAGGGGTATGTGTGTGTGCCTATATGTAGCCCCTTTTATATAGTCTCCCCCCTTTCTGTCTTTGTCTCTGTCTGTCTGTCTCTCTCTCCCCTTCCCTTCTCTCTCTTTCTCTCTCTCTCTCTCTCTCTCTCTCTCTCTCTCTCTCTCTCTCTCTCCTGGGGGAGAGGGGCATTTCAACGGATCATCATTGAAAATATGCTTACTTAAACCTGCCATATGTCTTTCCATCCACCTTTGGGTCACCTATACTTTTAAGTCTTCAGAGATCATTGTGTTCTTAGATTCACAACCATATACTGCTACCAGGAAAACATTGTGTCAAAAAGATTGGACTTTATTTGGAGGAGCATCTTGAGATTACCAAAAGAACTGTGTAATTTCCCAAATTCAATTTAGCCCACACTCTCCCCCCTATTAAATTCTGGGCTCAGATTATTGCCCATCTGCATTTAGTGCCTAAACACGATATGTGCCTAAGGGTGGGCTCAAAGACAGAAAAGGCTTTGCTGTATGTATGTACAGACACACACACTCATACCTACTGATATGCATAACGGTATTAAGGGAAGACTAGCGCCTCTGATGGGAGGGTTTGCTGAACCTTCTTAGGGCTGTTCAAACACCTTTGGCATCCAATCAGTCACCTAACTCTCACCTGTGTCTCCAAGAAGGTGTAGCATGAACATTGACCACACCCCAGTAAAACTGTCTCAGTAGACAGGCCAAACCAGGTTGAGGGTAACTGACAGGCTTCAAACCCATCAATGAGTTAGGGGGATGTCTATCCCAAGCATGTGAAGACTTCACCTGTTCACAGGCCATGCAGGCAGCTGAAACATGCACCATGGAGTGGTTAGAGCTCTGTCAGGCAAGAAGATCACCCACTGCATCCCGGGCCGCTGCAAGTCCTGACTTTTGTGCTGCCACTGGACTTGAATGACTCTGGAAGAGAGAGTGAGGCTGATGACTTTGTGCAGCTCTGCCTCTCTTAAATCCAATTCACATGCATGTCCAGACATCTTATTGTGATGCCATTTGTCCTCAAAAGGAAGGACAGTGTGTTTGTGTATGTATGCATGTGTGTGTATGTGCATGTTTGTATGTGTCTGTGTATTTGTGTGTTTCTGTGTGTTTGTATATGTGCATGTTTGCATGTGCATGTTTGTATGTGTGTTTGTGTGTTTGTGTGTGTTTGTATGTATATGTGTGTGGTCTGGATTGTGGCTAAGCAGGAGATAATGACCTTGGTCCTGGGCTTACTGTTGTTCCAGTGTCTTTTCTCTTTCCACTCATTTGCATAAGAGAGAAAAAGAGTTTTAGAACTGAGAAACTAGGAGACCCCTAACCCTGGAATTACTGGTGAGTTTTTTTTTTTAGAGGAATAACCTTTACATGGACGATGACTAGGAGTAGTTTAGCTTCCAAGAATTAAGCATCAAGACACACAGACTTTCTAACCCTAAACTAAAGGGCATTTTCTTTTCGACAGAGACAGGCATTGGCGAGCAGGAAATATACTTTAAAAATAAAATTAAGTTTGACAGCACTAACTAAGCTTGGAGTGACTCTACCTTGTATTCCAAAAACCTTGGTGCCTATGGCAAAATAAAAAAAAAAATCTTCTGAAGATGAAAATCTATTCTAGCCAAGATCTCAATAAAATAGATTACTCTCTGTAAGAAAAAGAAAAAATTGGTAAAAATATTTTTTTTCCTAGTATTTTTTTCTTCCTTCATCCAATGACCAGATGTGGTAGTTCGGTTTTGTTCTGGGTTTTTTTTTTTTTGTTCTATTTCCAATCCAACAGTATGACTTTCCCAAAAGACCTCGCACAACATACCACTAATCCTGAAGAAGGCCCATCTAATTGTACAGTCCTCCCATGGTCACATGCAGGAGTAGGCTCAACATCTACAATCCCACAAATGTCTCACTTCTCCTCTCTTTATCCTCAGGCTTGCTAGAATGCAGAATGTCTATATATATTCCATATGTTTACTGGAGTACTCTTTGATTAAAAGAGTAGAGCAATACAGAGCAAAGCCACAATAAAATATCATGTACGTATTTGGAAACAATGTTGGACATTGAAGAATGGTACTGTGAAAGTAGAGAGGACTTTTCACAGATCACACTGATCTTGTCCCTTGACATGGCAAACACCCTACCTGGTTAACCAAAGGCATGGTTATTAAAGCCATAGCATTATTAGAAAGCCAGAGAAGACAATGGCAAACTACTTTGCCAAGAAAATTGCAAATGGGGTCACAGAGAGTTGGATATGACTGAAAAACAACTGAACAACAAAATTATTAGAAAAGAATAAAATGTAGATTCAATATGCCTTCCCCTTGGCCCCCTATTTCTTAGGGCAAACCTGGGAAATTTTAAAGGAATAGCTCTAAGGGGGTGGGGAAAAGACTGCCTTTCGCAACTATGGGCCAGATGGAATTCTTCCTATAAACGTAATGTAGCAGACAGAACTTGGACTCTGAAAACCAGGTTTCAAGTACCAGTTCTGCCATATTTTAGTGAGATTACCTTGGACAAATCACTCTACCTCTAAGAGATTCAGTTTCCTTATTATAAAATGGGTATAATCATAGTTGTAGTACCTATTTGAAAGGGCTGTTGTAAAAATCTAATGAATTAATGCATAAATTTTAAAGAGTCATATAAATATGAACTGTTAGCTTTCTATACTCACTCTCTATGGGTTTATGCTTTGGGTTCATTAACTCTTGTTTTCAGGTGAAGAAAATAATAAATAGATGTGGATTCCAAAGGCATTCATAGAGGATTTGAAAATGTGTGTGTATGTGTGTGTGTAGGTGCTTCATAACTATCAATGTTGCAATGATGGTCTACAAGTGAAAAAGTATATTGTCCATATAACATTGGAAAGATGCTGTTCATTTAGGGTTGTAAGTCTCAAGTCCAGAATAATGGTCACTCTCTTAGATGATCTTCCAATAAGAATTCCTTTCTAACAGTCCAGTACTCCAGCTTGCCTGTCTCCAGAGATACAATTGGCTTTGGACAGGTCAGGATGCAAGGCTAGACACTGCTCCAAGTGCTGAGATCACAGCAATCGCTGGACGAATGTCATCAGCGGATGGCTCTGGAGCTGAGTCCTTATAGGTCTCCTGGAGGCTGTGGTAACGATCAATCCTTTCAAACACCACTTGATTCGTTTGTCAACAAATTTTATGCAGGACTTATAAAATACACTTGTCAGGATCATTCCTGTTGGTCAGCTGAGTGATCTCTTAGTGAGAGGCCTTAGTCAATTAGACGGGGGTGGGATTCCTGGGTGGATTTCCTTCACTGGTTAAATTGAATATTTAACTCTTAAAAGCACTGAAACAGTAGAATATGTTATAAGCCATGAATCTATCAAAAAACTTGTTTTATGTAACCAGTGCAGCCAGCAAGTCAAGGCTACCCAAGAAGCCATGCCTTCCTTCTCTCTGTTGTTGCCAACAATTCTTTCTTGGTGGTTAAACCTAAGCTTTGTTTAAGATATTGTCCCCAGGGTTTTTCTCTGGGGTAGGGAATATTGAATCAGTGACCAAAACAAAAAGTCATAGCCCCCTCTTTAGGGATTGGGCTCCCCCAGGACTGTAGGGTCTTCATTAGTCCAGAATGGAGACATGAGGCAGTGCACCAAGCCCTTGAGTGGGGGGGTCTGGCAACCTTGAATTCAGTTACTTTAGAAGGGAACTACTGTGAAAACTTAATTTATTTTCTAAATCTGTTTGTAGTATCCTGAAGTCTTTTTCATCGTCCGCATTTTCTGTAGGATGAAATAAAGACTGTTCTGTGTCCAATGTACATTTTTAACTTTGAGTGTTTGTATGGGAGCAGGGAACACTTATTACATTTTAGGAAACTGTGACACAAGCTAGTCATGAAGAGGACTCTGGAGGAGAGAGTGAGGATGACATCTTTGCTCAGCTCAACTTCACTTAAATCCAGTTCATACACAAGTCAAGACATCGCTTTTGTGATGTCACTGGTCCTCTTCGAGAAGAAAGGATGAACACCGCCAGTAACAACAACAAAGGGATCTGTATAAGGTCTCTACACAGAGAAGGACTTCCAGGTCAGGTGTTACTAATTAAACCTTGTCACACGTATTTCTTACACATATGCTTCACTATTATTATGGTCTAAGTTTAAGCTTACTCCTCCTAGGGATGCTGTGACTGAACCGGTTTTGGGAGAACATTTTGTGTTAATCATCTTTACCATGTTATGTGAATGTGGAAGTAGCTGCCCTCAGGGGATCCAACCTGCCAATGTGAGAAGTTGGAGAATACTGCTATTTCTTCCTCTTTTTCCACTTCTTCTTCTTCTTTCACTTCTTCTTCTTCTTTCACTTCTTCTTCTTCTTCCTCTTCTTCCACTTCTTCTTCTTCTTCTTTCACTTCTTCTTCTTCTTTCTCTTCTCCACTTCTTCTTCTTTTTTC